>NC_141158.1:8495000-8807500 GCF_053477565.2 Lygodium microphyllum | reverse complement strand
CTAAGGCTCGATTCAAAGATAGTCTCTTTTTGAGCTTTAGGAACTCAAGCATTAATTGTGCCTAGATTATTGAGCACATAAACGACTAAAAATGTGGGTAGCGAAGGACTAAAAGTGTTAGTAGCACACCGACTAAAAGTGCTAGTAGCACGAACTAAAAGTGTAAGAGTACTAAGGGTATTGCATTTCCAAAAAAAAGGAAGAGAAAAATATGTATTCACAAATACGATACTACACCTAGGGATCCTTAAGTTAGGTATGCCCAATGGCCTTGGTTGGCTAGCTCCATCCCTAATCCCCTTTCCCTACTTCCTAGTCCCCCACGTAAACTCAAGGTACATCAAGGGTAGAACACACCGAGGGAACCTTGGCTCTAGACCTATCTTCTTGAGTCACTCACACAAGTTCTTCCAATATTTTCTAATCTCTCATGGCTATGGAAAAAATACAAGAAGCACGACAACTAGCAAGTCATATGGGTATCACTCAATGTTGCACTCCTACTGAGCATTGTAATCTCTATTCATTAAAAGGAACCTTTATATCATGTCCATGAATGTGGGCTCCATTTACACATGGTACTTTGAGGTATTTCTAATGATGCCCGATTGATTTTTCTATCCCTTAGCATCAATGATAATCCTTCCTATCACCTACCCATCAATAATAGGTATCCTACTTCATTTAGGATTGACAACTAAAGCCATCATGTTGTCTTCTAGCTATCTAATAGCCTATGTAAGCACATGCACTCACATAATAATCACACCATAATCTATACATGGATTGGGCTCTCAAGTGTAGGACAAGACTCTAGATTTTGCCTTGAGTTTGACCTATCTCCCAATCCATACGTGCATCCTATTCATTCAATCCACTTAGAACTTCCCTAGGGAGAGAGCCTAAAAGATTCTCCCTTGTAGGTACAAGTGAATGTAGTGGCTTGTGACTTATATCTTGAGCCAATATCCTTGGATACAATGTGAAAAACCCTCGAGTGCATCATCATTTGACTTTCTTATTAATCTAGAGAGTCAATGTCATATTAGTCATTAGTGTTAGTGTCCATAGTATGGATGATTCAAATTACATGATTTTTGGATAATTTTAACTTATTTTTGATATTTTGGATATTATTTTTTATAAATATTCTAAAAATGTGTAGAAAACTTCTCGAATAGGATGTCATGCAAAAAAGCAAATTACTTTTCAGCCAGTTTTGGAGATCTCATGCAAAAAGAAGGGCTCTCGAATTCACACCATGCGTGATTGCAATTTTCAGGCAACAAACAACACTCCAGAGAGACCAGGAGGAAGGAGGAGTGATCTAAGAGTATTCTAATCAGGTGTCATGAGATTTTACCCCCCTTTTGGAGCCAACGGAACTATCAAATTTGCTATTTGAGCAATAGAGTAGAAGCTAATATTTGGTGCGAGTTTTTGGTATAACATGGGTGAAACAGGTGTTAACCCTAGTTCGAGACGGAGAAAAAGAAGTCCAAAGAAGTCCAAGAAAACTCCAAATGCGGACACAAAGGAAGAAGCAGGAAGGGAAACAGCCAAAAGCACAAGGGCAGCCTCAAAAGCTAAGTCAAAGGCAAAAACACATTTTTAAATGCAAGGCACTCCTAAAACTTCTATAAAAGAGCCCCAGGCTTCCTCTTGTGCAAATTGCAAAGGGTAGACGGGCATAGGTAAAGAGAAAGAAAAACTAGAAGAGACGAGCATAGGTAAAACAGGCCCAAACAAGGCACAAAATGGGTTTTGATCTTCACAACAAGTATTTCAGTTTTTTTATGATTAGGCAAGTAGGAGGAATCAGTTCAGTATTTGGGTTTTGATTTTTGTTGCATTTAGAGTAGGATAGGATCGAGAAATCAAAGCGAAAAGCTTTAGGGTTGCTGTTGTAAAACAGGCCCAAACAAGGCACAAAATGAGGAAAAATGGGAAAAAAGAGCACTTAGATGTATTAATGTCGCAAGGAGAGTGATTGGAAAGGCTAGCCTTAGTTGGGCAAGGGTTCAAAACCCAAGAGATGAAGGGAGAAGCTCATTTGCAACATTAGCATTGAGAGAGAGAGAGAGAGAGAGAGAGAGAGAGAGAGAGAGAGAGAGAGAGAGAGAGAGAGAGAGAGAGAGAGAGAGAGAGATCTTGGAGAGACCCATTCCTTTGCAACCAATGGATCGGCCTCTCTACGAGCATTTTTTGAGCACGTGAGGTATATACAGACCTTAACCTTTGTCCATTGATCTATTCTAGAAGTGCTTGCCACCTAATATGCTATAGATTGTGCAAACAAATTGAAAATCATCTTCGTTGTTGCCACATGCTATCGCACTTGGCCTACCCGAGTCATAGACTCGGACGGCCACTTCAGGCCAAACCCCAGAATCGGCCCTCGGCCCACTTACATTCGATCCACTCGACCTCACCCACTCTGACCACCATATTTGGCCTACCCAAATCGGACATTTTGGACACTCGGCCCACCTTGCCACATGGCATTCGGCCCAGGCATTCAGACACGTAATTCACCATTCGGCCCATTGATTTGGCCCAATTTTCATTCAACCCACTCAACCTTGGATGGGGCCGAATATAGCACTCGGACCCTACAATTTAGACCAATTTGGCCAAATGTAGATTTTGCCTGAATTGACACTTTATGACCCTCAACAACTGAGCCGTAGACCGTCAATTAGACCTTGACTGAGCAGAAGGACACAACACATACCCTAGAGATTAGCGAGAGTGGCCAAGGACCAAGCTTAAAGCCCTATTAGGCCGTGAACCTAGATGGAAGTACTGAAGCTGCATTTACCATTCTACATTGCACCCCACATTGTTTTTCAACACTTGAAGTGCACTTGAAGAAAAGTTGAAAGCCTGACTTCGCACAATGCACGAAAAAGAGCACACACATACACACAAAGTGACGGTAAATTGAGGATTATCTGTAAATAACAAGGAACTCACTCAGACTTAAGAAATTGAACAAGCCCACCAATAGGAGAAGACCCTAGGACTTAGACGGATTGAGAAACCCAAGTTGTAGGACCAAGAGGAAGACAGGACATAGAAATTAGATGCATCAAGGACTGACATCATTGGGGAAGTGAATCTACCCGACTTGATCAATCTCATTGACAACCTAGTGGAACAAGAGACCACATGCATAGCAGAGACCAGCTCGAACCGAGACACGATGAAGAGCTCAATCTAGGGGATTTCTGGGATGAAATCCAACATATGGTGAGCAAGTATGACTTGCAAACCTGGATGGACCACCATGGTAGGGCATCCAAGGATATCATAGCGGATCTCAAAGATAAGAGAAAACTAGCACGGAAAGCTTTGCAAGGCATAGTGGCATAGAATCGGGAACAAAAAGCTAGAATCTTGTGAGATAACGTAGAAATGCAAGAGATCCAATGAGTGTCAGCCTTAGCAAATAGGAATCAAATAGGACAACCTGACGTAGAGAGAGAGAGAGAGAGAGTGCCTTAGAAGAAGGCCTTACACTGAGCAAGCTTCTCATGAAGTGACTATTAGATAATACGTCAGCAGTAGGGCAGAGTGCAACAGCACTCAGTGGCAAAATCATTGCTCCCAGGATTAGGAGTCAACCAGGGCTCCAAAAGCTAGTTAAAAATCCATGTTGTTGCTAAGCAGTTAGATAAGTACCAGCCAAATGATTATCTCTACAGCTTTGTATAGAGCAGTTCGAGCATGTCTATGAGGCTAACCACCTTACTGATCTCACCTAGTGCTTGCAAGCCTTTGGTCTATGCTTAGGCAATAAATGAAGGACTTGGTACACTAACTTAGATGCCACAGAACATAATAACCTCAAGAACTTCTTCATTAAGAGATTCTCAGAGGGTGGGTACTTAGACAATCTGATATCCTGAGTCCACACTGCTCCATACAAAGAGGCTAAGCTAAGTGTGATTGCCAATATCTCAACGATTCACGAAGTTTAAGAAAGGCGATAGGGTAGTGATCTTGCTAGGAGCCGAATGACAAGGGCAAGTGAGTGAACCAATAAAAGGGCCAGCCAAAGTCAAGGAGCTTAATCTAGCTAAGGAAGGGGAGACGCCTCGACATGTCTTTATAGCCAATGACTTGACCGAGGAGGAGGAAGCCAGTCTCATTGCTCTTTTACAGGAGTATATAGACTGAGCTAAAAGGGGTAGATCCGAGTGTAGTGACTCACAATATACCCATGACACCCGATGCAACGCCGGTCAAGCAGTGATGGTATCCTATGAATCCCAAGCACGCTCACCCTATCAAAGAAAAAATCGATAAACTATTGAGAGCAAGATTCATTTACGAGATTGAGCATATGGACTAGGTCTCACCCATAGTGATCTCACTAAAGAAAAATGGAAAGATCAGAGTGTGCGTCAGCTACAAGAAACTCAATGCAGCTACTAAGAGAGACAATTACCGATTGTCGTACACTGAGCATATGCTTGAGCGACTAGCTAGTAAAGATGCCTACAATTTTTTGGACGGCTTCTCTGGGTACAATCAGGTGCAAGTGCATCCTGATGATAGGCACAAGTCTACATTTTCCACTGTGAGTGGGGGGTCTTTGCCTACATAGTCATGCCCTTTGTGTTGACAAACGCACCAGCCACATTCCAAAGGCTGATGTGTGCCATATTCAAAGACATGCTTAGGAAAGAGTTAGAAGTATTCGTTGATGATCTATGTGTTCACTCTAAATGGAAGGAATACTTGGACAAGGTCTTTGAATGATGTCAATTGTATCTTCTCTCGTTGAACCTCTTGAAGTGCCAGTTCTAGGTAAAAAAATGGATGCATCTTAGGGCACATGGTGTCAAAGAAGGGCATTGCTATGAACTTTTCAAAAGTCACAGTTATTGTCCATCTACCACCACCATTTGATTACAAGGGAGTTGAGTTTCCAAGGCCATCTGTGGTATTATCAAAGATTTGTACTAAACTATGCTAGACCTCTATACAAGTTGTTGATAATATTCGAAAGGACCAAGAAATGCTAGCATGCATACAAGGAATTGAAGAAGGCTCTAAACACAACACCCATCCTAGGATCCCCTGACTAGACCATAACCTTCCGCATTCACATTGATGCTTCGAAGTTTGCCGTGTGGGAGCTATGTTGTGCCAACCTTGTGAACACAATCTAGACTATCCAGTGAGCTTTTCTAGCAAACAACTCAAAGGATATGGAAATAAACAACTCAACAACACAGAGAGGGGATTTAGCCATGGTGTTTGATGTAAAAAAAATTTGGCATTATCTTTTGGCTACGCCTTTTACCTTCTTTGTTGACCATCAAGCCTTGCTATATGTCATTAACAAACATTGCGCTACATTACACATTGCTTGATGGTTACTTATGCTTTTAGAATTCTACTTCCATGTGGTTATATGTAAAGGGAAGCAACATTACATGCCTGACCATATGTCTCGCATACCCATAAGAGAAGCCAGTTGAACAGGGCATTGCGGGACTAATCACCAGACGCACATCTGTTTAACCTGTCTAGTGAACGAGAAGTGTTTAGAGCTAACTTGATGCCATCTTGGGCAGATGACATAGTCTAAGTACTTAAACACGAACAACCTGAACAACTCATCAAAAAGGGCTAACTTAGGTGACTCATTCTTAAAGTCTAACCCTATTAGTTAATAGCATGCCAACTCTATAGACTAGGGTAAGACTGGTTGCTACGAAGATGTGTGTGATAAAATGCATGACATATTAGCAGAGGCACACGATGGGATTGCAGGAGGATATTTTAGCAAAGACACGATAGCTCGCAAAGTGCTGCAATCTCAACCAAGCACTCTGTGCTTCTTCAACCACATTGTAATGCACCTATTCAGTGAGAGACAAGATGAGGGTGGACTTGCATAACTCATCAAGCTCCATCCATTCGTCATTAGTCATAGTTTCAAGCTGCTCTCCACTCAACCTTAGTGGCTTTATCTATGACTTTTTCACCAATACCTGCCAAACTTGGCTCTTCCAATAGGCATAATTTGTACCATCAATCTTAGTGATGTTGAAGATAGCATTATCAATGGAAGAAGATGTCATACTGCAAGTTGAAACAGTACAGACAGTTCAAAACTGCTTGTTGTAAACTGCAGAAAATGACCAAAAAACCCACCAAAACCAAGGCAAAATGGCGAGAAATGAGTATTTAATGATGCTGCCCACCAAGTACCATAAAAAATACATCAAACTAGGATGATTCAGCATGAAAAATACATGAGAGTTCGGAGATATATGCTTGTTGTAATTTATAACAGCAGTGTACAATGAGAGCTGACAGTAGGCAACATCCAATATTCAAAGTCAATCACTAATTGTCAATGCAAAACTAGCATTAAGCGGGCCTAAACAAGCATGTAATAGTCAAATTGACATGAGTCAACACCCAAGCATGTCAGACAAAGTCTATCAGTAAAGTTGGTACACCCCCCAATCAACAGGGCAAAATGTATATACCACTGCTAAGACCTGACACAAGTCGGTGTCTGCTCAATGAATCCCAAGTACATCTATACGGACCAAGGTATATCAACCATACATCATCCACTAGGAGATCCCGGTCTCAAAGATCCAAAAGCTCAATATGCATAACCCACACACTTCTCAACGTCTGATAAGCATACAAAGACACTTCCACTAGCACAAAAGCCATAAGTGTCAAGCAAATAAGCTCAAACAAAGCATGTAAGAGCACTAGTGACAGAGTATCCAAGATCATACATCAGTAAGACATCCAGACCATATAAGCGGTCAAGTATCCAATGATAGCATCCAATGTCATGAAGTCAATCCCAATCAATCTGTAATGAGCCAAAGCAAGACCAAAATAAGCTCTAGAATATCCAAAGTCAAGCCCAAACGAAGCTCCAGTAGCATTCAAGTCCAAAAAATGTAACTAGCATGTGTAGGTAACATAAGCATCAAGCATGTACCAATGGGTCATACATAGACTATAGGTATAAGCTCTGTCACAAAGCATGCCAGTGTAGACCAATGTCAAGTAAATTCCAACCAATACAGAGCTCAAACAAGGCTCAAAATACATTCTGGAACCATCCAAAGCATTTTCCAACCTTCATTTGCATACCAATAGTCATATGAAACACCCAGGAAGCACACATGACCAATAGGCAAAGCATAAAGTGACTAAATAAGCTTCATCCCTAGAGTGTACAGTAGTGATTTACTATGTAAAACTTAGTATTTCAGGTCACTAAATTAGCTCCAAATGATGGCAAATCAATAGGCATACATTCCTCGAACATTCAGGGACCACCATTCGAGGGACCAATCGGGCATCAAATGTCAATGCTATCCAAGCATAAACATAAAGTGCTGATGTAACACTATTTGTGGCTGCCTGAGGATTGTGCAAAATAGTCTTGGACTGAGCCAAATCATTCCACAAATCAATGCCAATGATAAACCACTAATGCCGAGCATGAAGGGGGTGTTCACAAGTTCCAAATGAAGTGTTTTCAAGCTGCCAATGAGTACCAAGGGAGGGCTGAAGTAAAAAATGAAATTTTTGCAAGTCTCCAAGCTAGCCCAAATAGGGCTAATATTGCTGGGTATGTTGCTGGTCCACGTGGCATTAATGGTGTGGAAGGGGGGCTCAAGTAGGGCCTAAAGAAGGCCTACACAAAGCCTTGTCAAGCCTAATCGGGCAGGAGCCAAGATATGAAATGGAAAAGCTCCAATGGTTGGAGCTATGGCTACCCCTTCCTGCTGTATCCTACAAACTGAAATAAACACTCAAAAAAATGCTTCAATACCTCTGAAGGAATGCCCTGAGGGTTCTCAAATGGACCGGGTAGGTGCTCGAGAATCCGAGGACTCGAAGGAGTCGGATATGGCTGCCAAGAGTGAGAACCAATGGTGTAGGGTTTTGAATGAACCCTGAAGAAGTCACGGACCAAGCTCAAATACTCAAGAAACCATGCTTTGATATACCAGTTAAAAGGTGAGAAGAATCGAAGCTTGCATGGGAGAGCTGTGGCAGGAGAGCAAGAGCAACAGAGAGAGAGAGACTCATAATGTGGGAACTCCGACAATCACAATGTGTGACCAGCCTTCCCTTTATTCATCTATCACTAAAAGAATAAAGAATAAAGTGACACTGACGGGTGTCCACCGCCTGCAGTGTGCAGGCGCGGGTATTGTTAGTGTATTAATACACGAGCAGCTAGGCAGAGGCATCTTTACCCCCAACAATGTGACTTATTTTTCCATAATAATGGCAAACAATAGCAAAAATTCTAGACCCTCTATTCTACCATCCACCTCTTCCTCTAGAGCTCCCCCCTACCTCTAAAGTTTCCATGGTCTCCTGAAACCTGCATTTCACCAAATTGTTGATTTCACCTATTTCGCTAGTTATCACCAACACATCCCATACCATGGTATCTCAAAGAGGATCTGCTATGTCCCCTTCCTAAACTCGATTAGAATTCTTGGAACTATTTACCATTTCTTTCAAATGAGTCACCTTGCATATTGATCTCTTCGGTAATCATGAGAGAGACCAACTCATCAAAGTTTGGAAATGGCTTATGTGCATATATAGAAGTGACAAATGATTTCCAAGCCTTCTCATTGTTAAGGCCACCCAAAGCAGATGAAACTAAATCATCATCATTAGGCATTGCATCAATCGATGTTAAATCATCTGCAATGCTCCTTACCTTCAAAACATACTCATTGACAAACATTTTTCATTTCTTCAAAGTATTCAACTCTTGCTTGAGTTGAATCTTTCGTGCCTTTGTATTTACTGAAACCATGTTCTCAAAAAATGTCCAAGCTCCATGCAAAGTTTCTGCATTCCTGATATGTCCTAACATAGTATTATAATTACTATAGATAGCCAATACATCACCTTTTTGTCTTTTGTATTCCATTCTTTCCACGCCTTTAATTCATCTGCAGTCGTAGGGATACTCAGCTCTAGCTCATAAAGGCCCTTTCCAACGAGAAAGTTTGTCACACGGAACTTCCATGAAGAATAGTTATTCTTATCCAGCTTCTCAATGATAGGATTTTCACTATTCTCTGCTATTATCATAAAAATGATACAAAACAACAAGCAAGTCTTCTGCAACTTTTCATAATAAGTGTACAAAAATACACCAAGCAACCTTTTTCACTGATTTCTCAAAAGTATATGTAATGTACAACTTGTTTGTAGATAAAACTTAGATTTTCTTCCTGGCAAACACCTCAAAATTTACAAATTTGAAATTTGTAACATGTGCACCCACTTTCGATCGATATAGCCGAATTTGCAATATATCCTAAAACTGCTATCCACAACCTTGTGGCTCTAAAATGGGCCCCATAATGGACTTAGATACCCAAAAAAGTAATGGTGCTCTGATCGCACATCAAATCTCATAGCAATCCGAGGTTTTCACTCTATGGTGCTTCCTATGCCGCCATAGGCACTATCCAAGAGAAAGAGGGGAATAGGAGATCTTCTTACCTATTTCTTGCTTGCTCGAATCCTTGTTTCTTCTCCTTCACTTCAAGCTTCAAGACTAGCCTCTCTTAGTGGCACTATTCTGATACCATGTCAAGAATCATGTGGTAGGGGGACTTGCTTGAGCTGCTATGTCAAACACACACTGTACACATAAGAGGAAGATCACTCAAGAATACAAGAAGAGAGATGGAGGCCAAAATGTTTTATTGCTAGTTTTTTCTTCTTCTTCCACACACAATAAAATGTATACAAAGTATAGATATGATACAATATAAAGGAAAGCGGCCTACTAAGTCAAGCAGTGCATAACTGACTATACTAATCAATTGGTGCTATAACTATGCCAGCTTTAGGTAGGTGCAACAAGCTAAATATAATAAGTGATAAGTTAGTGGCCATGTGAGGATCATAATAATGACTACTGATGTGCTAAGTGTAGACATGTGGACCCATCTAACTAGGTGGTCCATCATCAATGTCCACACATGTTAAACTTGCCATCTCAACACCAAGTTGATTAAGTTTAAAATATTGTCATTCTCACATTCTTCCCTCCATTTACATTGGTATCAAAAATTTTGAGACTTTAGATCACAATTAAATATTGATTTTATGAGTCTTACTATTATTGTAGTAAATACATCTGCTATTGTAATTATTGTTGCCCATTGTTCCAAGTCTGTAGCTACTTATAGGAAATAAAATATTAATATTATTGTTGGTTCTCGAGTTATGCCAATGTTATGTTAGGTGTGTAATTTTAGAATTGTTGTGGATCCTTCTTGTCAATTGCTTAATAATATATCATGCTTCAATGTTGTTGTACTAGTTGGACTCAGTTCGACCACTACTATTGTGAATGCCTATTGTTGTAATTTGCAGGGAATTACAAGATAGATCTCATATTCAAGAAAATGAAGGGCATACAACTGAAATGGGAATGCAAAGATGAAGTGATTCAAAGGATGAAGACCTAAGCATACACTATAGGACACAAAAGCTCTAACAAAAGGGGAATGCCATCTCAATGAGATCCTCTCAAGTTCCAAAGCAATCCCCTTTAGTTTCAACTTGCCTTCTATCTAAGTGTAATTTTGGTTTGAGTTGTAGCTTTTAGTGCCCATCTCAAACAATTTGGCTATTACATCCCTTGAATCTTTTGCATTACTCTTGTCCTATATGTGGCCCAATACACTAACCTAAATGGTGATAAGGGGCATGAATGGATTTGAAGGAGGTAGGTAAGATGGAGGCGCTTTGGCCACAGTCAAGTGCTGATGGTCGCTTGCAACTACCTTGCACTCCTTGGGTTTTGTCCACTAAAGAAGAGCGCATTATGAAGCAAATTATCATATCTATCCACACTACGGGTATGATGCGTTCTCTTAGATTTTCTTTTTCTAAAGATGACCAACTATCAGGGCTAGAATCCCATGATTGGCATAAGATATGTCAGGTTTGTACTACGAATAGATTGTAAGTGGTCTGCATATTTTGCTATTTGGAGTCTAGTCGATGTTTGTAATGCTTCTTCATTTGTGGCAGTTTATACTATCGATCGCGATTGTAGGATACCTTACTCCAGAAATATGCAAGGTCATTTACAGGTTGTCAAATTTAGTGCAATGGATCTAACAGAAGGAGATCAAGACATCCTCTATTGAATTCGCAAGGTGGGGAGCTGTGGAGACGGTTTATCTCTTTGAGAAGTACCTACCCACCAGCATGCTCACGATACAAACCCATCTCCTAGTGCATCTTGTAGATGAAGTGGAGATTGCAGGACCTATCCATACGCGATGGATGTTCTTCTTGGAGCACTTTATGAAAACCCTGAAAGGCTTTGTGTGACAATGAAGGTAGCATGGCTGAAGGTTGGTTGGTTTCTGAGGTGTTAGTGCATATTTCACAGTGGCTACCAACGATGGATTCAGACAACAGTATGCTATGGTTGTTGAAGGATGATAATAGAGATGTGATGGTTGAAAATGGGGTAGAAAAAAGGATGGATGCTGCAATGGAGGAGAAAGTGAATCGTTTTTGTATGTTGCACCATGCATCCATGGAGACATGGCTCGCTAGGTACGAGCAAGCCAGGAAAGATTGGGAAGAAGCACGATCGAAATTTCGACGCAATACCTATCATCGACCGATTTGATATCCCGAGGGCATGGAGGAGATGCCATGGTTTATGTCTATGTGATGGTTACATGGAGCTTTGATTGAAGCCTCTTGCGAAGGGGTGGAGGTCTCTACTGATGAGAAGTGGGAATTCTTGAGGGGATGTAGTCCAAAGGTGACCACATGTTTTATAAGCTGTCGTATCTAGATTTTATATGTGACAACTAATCTAACCATTTCAATATACAGTACAAAGTATACAAATCGACGTGGTCATATGGGCGACATTTTCGCATCGAGCGCATCGACAAAATGTGCTCCACAACGGATTGTGATATCATGGCAAAGTTCGAGCAAGAGAGCCGACGGCGAGCCATGGATCCAAACACTATTATAGATGAGATAAAGTATTTTGGAAACTTGCAAAGTGTTATCACGGTGGATTATCGTAGCTTCTCCATGATCATATTTGATGTGTAGTGGTTCAAAGTGGTACTGGAAGGAGCTGGGGCAACCGTTCGATGAGGTTCATCTGGACTTCTCGAAATAGATTCCAAAAAAAGATGGACGGATCTGCGTGACACATTTGTCTTGCCGGCCCATTGTGAATAGATGCATGAACTATTTTTTTAACTTTTGTTACGACATGGTATACGCCACAAATGTTGAATCTCTCTTGTATGTAATTTTGAACAAGTAATTTTCTATCCAAACCCTCGACAACCTCGATGGTGGTATGTTGTGCCTTGATCTCTTTGAAGTGCAAGAGTGTATGATAAAAGTAATGTTTCCTAAAGGGGTGTGGATACCTTGTAGATGATACGACAAGAGCCGTGATCATGAATGATGAGGGAAGGAGGGTGATGGCCCGTATGAGAGAGTTGTACCAATAATTTTTTCGGCACAACATCTTGGACCAGTCACACAGACGATCGGACGCACGCAAGGCACTCAAGAGGGGCACCTCGAAGCCTGAGTGGCTCAACGCAGATGACTGACAGAGACTCAAGAAGGAGGCTATAGATTCTTTGAGACGCTGGAGACACCAGCTCGAGGCAACAAGGGAATGATTGGAGGCAGGGGTGGTCCATCATGGCGGCCACAAGACTTATCTGGAGGACTTTGTAAGTTTTTCTTTTGCTCTTCTCACTTTCTTTTTTGCAATATCGCTTGTACTAACAATCGTGTTTCTAATAGTTGTATTTTGTTTTCTTTGCAACACTCCATTATAAACCGCGATCCCACCGGCCTAGAGACTCGATATGCAGAGAGACATGATCTCACTGCATTGATCGATAGACTGTATGCATGCGACAGCCCAGTAAGTCACTCATCTTTCTTGTCCCTAGTTACTATTTTTATTAAAATGCATTATGTATGGTGGAATGATGTGTAGTTTTTTTTTTTTGCAAACTCCGTTCGATACTCCTTTGCATCAGGATGAGCTTTTGGATGGCGAGGATCTATAGCTCGCGCTTGGATTCGTGGAGCGCATATCCTCTTCCTTTTTGGTCTTGTGATTTATGCACGCATCTTGTATGTACTATGTTATTATCATCCTTTGTATCTTGCCATGATTCCATGAGTTTTCATCAGTGATCTTGTATTTATTTTATGTTTCAGTCTTGTGAGTTCTAGTACATTTTGCGCTCATTTTGATGACCATTATACACTTAACATGTAATCCATTTGTAGAATGTAAATACAACACATAGTGCTACATGTGGCAAGGCAGTAAGCTGCCCTGCCACAAAAAAAAATCTCTGTAATCATCGCTATTAGCATCACAAATTTATCTACACGTGTCGCTATTGATGTTGCAATATGCATCGCAAACCGTCGCTATTGGCGTTGATATTTACGTCATTATTTGTGTCTCTTTTGCGATGCAAATAACGACTCAAATATCAATGCTAATAGCACACCAATAGCAATGGTTCTATGGAGATGCTAATACCTACGCATTTAGTGATGACGGGGGCAATTTTGTTTATGAACATTTTCGTCGCTTTGAACGTTGGTATAAGGCCTGTATCTTGTAGTGGTTGCTCGAGCTTTTGTCCGCTTGGTGAGATAGTTTGTGGTTAGAAATAATGATGTATTTAGCTTGGGAGTATTGTGTTGCAGGGTTGATTGGACCAATGAAGTTGATTCTCCACTTCTCAAATGATTAGCACGCAATCACTGGGGTCAACTCCATTTTGTTCTTATGAGTAGAGATTTTTGTATGTTGGCACTCATCACAATGCTTCATGAACTTAGTCGCATTGTAGAATAGCGTTGGCCACCACAATTGAGTTTGGAGCACCTCTTGCGCTGTACTGTCATATAATTCCTTGAGAACATTATACATTTCGTGTTTCCAAACACATCTCCTTAAGACTCCACTCCTGTCCTAACCGATTACGTTGACTTGCAATCAACTCATAGGATTGGATCTTCAAGATTAGTCTTTTTAATCTAGCTTTTTCTATGGGTCATTCTTCGGCAACCCATTTTGAGGATGTGGACTATGTCATCCACTCAATATGGTGTGAGGTCTGCTCTAAAAAAATCTCGTTCGCTAGATATTCTAAAAAGATGTGTATCTAATAGGTCATCTCACAACTGATTCCTTATTCTATGGCTACTCGTGTGGATATGCAGGACATACAATTTGCTATATAATGTTGTTTTCCCTTGCATACAACCATAGAGAAATCAAATTCCAAAAGAAAAAGTAACCATCAAGTAATTCATCCTATTACACAAGATTTCTTTACAAGATAAAGCAATGCTTGATGATCCATAAAGAAGGTAAAGGATGTCACTAGAAGATAGTGTCTAAACTTCTTGATAGTGAATACCATGGCTAATCCTTCCCTCTCTATTGTGAAGTAGTTTATTTTTGTCTCATTGAGTTATTTGCTAGCAAAGCTCACTAGCAGATAGTCAAGGTTATGTCGGCCAGTTGGCACAATACCATCCCCATGGAAAATTTTGATGCATCAATGTGCACATGGAAGGTAATGGACCAATCTCAGGCTCTTAAGATAGGAGCTAAAGTTAAAGCCTGTTTGAGCCTTTCATAGACCTGTTGATATTCTTCAGTTCACTCAAATCCTAACAATAGATTGTACAAAGGTCTAGCAATCAATGCATAGTTCAGTACAAACCACCAAGAGTATCATGTGTGGCCTAAGAAACATTGAATTCCCTTGAAATTGGTTGCACGGGGAAGGTCTATAATCACCTTGACTTTAGATAAGTCTGTGGCTATTCCATTTCTTGACACAACATGTTCCAAAATACAATTGTGCTTCACCCCAAAACTGGCACTTTAAGGGATTCAATAAGAGGCTATATTACCAACACTATTCAAAGACTATTTACAACTTTTCTAGATGCTCTCCAAAGTTGGTATGGAAGCACAAATCATCGACAAAGACTTCCAATAATTTCTTGAGCATGTCCTTGCCAGATGGCACACATGAGGTGTTGGAAGGTAGCAAGAGCATTGGTCAATCCAAATGGCATGACTATGTAGGCAAACACCCCCCATTTGGTGGCGAATGCCATCTTGTGCCGATTGTTCGAATGGACTTGCATTAGTTATAGCCCGAGTAGCCATCCAAAAAATTGTAGACTTCCTTTTCTACCACTCTATCTAGCATGTGTTGTGTGTATGGTAACAGGTAGTTGTGTCTCTTGGTGGTTGCATTCACCTTCTTATAGTTTATGCACACTCAAATCTTCCCATTCTTTTTTATGACTATGACTATGGGTGACACCTTATCTATGTGCTCTATCTGGTAAATGAATCTTGCCTTCAATAGCTTATCAATCTCCTCCTTTACTGCATGTGCATGCTTAGGGTTCATCGCATATGGTCGTTTCTTGACTCATACGGCTTTGGGGGTCATGGGAATATTGTGGGTCATTGTGCTTGGATCTATTCCCGTTAGCTTGTCCAAGGACCATGCAAACACATTGGCGAGCTCCCTTAAGAGATTCATGAGATCATTCTCTTCCTCCTCAGTTAAGTCCTCCACTATGTATATGGGTCGAGGCTTGTCCTCCTCTCTCCAAGTTGACCTCCTTAACCTTGGATGGTCCCTTGATGGGTTCACTTGCTTGCCATTTCTATTTGGCTCCCATTAAGACCACTATTATATCACCCTTTTTGTACTTCGTAAAGTGGTTAGCTAGGTCCTGAGGTTTCTTCTGTCATTCAACTTCTTTTGAAAACCTTGACTATTTCTTTTTCTCCTCATTTAGTCTCTTGCACCTTAGGTGGACTAGAAGGTCCCCCTTGGTATGTCTAGTCCCATGTGGTCTAGGTATTTTGGGATCACTATTAGAGCTCACCTCTGACTCGGAATCGTCCTCGTCATCCTCCACTAAGAGGTTGTCTCCCCTATTGCTCCCAACTTTGAAGCTAACTCCACTCCAAATAATGGTGTTGTGTAAGGTTGAACTAATCCCACTTGCTCATAGTCTACCATCTCTAGGCATTCGAGCCAAGCTCGATCGTAATTTACCTTGGCAAATCCTTTGCTTACTCAAAATGTGTTGACCTCTCGAGGTTTACTGTCTGCTCTGATTTTCTCAATCACTCTTCCATGTGTGTCATATTCTATGATGTCTACTTCCTTTTCACTCTCCTCATTGATGGAACAACAGTCTTCGTATTCATCATCAGAACCCTCATACTGGGACTATGTGTCACTTGTAGGGTTTCTACTTTCAAGCCCTACCACACTTGTCATGAGAGTCCAGTTACATAATAAGTTTAAGTTATGCAACTTGGTCCATTGCCACTCTTTGCCTTCCATAAGATCCTTGAAGGAGTTTAAATTGGTAGCTAGATTGCCTATGAGGTCACTTGACAGATACTCGAGGATTTTGTGAAGTTCTAATTTGTTTATTGGGATGCGATAGGCAATTGGCGTTTGTTGGCTGATGGAACTCCTGGCCATTATGCGCACAAGGATACCGTGCTTAGGTTAGAAGTGATGGCATTGTTAGGGTAGCTAGCTAAGACTACAACTTGCCTATATTCATCCTCATCCTCCAAGAATGGAAGATCAATTGTTGCCAATATATGCATCCAATCTCCCTCATCCTCAAGGCAAGGAATGTATCTTGTTAGAGGTCCATAATCACTTCTAGGCCTTGAGTCACCCTTTAATAGGGTAGAGATGGCATCTAAGTCCATTGGTGAGGTTTTCCAACTGTCCATCTGGAGTGCTTCTAATCTATTGCCCAAGAATATCATGCCATTACCCCAATCCTCTATCACTCTAGCATTCCTCATCCAAGGCCTTCCTAGTAGGATATCATAATCCACTCCCTTCATAACTATGAAGTTCACAGATAATTGGATTTGTGCTATCTTTAGAGGCCAATCCTTCAGGACTCTGAAAGGTCTACTAACCTTCATCCCATTCACTAGAGTGACATTGAACCATGCGGTTTCCACCGATGGGTTTCCCCAAGCTTGGAGGACTGCATGACTAAGTACACTTATCCCTACTCTCCTGTGTCTACTATCCCCTTTTGTGTAGTATCTCCTAAGGCAACAATATATAAGACTGTGTGCATCTCTGTGCCCTCCCAAATGGTACTCAGTTATGGGACTTAGACATTGGATTCACTGTTAGGCTTGGTATATGTATCATGGTATCATGGTCTGGGAACTCTTGCGGTTTATGTTCATTACTTCATTCTACCCATCACTTCAATTCTTACCAAAGTGCAAAGTTTTGCCTAAGCAATTGTCCCAATGAAAATGTCACAAGAGTTGTTATTATGTAGTAATTTGCCATCCGTCTTTCCCTGCTCATCTTCATGGGCTCCGTGCCAATGCTACTAATGCTCTTGAGCCATTTGTCTAGTCATGGCCCCCTCATTCTACCGATGCAATTGTTCATGTGGTGGTGTTGTCTCTCCTTCTCTCAGGTATATGGGAGAGACCAGTGGTCTTGTGGTTGAGAGTTCATTGCTCCCATCCTCAATGATAGGTTCAGCTTCTTGCAAGTGAGCTTGTGCTTCTTTTATCCATCCCTTAACCTTATCCACAGTTGTTAGTTGGGGTCAGGGCACTCTCCAACCCTAGTGCTCCCCTTCTCTTTCATCCTAGGAGAGTGGATGTTTTTGCTCCAACATCAGTGACCTATTTTTCTTTTGTTAACATGGTCTCACTCTCTATCTTGAGTGTTATTTTTGCCTTGGTCCTCTTTTTCCTCCTTCACCGGCTCTTCTTGCCTCCTTTAGAAGATGCATCTAGGTTGCTAGATCCAGTTAATGAGATATTGGCCTACTTTTTTTGAGCTTGTTTCATGATATTTTTGTTTTTTAGCCTTGGAAAGAGATGAATGAAAGTTCAAAAGAGCTCAAAGAAGTGGAAGAAGTAGCGGTTGAAGACTCAAGTGAAGATTGGAGTGAAGTGACAGTGATGAGCTATGAAGAGTCACTGTAGTGGCTCTGGTGACCTTTCATATCAGACATACCTCTTGGGAGGGGCATTCACGACTAAAGAAGGGTTATTGTGAATGATTATTGAGTATTATAGTGAGGATATGATGTACTATTGAGAGACAAAGTCAGAGATAGCCAATTCTATGAAAGACAATGTACCTTTGAGAGATTGTGTAAGAGGAAGCTATGGAATCTCTGAAGATGAATAATATGCAATATCTTTCCTTTCAAAGTGGTGTATTATCTTGTATTATTATGGTTTATCAAAGAATTATATGAAGAATATGAAGAGCATGTTCGATTTTGTTAAAGTTAAAGCCATGGAAGAATTGTTTCTATGAAGCTGCGTGAAGATTTCTTATTCATGGTGTTCTTTTCTTTGTTGTGGACATATTAAATATGAAAAAGATGTCAAGATTGTGGGAGAGAAGGAAGGAGTATCACTTGTAGCTTTCTCACTTACACAATGGGGAAATACACACAAAGGTGGAGGCTGAAAATAGTTTTCCTCTTCTTAGTTGTGTAAGCCAAAAAGAACTCAAGTACAGAGAAATAGAAGAACCCTATATATGGGTCTCAAACCAAACTCAACTAACTAAGGTGGCATACTAACTGAGCCACAAACTAGACTAGATAAGGATACCTGTCATCTAGCTATTATTCATAGGCGGTGTACCAACCGCATCTGCAGCAGCTAACAAGTTGGTGACATAAATGCATAACGGTCACCCTGGCATATCACGAGTGGAGCTCGATATCTCAACACTCCCCCTCGAGCTCAATCCCAATTCCTGCACACCAAGCAGGTCTCTGAACTTGTGCAGCTTCTCTGCGCCCAATGCCTTCGTAAATATGTCAGCTACCTGATCCTCTGTGTTGACATAAACTAGATCAATAAGACCTAGTAAAACCCTCTCTCGCAATAGTGATAATGCACCTAAATGTGCTTTGTCCTAGCATAATAGACTGGGTTATTTACCAAGTGTATACTACTCATGTTGTCACAATAAATGACAACTGGCCCATCTGTAGGAGGCTGATGCATATCATAAAGTAGCTTATGCAACCAAGCTACCTCACATGCAGCCATTGCTGCACCCCAGTACTCAGCCTCTGTGCTCGACAAGGCAACTGTAGGCTGTTTCTTGCTGCTCCAAGTGACTGCAGCACTCCAAAAAGAGAACACATATCCACTGGTAGATCGTCTATCAGAAATACTACTAGCCCAATCATCATCAGTGTATGCATGCAACTGTATCTGAACCCCAGTCTCATAAAATAGTCCATACTGCAATGTGGACTTCACATACATGAGTATGCCTTGGAAATCTGAAAGCCAATAGTGACAAGATACTATCCTATCTTGTCAAACCATGCTCTAGGTGCTTGCTTCAAGCCATACAAGGCTTTCTTTAACCTGCAAAAAAACTCAGGATGAATAGCATGCACATAACCTGGTAGCTGCTCCATATAGACCTCTTCTTGCAAATCACCATGCAAGAAGGCATTCTTTACATCCATCTGATGTAAAGACCATCCCTTTGATGTAGCCATAGCAATGACTGCTCTTACGGTTGCCATCCTTGCAACCGGATTGAATGTTTCTTCATAATCAATGCCATATGTTTGTGCATACCCCTTGACTACTAATCTTGCCTTGTATCTATTCACAGAACCATCTACATTGTGCTTCACCTTATAAACCCACTTACAACCAATTGCATTCTTATCTTTAGGCAAAGGTACCAATTCCCATGTATCATTTGCTTCCAAGGCATCCATGGCTTTCTCCCATTTTTCTTTTCCCATGGCTTGCTCAAAAGAAGTGGGTTCTGGTTCTTGTATCACTTTGACCATATATGCATAGTGAATGGCTGTAAATTCATCATGTTTCAGCCTATCCACATGATACCTAGCTCTGGTAGACCTGCGCAAAGTAGGTTCACTCCCAGGTGCTCTCAAAACATCCCTGGTCTTCCTTACTCCAGGTGTAACAATAGAAGGAATACCCAACTCATCATCAATGCTCTGTTCTGAGCCACTGGATTCACCATCCACATAAGAGTGACTTGCATTCACATCAAACATGGGCTGATCTACCTTCTCTTTTCCTTTTCGTGAAACCTGCATACCACTACCTGCATTGCTTTGAGAAGATTCTCCTGATCTCAATCTGCCTGTCCATGGCGAAGAATGTGAACAACTGCTAGAGGACACTCCAAGTCCACTAATATCTTGTGATTGCTACTGTGAATTCTGTGCAGCATTACCATTTTGTACATCTACATTATCAATCACATTTACTGGTTTATACCAGCTACTCATCTCATCAAAAACAACATCTCTTCTCACTGTAAACTTACGAGTAGAAGGGTTATAGTATCTATACCCTTTCTGCCCCTGCAGAGAGTAGCCAATAAAGATGAACTTCTCAGCTTTTGGATCCAACTTGGATCTCAACTCATCTGGCACATGAACATAGGCAATGCAACCAAAATTTTTCAAATGAGAAATATTTGGTTTCCTACCAGTATACCTCTCCTCTGGAGTCATGCCATGTATTGCTGCAGTGGGAGTCCTGTTCATTATGTAGACTGCTGTAGCAACTGCCTCAGCCCAGTAAAAATCTGGCAGGTCTTTTTCATTGAGCATGGCACGAGATACCTCTCCAATATGCCTGTTTTTTCTTTCTGCAAATCCATTTTGCTGTGGGGTATGACTACATGAATATTGCTGCTTTATGCCATGCTCCTGCAAGAACCTTGCAAACTCATTTGAGAGGTACTCTCCCCCTCCATCTGACCTTAGGCATTTTATTTGCAGGCATGTTTCTTTTTCAACCATAGCTTTAAGAGTTTTGAAATGCCCAAAATCTTCACTTTTCTTTTTCATAAAATACACCCAAAATTCTCTGCTATAGTCATCAATAAAAGTGACAAAATAATGACAGCCTCCAATAGATGCAGCTTTAGTAGTCCACACATCAGAGTGGATTAATTCCAGTGGCTTCTTACTCTCTTGAACATGTCTAGGAAATGGTTTCCTTGCCTGTTTTCCAAATTGACAGGCTTCACATACCTTATGCATTTCTGCAACCTTGAATTTAGGCAATCCTGCAATAATATTTTGGGCTTGCATTGATTTAAGTCGTTGTACATTAACATGACCAATGCGTTTATGCCAGATATCAATATCTGCACAACTACACCGGTCCCATGTGCAAACATTGTTGCACTCAATTCAGGCATGCTTGCATCCAACATAAACATTCTTCCCTTCTTCTTTCCTTTTGCTATTAAGCGACCTTATTTTTCATATCCTCAACAAAGCATCCATGAGGATTAAATCTGACTTGCAAGCCCTGCTCAACCATTTGACCAACAGAAATCAGGTTCTTGGTGATATTCGGGACATGAAATACATCCTACAAGTATTTCTTTTTCCCATCCTGCATAGACAAATGAATTTTTCCAATCTGCACAATAGAATGTGTAATATCATCACCAGTCTCCACAAATCCTGGTTTTTCCATTTTCCTTGCATCCTGCAACCATTCTGCATGACCTGTCATGTGGTTTAATGCACCTGAGTCAACATACCACACATCATTGCTTTCTTCTGCATTTGTCATAGAATTGGTCATGAGCTGCACCATAAATAAATGCTCATTTCTGTCATCACCCTGTCTACTAGAAGATGCATAATTCCCTTGTTGCAATTTTCCATTCATGATGTCATTCTACTTTTTATAGCAGTCTTTAGCCATATGACCCATTTTACCACAGTAGTAGCATTCAACATTGCTGTTTGCATTTTGGCCTCTTTGCCATCCACCACGTCCTCCTCCATAGGACTGGTTTTCTTGAGTTTCTGCATATTCTGATTTCTACCACGGCCTCCAGATCGGCCTCCTCTACCTCTGCCTCTACCTCTTCCAGCATTTGAGTAGAAGACAGCTTCTTTTGAAGTTCCTCCTGAAGAAGATGCACCACCATTTCTCCGCTCCTCAGAAATTAGAAGAGCAATCAACTCCTCAAAATCAGGAAATCTTTCACGGACGGAAATGGATGTTCGGAACTGTGCATAATCCTTTCCTAGACCATTCAAGGTTACAGAAACTAAATCATCATCTTCCACTGGTGACCCAATGGAAACAAGTGCATCTGCAATCTTCTTCACCTTCATATGGTAGTCATTGATGCTCATACTTTCTCTTTGCACATTATGCAACTCTTGCTTGAGCTGCATTTTCCTGGCTTGCGTATTTGTGCTATACATTTTTGACAAAGTATCCCATGCTTCCTTTGGCATACTTGCATCCTGAATATGCACAATCATAGAGTCTAAAATACTGATAGACAGCCAGTACATAACTTTTCTGGCTCTCTCATGCCATTCTTTAAATGCCTACATTTGCTGTTGATTGGGAACATCAGGAAGAACTGGTTCTTCTTCATTTCCTACAATGAATTCCCAATATCCTTTTTCCATAAGGAAATTCGTCATTCTAAACTTCCATGCTTGGAAGTTGTTCTTGTCAAACTTTTCAGTGACAATCTGTGAAAGAGAATCAGACACCATTACAGAACACTGCAAAAAATTCTGTCACTGCAAAAAACGCAGCTTCGGCCTCATAAGGGCAAATCTGCAAAACTGACGAAAGTGGTATTTGACCACACAGTCACTTCCTAGTGACGATTTTGCATCAACAGGCAACAAGGATGATTCTGTAACTCCCAATGTCTCTGCGCACAGGCATACGATGCAATTTCTACAGTAACTTTTCACCGACCTGTAGAACAGTGGTCGCACAACAAGAAAACAGGGCCTTTTCTTGAGTGCGTGCGGAAAACTTCCGCCTCCAAAACAGGCCCCGAAATGGCCTCGAATCAAAAAAATAGGGCAACCGAGGGCTAAAGCATTGCCCCACAGCTACCCTCTTGCTACACCGCGAAGGGCGTCTCAATCTGAGACAATGCACTCTTGCACTTTCCGGCTGTGCTACCTGCAGAGACTTGCTCCCAAACTCGAAAAATGAAAGCAACACTGGTCCTCTTACCAAAACACCGCGAACTTGGTTTGCTTTCTTGAGCTCCTTACCACGAACCAAGCTCTGATACCATGTCAAGATTGTGGAAGAGAAGGAAGGAGTCTCACTTGTAGCTTTCTCACTTACACAATGGGGAAATACACACAAAGGTGGAGGCTGAAAATAGTTTTCCTCTTCCTAGTTGTGTAAGCCAAAAAGAACTTAAGTACAGAGAAATAGAAGAACCCTATATATGGGTCTCAAACCAAACTCAACTAACTAAGGTGGCATACTAACTGAGCCACAAACTAGACTAGATAAGGATAGATATCATCTAGCTATTATTCATGGGCGGTGTACCAACCGCATCTGCAGCTAACAAGTCGGTGACATAAATGCACAACGGTCACCCTGGTATATCACGAGTGGAGCTCGATATCTCAACAAAAGATGGTTGTTGATGATACAAGATAGATTTTCTTACAGTAGAAACCTCCTTTTCTTGGTGTCTCTCTTGGGGTTCTATATTTTTTGTGCCCAACCGGGAAAATTTTCCATCAACGAGCATCAGAAGAGGCTGAAAATGAAGGAAATGGCATTGCCAAGAAGAGAAGAATTCAATGGATGCTTGCAAAGTTCCTACTATCATTGTAGAATTGGAGATTCTCATGGCCAAAGCCACTTTCCACAAGAAGTTCATTCCACAATGGTAAAAACATATTACCATCATCACATGCAGGCTCTATGTGGTGGACTATTTCCTCTCCCTGTTGAAGTGCATCTTGGTAGCAAATTGTTTGGGAACAAACTAAAGTGCAAAAACAGAGAGAATGATCATCCATGGGAGATTTGGCATTCGTTGAGAATTTTCCAAACATCATCAAGTGGGAGATCGTAAAGAAGCTTCAGGAGTCATGGTTAGTGGAAGTTCATGAAAACAAGAAAGAAAAAATCTCCTATTTGTCCAATTGGCAATGCACTGGAAGTTATTGGATAGAGTGTTATTCACCACATACACTATTGAAACCATCAGAAGTTGGCATTATTATGATGATGGCACCACAATGATGCTTAGACAAATGAGTTTTGATACCTTTAGAATGGAATACCTTCCCCTCTGTAGTGAACTGAAAGCTGAATTCAAAGATGTCGAAAAGAAGGAAGTAGAAGAAATATTGGCTAGAGAGTCCTCCAGAGACTGAAGTCCCATCTTATTCTATTTTGATTGAGTACAGACCAACTAGATGGAGATAATTCCGTGATGAATGACGAAATCAAGAGGCAAGCACTAGAACAGATCCAAAGGTATGTGAGAAGAGAGAAGGCAAAAATCAAAGCTGAAAATGAGCTAGCAGCAGAATCTTCCTTTGACGCCCTAGCAACACTCTTTACAAAAGTCCCCATGGTGACTCAAGGTCCCCTTCCTAGTAAGATCCATCTTAGAAACCCTGATCTTCATGTAGCAAAGTTTATGGTAGCATTTGTGGTTAACAATGCTAGAGCCCCTAAGCATTGGTTAGCAATATTCCCCACCACTTTCAAAGGTGCGACATTTCAGTGGTATGACAGACAAGTAGCATGAACTTCTGGCACATGGGACAACGTGAAGTTGGTCTTTCTCACAAAATTCAGGTGTGAAGGTTTTGAAGAGTGGATGCAAGAGGAGTTCATGAACCTAAGTTAGTCCTCTGGTGAACGAGTAGAAACCCATGTCTCACAAGACTGGAATCCATACTAAAGAGATGGACCAACCATCATTTGGATGAAGGCATCCAGAAGGGAGTTTTTCTTAGAGACCTACAACCAAAAGTTCGCAAGTTTGTGGAATTGGGAAGACCAGTCAATCTGCAAGCTACAGTGAAAGGTGCACAATTGTATGATGAAGTTGAAGTAAGGCTGTCAATGACCTCAAGAAGAGGAGTCCTACCTCCTCCCATGCCAGGAATGATATACCCACCAAATGCAATCCAACGGATAGTTTCCTACCCCTATCCCCAGATGCAAATAGTGCCGCAGTACAGTGCACCAAATCCACAATGGTCGTAGATGACAGTGCCTCAAATGATGGTTCTGAACCACAACAGTAGTGGCCTCAGTATAGTTCTCCCAATGGCAACTCAACAATAGTGGAATCCTACCCACTAGAATCAACAACCCCCAGTCTCAACAGGAGCTCTGAATCAGAATCAAAACAGAGAACCCTTTGGATCAACCCAGCCAATTTATGTAGTGATCACAAAAGCATTCCAAGACCCTACTATAAGTACTCCAGGAGAGGTGAAAATATGAAGGACTACCTATCCAATTCAATTGCAAGCATAAAGAAGGAGCTTATGGATGTGATTACACAATAGCCTACAGATGCTAAAGGTGAATACCACCAATATATCCACTCCTATGGGAGATGGGAGAATGTGATGTGTTCTAATACATGGTGTGAAAAGTGCCATCAAGGGGAACATTTATCCACTAAATGTACCCGAAAACCAACTATTCCTGGAGCCTTTTGTTCGTACTCTTTAAGGAAGAGCCATACACAGGATATTTACTCTCTGAAGGAGATGCACGAAAGAAGAAAGAAATATGAGGAAGCAAGATGCAACTTGCTGGAATCCAAAATGACAATGCAAGACATTGGACCAAAGCCTAGGGAGCTCGGTCCTAACTTCGTCCTAACTTCGGTCCAAGGAGGTTTCCCTCTCAGAGTTACAAAGGATGAAAATCTGGCACAATGGCCAACGAGCAGAAGTGGAGTGTTACAAATCTAGAGAAAAAGGGTCGTATCTCATCGAACTATCCAAACCCTAGAAGGTCTATGGACTACAAGCCCTTATGCGGCCGATGCAAAGGAGAAGGCCACAGTGCAAAAGACTGTCCAAGTCTAGCTGTTGTGAAAGCTACTCCGGATACCCAACTGAAGACCCAAGAACCTGCTTCCAATTTGGTGGAATTGAAATTTTCTGCAATAACGTGTGCAAAGAAAGGAGAACCCCTAGTTCCAAAGGAGAATATTCCCTCTACCAAGATAGTGAAGTTCAACCTTCCTAGGGAGAAATAGAATAGTGCAGCACAGAATAATGTAGCATAGAGCACTACAGAGCCACAGAGACAATGGTAGAGACATGACTAGAGGTCTAGGAGATAAAGGATGCCGAAGTATCTCATGAAGGAGAAGAAGTGCTGATGTTGCCGCTCCTAGAAAAAAAAAGGGAAGATAAAAGTGGGTGTTGCCCCATTCCCTAGCTGATTGGAGAAACCTATGGATCCTATCAAAGAATAGGACTTGGTCAAAGACCTAGATACTTATAAACCAAACCTAACATTCTGACAACAGATGTGACAATAAAAGATCTAGGCTTGCAACAAGCCTACGCTAGCAATGGCTTATCCAACTGGCAAACCAAACCAGAATTAAGCCTTTGGGCATTTTCCGATATGTCAAGACAACCCTCATAGAAAGAGATTATTGGCTGACATATCTAGTAGTAAAACTGAATTCTTACACGACCTCATACCCGCCGCTACTGCTAGGAAGCCCTTGGCTTTTTGGAGCAAGATCAAGGACGGATTGGTTCAAAGGAACCCTAACCCTAGGCACAGGACCTAACAAAGTGGTGTTGAAGTTGTATTATGGATCGCAAAAAGGCAATGGATCCACATCCATCAAAGCGTTAACATACTCCTCCAACAAAGTAACAGATGGTACATCAGGAGACAAAGAAGTTGTCAAACAAATCTTTTCCAAGAAAATAGAGGCACAGTCTCTGATAGTGAGCACTGTAAGCCAACTCCCAAAAGAAGCAAAGACTTTGTCAATGGGTGAATACCTCCTATCTGAACTCAAATTGACTTCTAAAGTCACCTCTGACAGCGAGATAGAAGCATGGATATATTGTTTTCCCTATTACATGGCCGTAGCAGAAACAGAGATAGAGATAGACACAGAAGCAGAAGAAAAAGACATAACATTTAGTTTGTTCTTCTCTTACAGTGCCCCCACAAAGGTGAAAACAGAGTCTGAAGGGGACGAAGATAATAGTGTAGAAGAAGATCATGAAAGTGAGCTAGAAGATTCTATCCTATGCGCAGAAGGCAGAGATGAGGAAGAAGTTCCAGAAGCCTCAGAAGCAGAAAATCCCATGATGTTGGACAGAATGACTCTCGTACCCTTTGGACTCATTAATGAGTCACATAATAAGCAAAACCTCTATAAGAAATGGATTAAGAAGAATAATCGTTCCTTCAGTAGTGGCTCTTGTTGCCCTAATCCACCCCCTCTCACAATAAGATGATGATGATGTACCTTGCTAACAACCACCAGTTCGGCAGCTTAAACAGAACTTAGAAGGTTCCTGTCATGTGACGTTTTTGGATACATCCTCGAAAGAGGAGTTCTCAAGCCAAGAAGTAACTAATCCCCAAACCAAATTTGAAACCCCTCTAATACCCTTTCAGCTTCCAAGGAGCGAGCTAAGTCTCCACTGAAAGAAGAAGTTGGTTCGAGTGAATCATTAGAAGAGGAGACCGCTCCCTTGAAGGAGTCTGATCTCTACCCAGAAGCATTCCGTGGAACATTCATCCGCAAAGTGGAAGGAGAAAAGAAATTAACATTTGTGGATGTTGAAGGTACTGAACATCACCTGAAGGTGGGTATAAATTTTCCAAAAGAAGAACTATCTGTCTTGCATGATCTACAGAAGGAGAACTTGGACATGTTTGCTTGGTCCTACAAAGACCTGAAGGGGATTGATCCCACAATATACCAACACCACATCAACCTAGAGCTTGACGCTAAGCCTATCAGGAAAATACAAAGATGCATGAATCCAAATTACTCTACCCTAGTGAAAGCCAACTATTGAATCTCCTTGAAGCTGAGTTTATCTATCTAGTGGCCAATAGTGAATGGGTTTCGCCCATTGTGGTATTACCCAAGAAGAATGAAAAGCTGCAGATATGTGTGGACTTCCGAAAGTTGAATTCCAAGAGAAAAAAGGATCATTCCCCTATTCCTTTCACTGACCAACTATTGGACACAGTGATAGGCCATGAGCTCTATTCTCTCTTGGATGGATTCAATGGGTACAATCAAGTCTAGATTGTAAAAGAAGATCAATCCAAAATGACCTTCACAACCAAATGGGGAACCTATGCTTACAGACTAATGCCATTTGGGCTCTATAAAGCCCTTACTACCTTCCGATGAGTAATGATGGCCGCATTCCAAAACCATCTGCATAACTTCATTGAGATGTACCTAGATGACTTCTGTGTCTATAGCCTAATCCGTGAGCATTGGGGACACCTAGAGTCATGGGAGGTTCACTCATAGTAAAGAAGGCATGTCACCTGCATGCAAGGACTTCTAAAAAAACCCTATTTATGAAGCTTGTAAGACTAATATATCCCCTATTTAAGCTTATAAGATATATACGTGTATGACTTTTTATGTATCCCCTTTCTTAAATGTAAGTCTTCATAGAACATATACTAACTTTCTTTTTAAAAGTTAAAATTATCCTAAGCAATTAAAAGTATCAAAATGGTCATATCACAAAGTGATTTATGTAGTGGCACTATCCCCACCTTAAATTTAAGTTCAATATAAGAAATTAAGAGGCGTATATCTCTAATCTATACGTTTAAGTGTCCCCTTCCAAAAAACCCCCTCCCTCACTCACGTGATACCATACAACATCTATAGTGAACCCCCCGGGCCTAGAGTAGTGCTTTGACAGATGTTGAGAGTATGGAATTTCTCTCAATCCCGACAAATGCGTCTTTGGCATCTCATCAGGAGTTCTTTTAGGCCACATTGTCTCTGCATAAGGGATAGCAATAGATCCTGTAAAGATTGAGAAGATTGCAGTCTTAACAATGCCAACCAACCTCAAACAATTGAGGGGATTCCTTGGCTATGTGGGCTATTACAGAAGGTTCATTGCGCACTTTGCAACAAAGGTAGCCCCTTTGCATAAACTCCTTAGAAAAGATGCAGAGTTCATGTGGACCACTAACTGTGACGAGGCGTTGATCAACATCCTGAAGCAGTGTCTAATTGAAACACCCATTTTGCAACCTCCTGCTTGGACGAAGGAGTTTCATGTGCACAGTGATACATCGGTTAAAGCCCTAGGTGCAGTCTTATGCCAAAAGGGCCCCTTAAAGTTAGATCAATCTATTTATTATGCAAGTTGAAAAGTAATCGAAAGAGAATGAAACTACATAGTGACGGAGCTTAAGTGCCTAGCAATGGTGTTTTCCTTGGAGAAGTTTTGACACTACTTGTTGTTGATGCACTTAAAAGTCTAGGTGGACCATGAAGCCCTATCCTTCCTGATGAAAAAGGACAATGTGAAGGGAAGAATGATGAGATGGCTCCTTCTGTTTTAGGAGTTCAACTTTGAAGTGGTCACTGCTTGTTGTCGATGCACTTCAAATTCTAGGTGGACCATGAAGCCCTATCCTCCCTTATGAAAAAGGACGATGTGAAGGGAAGAATGATGAGATGGCTCCTTCTATTTTAGGAGTTCAACTTTGAAGTGGACACTACTTGTTGTCGATGCACTTCAAATTCTAGGTGGACCATGAAGCCCTATCCTTCCTGATGAAAAAGGACGATGTGAAGGGAAGAATGATGAGATGGCTCCTTCTGTTTTAGGAGTTCAACTTTGAAGTGGTCACCAAACCTGGTCGCTCCCATGTCCTGGCTGATCATCTGTCGTGAATCCCTCAGAGTGATAAAGAAGATCATGATGATCCATACCTTCTTGATGCTGCCTTGTTTCTAGTCGAAATTGTTACCCCATGGTATGCAAACATTGCCAACCTCTTAGCAACCCAATAATATCCCCCTGGTATCTCCAACCATGAGAAGAAGAATCTTCTGTTCAAATCAGTCCCCTACACCTTGTTAGGTGGTGCTCTATACAAGAATGGCAAGGACGAAGTATTGTGAAAATGTGTTGCAAGAGAAGAGATTGGAATAGTGTTGAAAGCATGCCATGACAAGCCTTGTGGCAGACACTTTGCAAGAGAAGCGACGGCCAAAAAGACCTTGCTTGCAGGATATTGGTGGCCGACCCTCCACAAGGATGCTAATGTCTATTTCAAACGTTGTGATGCTTGTCAGAGAATGGGAAAGCCAACCAAATCTAGCACCTTGCCACTGCAACAACCAATCCTTGCCCTAAAGCCATGTTGGGAATCAACTTCCTGGGCCCTATTGATCTGCCAACCAAACAGAAGTAGAACAGATACGTCGTGGTTTGTATGGACTATGTGACAAAGTGGTCTGAAGCCAAAACCTCTAGCAATAGTGTGGCCCCATTCTTGTGCGAGAACATCATCACCCGTTTTGACAAAGATACTCACTTTCTTAACAAGATTATGGAAGAATTGACAAAGCTATACTAGATCTAAGTCTACACCCTATTACCCCAAAGCCAACGGCCAAGTTAAAGTTACCAATCGTATCTTTTGTTCAATTCTAATAAGAATGATTGATGCACATCATAATGATTGGGATGATCAACTTACAGAGGCTCTCTGGGCGTACAAAACCTCCTATAAAGCTGCTACAGGACAAACCTCTTTCCAGTTGATGTATGGTATAGAAGCCCTCTTTCTTGTTGAACTCAAGCTACCCTATTTGCACGTGGCTATCAAAGAACGCTTGGGAGATGACGAGTCCATGCAACGCCATCTCTTGCACCTGGAATTTCTAGACGAGACTCACAAGATGGCCTTACAGTGCATGGAAGCCACGCAAGCTCGTAGAAAGGCCTATCATGACAGCTTCATCAAGTAGAAGAAGTTCAAGGAAGGTGACTTAGTCCTAGCCTATGATTCGCAATTTGGCAAGTTTTCAGGCAAGCTTCAATAACAATGGATGGGTCCCTATAAGGTACTTGCCATAAATCCTAATGGCTCTATCCAATCCAAACAGTCAATGCTTCGGATGATCCCTTCATGATTAATGGCTATCGCCTCAAGATGTATTACCCTCCCTAGGGATCTTGACAATCAAATAGCTCCCTCATTCCTTGCATGACGATCAATATGGATTTACCTAATGCTCTTGATAATCCTCTTGCTAATCCTGATGATATGGCTTTGTTCAGTTAGCCCCTCATAGCCACCTTCCACCCCAACATGGCTTCCTTTTTGTTTGATGCATTAGAGGTGGTGAGAATGGTCCTGATACATGGCGTTCCTGCCATTCTCCTTTTTCAAAAGGAAAAAAAAAACATATGTCGGTCATGGGAGAAAAGGAATTCGCTCCCTATCATGCCGACCTATTCTGTGAGAAAAGGTGGAACACCCTCGGGAGTAGGGAATTTTTAAAAAAAACAAAACAAAACAAAACTGTTATGGGAGAAAAGGAAGAAATTCCCTATCATAATAGGTCTCATTCCAAGAAAAGGTGGCACACACCCATGGACAAGAAGTTGGATATGGAAAAGGTGGTAACACCCCGCAGTCCAGGACAGCTGATATATGAACACATGCAGCCGAGTTCCAAAGCCACCTCCCTTGGTTCCCTAATCATGTAACCCCATTAGTGCTTCTGACTCCTCCAACATACGATATTTCCAATATGCAATCTAAGTACCAGACTTGTTGGCTACCTCCCTAGGTACGCCTCTTCATCAAACCAATCCATATTGACATCATCAATCAGACAAAGCCTATCTTCATCGACAAACCTAGAGTGATATGAGCTTTCATCCTAACCGGATAGGGATGTGAGTATGGGCTGCCCTTTGTATTCATCAACAAAGTGTGAGATAGAGGGTGGGGTGAGTGACCAGTCCTTGCCCTTTATATCCAATAGAGAGGTGCGATGTGTGAATGGAGCATTGTACGCATAGGATGGGCCTCTCAATGCACAAAGCACAAAATTGTTTCTATGCATGGCACTATAAGGCTCCCTGGCCTTCCTTTTTGCACCGTATGCCGGCACAAGGTAGGATGCACAATTGCACCATCAATTGTGCACAAGGCATACAACCTTCACACAATGGGATGTGAGGAACTTAGCTGCCCTCCTATTATCATTAACAGAGTGTGAGATGGAGGGGGGACTGAGCGTGATTGATTAACCTTTCATCAACTGCGAGGTAAGGATTGAGGGACGTTCGACATTTGGAGACAAGTACGTTCTTGTTTCCTTATGTACACATGCGACAAGCCTCCTCTGCCATCACTCTACACCTCATTCTCTTTGGTGCATTGCACAATAAGGCTCCCTGGACTTCCTTCTTGCACCTACGCTAAATGGGTTGGGACACACTGATGCACAATCAACTATGCACATTAGCATACTCCCTCTGAACCATTCCCTTTGTCGATTTCTAAACTCAATATGAGCTACGAGTTTCAATCATTATTCTTTGAGTGACGTATGCCATGGGGTGAGCGACTGATCTATCATTTCAATATGAGTGACCGTCGAGATTAAGTGTTGTATACCTCACCATCGACAACCTCACCAATCTTTCAATAATAAAGCTACCTCCCTTGGTACTGCTATGTGGTCCTTGCCATGTTGGATGAGTGTGACATGGTGATCTGTGGTATCTCTTGCCACGGATAATCACCACTCTTCACGAGTCAGCGCGATCGTTTCCCTCGATCATCTGCAAATCGGGCCAAGTTTTTCTAACCCTACCCCTTTTGATTTCACGAGTCAGTCATATTTTAAGTGTAGGGATGTACATGTATGGGTTATGATCCCGTGTTAGGACCCTATTGCATCGATAATCTAATTTATTAAGGTCTTAAGTGTGAGGACGCGTCCCTGCGCGTCCGCTTTGCATATCCTCATGGACACATCCCTCTCGGATGATTTCAGCCTACCAAGTCTTGGTCCTACCCCCTTCCCCACCCACCCATTCTCTTTTCAACCCAACTTGGGGTTGTTCCTTGTCCATTTGTCTTTTTTTTTCTTTGTTTTTGTTGCTTTTTCATGTGAATGTATTCTACATTCACCAAATTTAAAATATGACCTTATAACCCTTTTTGTTCCTTCAAACTAGCTACTTTTTCTTTTTACAGCCCCCTGTTCCAAGCCACGGACCATGAGTTATTAATTTTTAAAGAATTTTCTGTACATTTAATGTGTTTTCATGTGAACGTGCCTTTTTTGCTTCGAAATAGCGCTTTGATGTGATAGCCCTAACCTACCTCTTCCTCAAGACATTTTTTCTTTTTACTATCCATCATTCCGATGTATGGTTTGTTCGTTTTTAATGTTTCCGTCTTTTTGAGAATTTTCATGTACATTTTTTACCGTTTTTTCATATAAACATGCCTTATCCACCTTGGAATTTAATTTTGATTAAATAACCTTGTCTGGCTTGGTCCCTTGCACGACTTTTCTTTTTCCCCCATCCTTATCTAGTCTACTCATTTTATTTTATTAATTTTTTCATGTGCTTTCGTGCTCCTTTTTCTTCTTTTTTCCATGTGAACGCCCCTTAACGCCATCGAAACTGTGTTTTGACCCTGACAAACATGTCCCACAAGCTTCCCTTGCCATTTTTTATTTTTGTTGCCCTCTGTTCCGATGCATGGATTTTTCCGTATTAATTTTTGACTCTGTTTTCATTGGTATTTTTACCATTTTTTCCATGTGAACATGCTGTAGCGTCCCCAGAACTGCATTCGACCTCAACTATCCTGTCTCACATCTTCCTAGGACATTTTTTGTGTTCACCTTGCCAGGTTCCAACTACTAGATTTCTTTGTATTAATTTTTATTTTTAATTTTGGGGTTTTTTTTTGTTTTTTCCATGTGACGTCCTATCCCTCTCAAAACTGTGTTCTCATCTAATAGGCTTATCCGGCACGTCATTCTGCACACTTTTACCTTTTTCTACATTTCATTTCAGTGCTCAAATTTTTTCAGAATTAATTTTTTTTTTGAATTTATGTTCTGATATTACGCGTGTTTGTGCACGCACATTCCTGAATCCGGCTTCTCAGGCACGTTGACGCGTTTGCCCCGCTGTTGATGCCAGGAGGCATATTTCACGGTGGATTCCGTGCCACGGTGGATTCCGTGAGGTTTTATGGTGAACTCTGTAAACTTTGTTGACGGGGCTCATACACAAAGTGGATTCTTTGTGCGAGAAGTTGATGGGGACACCTATCCTTTTCGGGCGTTTCATTAATTTAGTGTGTACATGGGTGATTCCATAGCGGGTGATTCCGCAAAATACATATTAAATTAATAAACGTTTATGAGTTTAGAGTGCGCACTCGTGATAAATTAAGGTTAGGATTGATTTCTAACAAGTTGATTTATTTATGTAGCTGAAGACTGCTACGTATTCACTTTTGTCGGTTTAATTATATTATTTTAATAATGATTGTGAATACTTCAGTTGATGTGTAGAGATAGTAGCAGTGGTGGAGGAAAGCATTAGAGGATAGCGTGTATTCGAGTTATCACTTATATTTTGATGGGCGCATACTTTAGGCATGGCGCCTATATTTTGTCGCGCCTATTTATTAAGGCGTTGGATATTTATTTATTATTTTGTATGCGCATGGGCGCACGATTATGATATTTGTATTTGGACATTGTATTGGGTATGCCTGACTCTTTGGGCACCCGCCCAAGGCACCCGCCCATTAGCTTTATTTCTATTTTGTGCTAAAGCAAACTCAAAAGCCAAAAGCATGCTATTTTGTAATTTGGGCTATTATTTGAGCTTGAAGATGATTAATACATAAAATACATGCTTTGTGGAGCGCTCATACAAGGCATGGGGGGAGATTGCACCCTTCTACCTTGAGTTTTGTGCAAAAAGTAGAGTTCTTTTGTTCTTGGGGACCTTCCGGCACTCACTACGCGAGCATATAGCATCCGATCTGTGCACCAGTGGTATTAGAGCGAAGTTGAGATCGAGAGCTTCCAATCGCTACCCATCTTGCGCGAAGGCGGAGCTCCGGGAACAATCGAGCTCTACAGTCAGTCTCATCGCGAACGGTCGATACGGGTGGATTCATGGCGGTCAAGAACCTCTGTCTACAGCCTCTGATCGTGAAGGACCGGCCTGAGGAAGCGGAGGACCACTCCTACATCTCTTCTATCAAGTCGTTTTTTTTTTTCCACAGTTTACAGATAAGCTTCCATAATCATCAAGGTTTAAGCTTAAGTTAAAAGCTTAAGTAAGCTTAAAAGGCTTACTTAAGCCTATAAATTCAACAATTTTTGAAGGCGGCAACATCCCGAATTTTACGGCGCTGAAAAACACCCCCCCCCTAAAATTCGTCGTTTGTAATTACCACTATTCTTATGATGCCTAAGAGTCTGGAGGGGAAGGCTCTTTCTTTGCCATATCATTGGGAGTCCTTCCCTACTTCCCATCAACTATTCTCCAACAATGATATTTTAACGATATTACAGAAGCAGACTCCCGATGTTTTGGATCCAAAGAAGGTTATTACCACGTCAAGGGTCAGTGTCTCTATGATTTCCAATTCCCTATGGAAACAGTTGTGCCAAATTCTTCAAGATAGGTTTATGAGTGCCAAAACCTTGTCTCATTACCTCTCCAAGGAGTTGTTCATAGCTTCTCATATGGTCCTGAAGAAAGGTATTACCATTGATTGGAGTACATATCTCCTGGCAAAGATGGATCAACATTTCATTAGAGCTACTAGAGAAAATGTGACTAATGTCACATTTGGATTGTACCTTTATGTATTCCTAATGCATGTTGCCCTTGCAAAGGAAGTCCCTTTCCTCCTCCTCATGAAGATGATGATGTGATCATTAAGGATGATAATTCTCCCCAACCTCTAGTCATTCAGAGAAAGAACTTGAAACGAGATGTTGAATCAGTTCCAGTTCCTACTCCTCCAGTTTCAGTTATAATTCTTGCTCAATCTTGCAGCACACTGCCTGTCTTTCTTCAAATGCCAAATCTTTTTAGGCCCATAGTGATGGCATGATGGACATTTCTATTCCTTATGTGCAATGCTTGGTAACAGGAGATGCCATTCCTTTTTTTGTGCAAGGCCCATCCAAAGTTCAATTGAACTTTCAATTTACTGCATGTATCCAAAAGCTTTCTTCTTCTTTTTATGAAGAAGTTCAGTAGTATAAGGAGGATCTATATAAAGCTAATACTGAGTTAGCTTCTACTTAAGAGAAATTTTTTACCTCTATATACAAATGGAGTAGCAAACTAAGGTCATGGATACACAGAAAGATGAAATCTCTACTTTGACAACTCAGTTGACCGAAACTTAGTCCCAAGTTGTTACTGTAACAGAGGAGAGGGATAGATTACAGAAGGAGGTTGAAGAGATGAAGGTTGTGATAGCTGCCCAAACCGAGAAGATAAAATCAACTACAGCTGTCCTAGGCCAGAGCAATGCTCAGATTCAGCAACTTAAGGATCAATTGGCTCAGTCTCGCTCTTCTTCACAGAGTCTTGTGTAGCCAGTTCCTTCTTTGTCCCCTGCATACTTAGCAATTCTTCAAAGACAAGCTACATTATGCCCTTTGTTCCAGGCTAAGCTGGAAAGACTTCAGTCTCAAATGGATTTGATGTGATCTTCATTTGAGCAATTTTAGGAATATGTTCCTCAAGATCACTCCTTTTTCATGCATTATCAGCAATAAAAGTTGGCCTTCTACATTAAGCTTTCAATGATGGATTTACCTCTCCTAGAGGATGGATGGAGTGGGGCTTGGTCTTCTGACTTGTTGACTAAAGTAGTCCGATGTCGTATTGCTGCACATTCGAGGTGTGAAAACCACCCAAAAGTTGTGTGTGTGGGATTTGATACTTTGTACGTATTTAGTTATTGTGATTATACTTTTGTTCTACGTGGAAGAGGGTTTGGAGCAAGAGGAATTAATCAATAATGCTCTGGTTGACATGTATGTCAAATGCGGAAGTTTAAAACGAAGTGCATAAAGTCTTCAAGGGCTTGCTGGAAAGAAATTAAGTATCATGGAATGCTTTAATGACAGGATATATTCAAAATGGAGGTTCAGGTTGAATGGTTTCTGCAATGAGGTGGAATTGGTGAACTGCTTCCTGAGAATGAGCAAGCTTCTTGCAATCTCATGAGAGATAAGGGACTGATAGACTTGATCTCCCATGGATTTGTACTGTGACATGAGAAGATCGAGTTCCTTGGTTTCCCCGTGAGAGCTTTCTAAATGATTATCAAGTAATGATCAGAGATTGGGCACATAAGAGGGGAATTGCAATCCTGAGCCTTGCCTTCCGAGCCAAGGTGATGATACTGGCAGACATCAAACGTGTTGCCTTCAAAGTCCCCTAATTGCTTGGCCAGGGACTATTTCTGGGATGGCCACATCATTGCTCATAGTAGAAGCACCTCATTATCAGTTAAGTTTCTGCACCGATGCCTGCCTTGATGAAACTCAAAAGCTCAAACGGCTCAATCTTGTTGTCAGACAGGAGCTGCCTTTGCATTTTTCTGAATTACAGCTTTTACAAGAATCAAGAGGTCAGGACTCAGTACTCCATCAGCAGTTTGTCTGTGCCAAACCAATAATTCATGATGCACTGATCCACAGACATGTCGCCTCTAATACAGACAATGCTGCAGAGCTTCCTCATGTGGAAGACTTCTTGTGTATTTAACAAGACTGCAAGAAACAGAGGAATCTTGCTCTTTCAAGGCAAGTGTATGTGCATGCTTGCCATATGGGGCTTCAGCTCCTCAGTGTACTTGGGAACTATATCCTTCAAATGTTTGTAGACTGCATGAGTATATGTGATGCTGAGAAACTGTTCAACCAACTGATGGACTCCAATGAGTACTCTTGGGCATCTCGAATGCAGGCACATATGGAGTGCGGAAATTCCCAATGCGCCTTCTATTTGTATCAGAAAATGCAAGAGGATCATCTCCCAGTGAGTGGCGTCACCTATGTCTTTCTCCTCAGGGCTTGTGGTAGGATTAAGGACCTTGAAAGTGGAAAAAGGTTACATACTGAGATTGCCAAAGATGGTTATGAAGTAGATACTAGCATCGGCAATGCTTTGGTGGCTATGTATGTCAAATGTGGGTCATTTGCAGAAGGATGGGAGTTGTTCAATGAGCTACAAGAACAAGATGTAGTCTCATGGACTGCATTAATTGCCGGATATACTGAGCAGGGGCTTGCTGAAGAAGCTCTGAACTGTCTCACACAAGTTCAGGCTGAAGGACTGCCTGCAGATGCTGTTATGTTTGGTCTTTGCTTGAAAACATGTGGTACCACAGGCAATAGAGAAAGGGGCCGCTTTCCTGGGAGAGAGAAAATCCAAATTGGGGGGGCACAGAAAATTTCGGAAGGGGGCTGGAAGTTTTTTTTTCTCCGTGATCGAAAAGGTGATTAAGCGGAAGAGGAGAAAAAGCAGAAAAAAAACAGGCGAAGAAAAGGAAAAAGCATCGTCTGGACTCGCAGGGGGGATCGTCGTTTTCTCTGGAAAAAACGGAAGAGGAAGTCATCAACTGGAGGGAGAAGGTTGTCCAGCTTCGAATAAGCGCCATGGACGTCTGCTTACTGACCTGAAACCGTGGAAATGCCTATGTCTTCATCTCACGTCCCCATACCAGTCATCAGTGCTTTGTAGGGGAGTTGCGCTGAAGAGCTTCAGAGGCCGGGCAATACCTTTGCTTCTAACAAATTCTTCCTGTCCCTCGAAGGAGGTCGCCGAATCAAGCATGTGCTTCAAGCAAAGATCAGATGGCTCATATTTTTGCTTCCCTCCTTTGGGTGTTCATAAAATAATAGAACTTTGGGAAAAGAAGGTTGGATTGAAGGAATGCTTTGCTAGAAATGTGGCCATAGACTGAGGCCCAGCAAAGAAGTATTAACAGTGGAACAATAGGATTCAGGAACAGGAGCATCATATTGCCTGATTGTAAAAATTAGTAAGAGAAAGGTCTTTGCAGGAGCAGAATATGCTAAGAGAGGAGCACTAAAGGTTAACAGAAAGCCCACAATATGCAGATTCTTCTGTGGCTAATGCTATACTTTGAAGATTAGAGCTTTGTGCAACTACTTTAGCTCAGGTGGACAAGCTATGGGAGAGGAATGTAATGCTGGAGCATACTCTGGTCTTCCCGAACAGCACTTTCAATATGTAAAACTTGTTAAACCAAGCCTGAATTTAAATGGGTGATCTAGAGCCAGTGGACTGAACAGATTGGAATTCATCTTGAATTTTGTAAACATCTTGACAGTAATACAATTGCTACTTCATTTTTGCTTATTCACATGCTTGATCTTCTATCTTGAAAATAATCAAGGACTTCTGAAGTCGCGACATTGCTTTCGAAACCCTTCGACATCTTTGGTGAACTCGATGTGAAAGCATCGCAGAAATTTCAGGATGGGAGATACTTCAGCATCTATTTCAGCCTCTTCTACAATTCCAGCTACGTCCTCTACTTCAGCTCCATCAATGACTGCTGCGTCAAGTACTTCAGCAGGTTTTGCAGAATATGTCCATGTATATGCAGCTCCAAAATCAGCAGACACAATTGTATATGCAGCAGCAGCAACAATTGCATCAATAGCAGTTGTCTCAGCAAAGGCAACTATATTCGGAGCAGGAGAATGCAAACAGCGCGACTAAGGTGATTGAAGCAGTTGAGAATGAGAAGAAGCTATTTGATGGCCGTAATGTTTCAGCATATTTGAAGACATATGAGATCAAGATGGGGTTTTTTGGAGTTCCAGCTGGACTTATGAGTAAGTACTTCCTTCGTCTTGTCACACCCGCCTTGAGGGCAAAAGTGACTGATCTTTTTATTCAAAATTCGCATTGGCAAGATTTTAAGAAGGCCTTGAAAGAAGAGTATTTCCTTGAGGACTTTGGGATGGCTACATGGTGGTCATTCCGAGAGTGGGTCTACATGCCAAACAAAGGTCTAGCTGCTTCAGAGTTGATTCGAGAATTTGAAGAGAGGTATAATCAGCTTGATGCCATTGAACAAAGAGCATTGGATGTTGAGAAAGTTGAGTTTTCTTGCAAGCTGCAGATCCTGCTCTTCAGGAAGAATTGGGAGAACTTCTTGAGGATCGCATGAAGCCTATGGGTCTTAAAACAGATTGGCAGGATGCCCAGGATGCAGTCTCGACTTTGACCAAGAGGAGGATATGGAAGACCCACCTACATAATGGTTTTATGACACCGACACCGTCTTCTGCTCCTATACCTGCTTCTATCCCTGTTATTTCTTCTCCTCCTCAGCCAGTTTCTTGGCCTATGCCAGTGCCTACTGTTTCCACTCCACCTATTCCTCCTGTTCCACGACCGATGCCAGCACCTTCTGCTCCAAAACCATCCGCTCCATCGGTGCCTACCTCTCTTGATGACATCATCAAAGGCATAACGGATTTGACACTGGAGCCAGTTAAAGCGGAGTTGGTGGGAAAATTGAAAGAGCAGTTTGCTTCGACTGCGCCTACTATTTCTTCTAGTGCTCCTACTGCACCTAGGAGTGCTCCTAGTGCACCTAGGAGAGATCGGAGATGTATTTGGTGCAATAGTACGGACCATCAGCATTGCAGGGATTGTGAATCTTTTCAGGATGCAAGGAGGAAGAATTTGGTATTTTGGGGACAAGATGGTAAGATTTGGTTGACTGAGATAGGAGCTCCACTTGCTACCAACTTTGGTAAAGCTGGAATGAAGAAGTTAGTGGATGACATGGCTGCGCGTACTTCTTATTGACAACTAGAGGTGATGCTTCTGCATATGGAGTCCAAATTGAGAAGGGATCAGAGACTCAGTCAGCACTATGGACTTATGCTATGGAGACTGCAAACAAGGGGAAAATTCAGCAAACTGTTTTGACTAGTGCAGGCTCTAGCATCAGATCTGAGACAGGTTGGGATTCGCCTATTGATAGGTACTCTATTTATGCTTATTTGGCTAAGTCTCAGGGAGCAGAAGTACTTGTTGAGGAGAAGCGTAACAGGGATGAAGAAAATCCAAGTGCAGCTAAAAAGACTAGAGGGGGTGAGTTTGTTACTCCACCTACTGCAGGACCGTCTTTGAGACCAGGGCCAGAACGACAGATGGAAGATGCTCAAAAGAGAGAAAAGAGGCAAGAGCCTAGAGAGAGAAAGCAGCCAGGGTTTAGATTGATGTCCGATATTGAGACATCTATAGACATGAAGAAAATATTTAATGACAAGATTCTTGGCAGTGAGGTGACTTTCACTATTTCTGAGGTTTTGGGCATCTCGAAAAGAGAGTTTCAAGATCAGTTTCAGGAGGTCCTGAAGAGGAAAAGACATGCGTTGCCTACTACTGATACACAGGGAGTTTGGATTGGGGAGTTGGATGAGGATGAGAATGAGGTTATGGTTGAGAATGCTTCTTCTTTTTTCGCAGGTAGAGAAGAGGGTTCAGCCTATGCATTATGCCGAAACTGATGAACCTGTCTTGATACCGCGTAGTCACTTTTCGCGGAGTCATTGGGCTTGGGCAACTACAGAGACGATGGTAAAGATTGGAGAGAAACAGGTGCCTTATGTTGCTTTGGTGGATCATGGTTCAGAGATTAATCTCATAGTTCGTGGAGTTTATGAAAGTAACAGATGGCCTGTGGATGTAGAGCATGGGTGGCGTATGAGAGCCGCCAATAACACTGCAGGTGATTTGTATGATGCCTGTCCCAGTGTTAGGGTTTCTATTAGAGATGTAGAGGAGGATTTCCATTTCTTTGTGTAGGATTCATGCTCTTATCCTATAATTCTTGGGCAGCCATTCATCACAGAGATGCGCATGGAAACAAAGGTAATGGATGATGGATCTGCTTATGCACGGATTCGCAGTAAAGATGGCATGAGAGCAGTTCAGTTTATGACTCTGTGTGTGAACCATGTTAGAAACAGGGATACTCTCAGAGATGCACCTTTGCCCACTGTGAGGGATTCGGGTTTTCATTAGGTACCGCCGTTTCGCGAGACGACAGTGGTATAGAGCAGAGGAGATTGGAGTTCTCGCCTCCTGGCAGCAGTGTTTTCTCCTCTGGTTTTGTTGGGATTTCAACAAACAGTTCGATGAGCTATTAGAAGATTTCTAGGTTGTCTAGAGCTGCTAGGCAGTACATATGCAGGAAGGAGAAAAATTTGAAAAATGTAGGAATTTTAGAGGATGATGAGCACATAGATGGGATGTATGACAGTATGATTTGTACAGATACGATGGAAGAGATGGAAGATATGTTGAAAATTGATATGCACAGTTGTCACAGTAATGTACTAGTGCAATCCTTGGACATGTTTCATGAAATTGCAGATTTTGTGTCACAAATTGAGTCAGAGGCTGAGGTGACTCAGCAAAAAGTGTTGAGTGCTGAAGAAATTCAGCAAACAGAGTTTCCGGCTGATTATGATCAGCTTACAGAGACACAGAGGGCTGAAAACTTTCAGCCAACAGAGTTTATTGCTGAAATATTTCAGCATCCAGAGTTTAGGGCTGTTTCTATGCAGTCCATAGAGCAAAGGGCTGAGGATATTCAGCCATTGGAGTGCAGAATTGCTGATTTACAGCAAGATTTGAGTAATGCAGAAGAGCATAATGAAGCCAGGGTTGACACGAAATACAAGACTGTGGATAAGAAGGTGAAGCCGGTAGCTGTACCGCTTCCACCTGACAGTGATCAACAAATAGAGAGGGCTACCAAACAGCCAATTTTGAGGAATCCAGAGCATATTGGTCATAAATTTTCAGCAGAGACTCTTGCTAAACTGAAAATTGAAAATGGTGATTTCTTGCTACCCACAGAGGAGCAATGCTTTCAAGAGATGCTTGAGCGACATGGAAGGGGATTTGCTTTTTTCCCGCATGAGATTAGATGTGTGAATCCTGATATTGTTGCTCCTATGGTGATTTTTACTATTCCTCATATTCCATGGAACCTCCCACCTATTCCAGTGCCTAAGGCACACCTACCAAAGCCGATTGATTTATTGAATGAGAAAATCAGGATGGGAATTCTTGAGCCTTCATCTGCACCATACTCAAACAGGTGGTTTACAGTTCCAAAGAAGAATGATACTCTCCGATTTATACAGGACATGCAGCCAGTAAACAGAGTTACTATTAGGAATGTTGGTATAGGTCCAGTTGTGGATGAGTTTGCAGAAGCATTTGCTGGACGTGCCATCTATTCTTTAGGTGATTTGTATTCAGGATATGATCAGTTTCAGCTGGCTTTGGAAAGCAGGGACATAACCACCATGAGAACTCCTATTGGGCTTGTCAGGATGTGTACCTTGCCTCAAGGTGCCACTAATTCTGTTGCGCATATGATGAATGCCATGCATAAGGTTCTTCGTGATTATATACCTCAGCTTACTATGCCTTTCTTGGATGATGTGCCCATTAAGGGTTGTGCAGAAGAAGAGAAAAATGAGAGTCTAAATGAGCAGGGATGCAGATACTTTGTGGCTGATCATATTTCAACTTGTGAGAAGATATTGGCCAGATTAAAAGAAGTGAACTTGACACTATCAAGGCAAAAATATGTTTTTGGAGTGAATGAGGTTGTCATTGTTGGACATATGTGTGGGTATTATGGCAGGAAACCCTCACCTGATAAGGTGAATGCTATAGGCAAGATTGCGGAGTATTGTTCTACCACTTCAGAGGTACGGAGATTCATTGGAGCTTGTGTGTTTTATATGATTTGGATACCTCATTTTGCACACATAGCAGATTGTTTATATCAGCTGCTTCGAAAGGGGCAGAAATTCTATTGGGATGAGAGCCACACTAGAGCCATGCGGAAATTGAAGAAGTTATTGCAGAATGCTCCTACTCTTAGGAAAGCAGATTATAATTGCGGAAGGCCTATTGTATTGACAGTTGACACTAGTCCAATTGGCATAGGTTGGACTGTGGGTCAAGATGATGCAGATGGAAATAGGTATGCTATTCGATTTGGGGCGAAAGTCCTAAACGAGAGACAGAGGAGATATCCGCAAATCAAGAGGGAGTTATTGGGGATTGTTACGGCTCTCAAATGTGACAAGGAGTACTTTATTAGAGCTTCAGTTGTGGTAGAGACAGATTGCTTGCCATTGATTGGTATGATTATGAGTTGCTCTACTCCGGATATAGCTATGCTGAGATGGATTGCATACATCAAGTCATTAAATCCGAAATTTAAACACATAGCAAGGAAGGATAATCCAGTGGCAGATATGCTGTCTAGAGCCAGATATGATGAGGAGGAGATGCTATTTGCAGAAGAGGATGATGCAGAAATTTCAGCCACTATGGTTGATCATGTTTGCCATGTCTATGATATTGCGACTTTCATAGAAGAACTCTATGTTGGAGATTGGTTGCAAATTGGCAAGTACCTTAGTACACTAAGCAAAAGAGATGAATGGACAGATGAAGAGTTCAAGAAGATCAGAAGGAAAGCTTATGGTTATTTTCTCAAGGACGGATTTCTTTGCAAGCATCCAAAGAAAAGAGGCGGATTACCTTTGCGGGTTGTCTGCGATAGAGGGACACAGTTACAGGTGATGAGGGAGTTTCATGAGAGTCCTTGGGCTGGTCATAGAGGAGTGTGGGCTACTTATGAGAAAATCAAGGAGAAATATTGGTGGAAAGGCATGTATAGAGATGTTTCTCATTTTGTTGAGACTTGCAAAGACTGCCAGATGTATTCAGTAGTGCGTCATCGAGATGAGCTTCATCCGACCTATCCGTTATGCATTCATTATAAGTGGGTAGTTGACTTGGTTACTATGCCTATGAGTCTATGGTAGAAAAAGTATATTGTTTTGGCTAGAGAGGATCTTACCAATCATGTTGAAGGCAGATCTTTGAGAACAAAGACCACTAGTGCAGTGTGTAAGTTCTTATTGGAAGAAATTTTCTGCAGGTATGGTTGTGTGGGTAAGATCACTGCGGATCGCGGTGAATTGGATGCAGATGAAGCTAGGGAGTTTTTCTCTCAGCTAGGAATCAAGTTGGCTCTAACCACAACATACAATCCAGAGGGAAATGGGAAGAGTGAAAGAGGGCATCCGCCGATAGTGAAAGCATTAGCCAAAGCATGCGGAGGACGGATTGGAGAATGGCCGAGACTTCTACCATTTGCTTTGTGGGCTGATCGTACGACTCACAGTGTTACCACAGGATATATGCCCGCAGAGTTGATGTATGGTCAAAAACCTGTTATGCCGACTGAGACTTGTGCTTTGACTTGGTCAGTTTTACCTTGGCAGGAGGATATGACTAGAGAGGAGCTCTTAGCTCTTCGGATTCGACAGTTGGAGAGAAGACCAGAGGATATTCAGCTAGCTATTGACAGGTTGAAGGTTGCTAGACTAAGAAATAAGGATAGGTTTGATAGTAGGCATCGCTTGCGGCCTAGAGCAATAGAAGAGGGAGATTGGGTATTAGTCTTTGATAGCAGCCTTGAAAATCAGCATACTGCACTTCAAAGATGGTGAAAAGATGGTTTGGGCCGTACATAGTCAGACATGTTTTTGATAATGCAACATATGAGTTGACAGAATTGGATGGGACAGTGCTTAGAGTGCCTATTGCTGGAAAAAGAATCAAGATTTTCAAGAAAAGAGATGATGAAGATTATGCATTGGAAGAATTTGCAAGGGAAGAGCAACAAGAAGAAACTCCAATGGAAGAGACAGATGATATGATAGATAATCTTGTTGATATACCGGAAATGCATAATGAAGAGATTGATTTGTTTGTGGATCTTGATGATAATGATCATGGGTAGTTGGCCCATCCGGAGGATGCGCACGATTAGAGGGGGTGGATGTCGTATTGCTGCGCATTCGAGGTGTGAAAACCACCCAAAAGTTGTGTGCGTGGGATTTGATACTTTGTACATATTTAGTTGTTGTGATTATACTTTTGTTCTACGTGGAAAAGGGTTTGGAGCAAGAGGAATTAATCAATAATGCTCTGGTTAACATGTATGTCAAATGTGGAAGTTTAAAACGAAATGCATAAAGTCTTCAAGGGCTTGCTGGAAAGAAATTAAGTGTCATGGAATGCTTTAATGACATGATATATTCAAAATGGAGGTTCAGGTTGAATGGTTTCTGCAATGAGGTGGAATTGGTGAACTGCTTCCTGAGAATGAGCAAGCTTCTTGCAATCTCATGAGAGTTAAGGGACTGATAGACTTGATCTCCCATGGATTTGTACTGTGACATGAGAAGATCGAGTTCCTTGGTTTCCCCGTGAGAGCTTTCTAAATGATTATCAAGTAATGATCAGAGATTGGGCACATAAGAGGGGAATTGCAATCCTGAGCCTTGCCTTCCGAGCCAAGGTGATGATACTGGCAGACATCAAACGTGTTGCCTTCAAAGTCCCCTAATTGCTTGCCTAGGGACTATTTCTGGGATGGCCACATCATTGCTCACAGTAGAAGCACCTCATTATCAGTTAAGTTTCTGCACCGATGCCTGCCTTGATGAAACTCAAAAGCTCAAACGGCTCAATCTTGTTGTCAGACAGGAGCTGCCTTTGCATTTTTCTGAATTACAGCTTTTACAAGAATCAAGAGGTCAGGACTCAGTACTCCATCAGCAGTTTGTCTGTGCCAAACCAATAATTCATGATGCACTGATCCACAGACATGTCGCCTCTAATACAGACAATGCTGCAGAGCTTCCTCATGTGGAAGACTTCTTGTGTATTTAACAAGATTGCAAGAAACAGAGGAATCTTGCTCTTTCAAGGCAAGTGTATGTGCATGCTTGCCATATGGGGCTTCAGCTCCTCAGTGTACTTGGGAACTATATCCTTCAAATGTTTGTAGACTGCATGAGTATATGTGATGCTGAGAAACTGTTCAACCAACTGATGGACTCCAATGAGTACTCTTGGGCATCTCGAATGCAGGCACATATGGAGTGCGGCAATTCCCAATGCGCCTTCTATCTGTATCAGAAAATGCAAGAGGATCATCTCCCAGTGAGTGGCGTCACCTATGTCTTTCTCCTCAGGGCTTGTGGTAGGATTAAGGACCTTGAAAGTGGAAAAAGGTTACATACTGAGATTGCCAAAGATGGTTATGAAGTAGATACTAGCATCGGCAATGCTTTGGTGGCTATGTATGTCAAATGTGGGTCATTTGCAGAAGGATGGGAGTTGTTCAATGAGCTACAAGAACAAGATGTAGTCTCATGGACTGCATTAATTGCCGGATATACTGAGCAGGGGCTTGCTGAAGAAGCTCTGAACTGTCTCACACAAGTGCAGGCTGAAGGACTGCCTGCAGATGCTATTATGTTTGGTCTTTGCTTGAAAACATGTGGTACCACAGGCAATAGAGAAAGGGGCCGCTTTCCTGGGAGAGAGAAAAGCCAAATTGGGGGGGCGTAGAAAATTTCGGAAGGGGGCTGGAAGTTTTTTTTTCTCCGTGATCGAAAAGGTGATTAAGCGGAAGAGGAGAAAAAGCAGAAAAAAAACAGGCGAAGAAAAGGAAAAAGCATTGTCTGGACTCGCAGGGGGGATCGTCGTTTGCTCTGGAAAAAATGGAAGAGGAAGTCATCAACTGGAGGGAGAAGGTTGTCCAGCTTCGAATAAGCGCCATGGACGTCTGCTTGCTGACCTGAAACCGTGGAAATGCCTATGTCTTCATCTCACGTCCCCATACCAGTCATCAGTGCTTTGTAGGGGAGTTGCGTTGAAGAGCTTCAGAGGCCGGGCAATACCTTTGCTTCTAACAAATTCTTCCTGTCCCTCGAAGGAGGTCGCCGAATCAAGCATGTGCTTCAAGCAAAGATCAGATGGCTCATATTTTTGCTTCCCTCCTTTGGGTGTTCATAAAAGAATAGAACTTTGGGAAAAGAAGGTTGGATTGAAGGAATGCTTTGCTGGAAATGTGGCCACAGACTGAGGCCCAGCAAAGAAGTATTAACAATGGAACAATAGGATTCAGGAACATGAGCATCATATTGCCTGATTGTAAAAATTAGTAAGAGAAAGGTCTTTGCAGGAGCAGAATATGCTAAGAGAGGAGCGCTAAAGGTTAACAGAAAGCCCACAATATGCAGATTCTTCTGTGGCTAATGCTATACTTTGAAGATTAGAGCTTTGTGCAACTACTTTAGCTCAGGTGGACAAGCTATGGGAGAGGAATGTAATGCTGGAGCATACTCTGGTCTTCCCGAACAGCACTTTCAATATGTAAAACTTGTTAAACCAAGCCTGAATTTAAACGGGTGATCTAGAGCCAGTGGATTGAAAGATTGGAATTCATCTTGAATTTTGTAAACATCTTGACAGTAATACAATTGCTACTTCGTTTTTGCTTATTCACATGCTTGATCTTCTATCTTGAAAATAATCAAGGACTTCTGAAGTCGCGACATTGCTTTCGAAACCCTTCGACACCGAATGGTTTTTAAAGACTCTATGACTTTAGATACCATGCTTATGTCTTATATGTATTCAAGAGGTGATTTGCTGATTCCAGACGATGAAGATTTAGCTTGGTATGTTGGGGATGTGGTACTACAAGCTGCTTTGTAATGAGATGTTTCAGTGTTATTCCTCCAAAGTGGCTAATTGTCTTGAGAGTTTGTGGCATACCATGATTGACTCTGTCATTTTGAATCAACGCCAAATCAAAGCTTCATCTTATACGTAAAACATTAACTAACTAAGGGTAGATATTTTAGCCCATCTTTCCAAGCAACCCCCATTTGACTCCTCCTTCTTTTAAGCTTATCATCATAGATCTGCCTTAGGTCCATCAGTACCTTGTCTATCTCATTATCAATAGATGGCCCATAGGTATGACACTTATCTTTTCCTTTTTCAATCTAGCCCCTAGATCGTTTTACCCCTTCTTTTCCAACCTCAAGATGCTCCTCAAATTTGTATCTTTGCACATTGTTCTTTCATTGAAGATTGTGTCTTTTTTCCTCCTCCGTCTTGTCTTTCCCCATCCACAGTGTTTCTCTCCACTTTTTCTACCTATCTATTAACACCTTTCTTAACAGATTCTCCTAAATTTTTAGCTAATCCCTCTTTAGCTCATTCCTCATTTTACGATTTTGCCTACCCATCCCTTCATCCTCTTTTACTAGTTCCTCTTCCATCTCCTACCACTTCTATTCCCCATCCCCCGCAGTTGGTTAGTGAGTATGTAGGGTTTGATCAAAAGATTCCTAGAAGATAGGGGTGGAGTTCAGCTGATTCTCTTACTAGACCTCAAATTAATTGTCCATTGATTCTAGGGGAGTGGATGACTGCTAGTCAACCATATCAGAAGTATCTACATTTTGCTCAATAACATTCTCAGTTTTAGTAGTGAGATTAATGGCTCACTTTACTTGGTACCTAGCGTATATTCACAGGCATTCACATAATGATCTGAAGGCCATTCCAAAGTTGTGCATGAATGTAAATGTGAACATTGATTTCCAAGAAGTCAATGTATTTTATTTTCATGCTCTTTGTTTACCTAGCAGATATCTTGTCTTGTTGTGGAGAGGATGTGTTGCCTTCAATTTTTTCAAAATCCTCCTAAAACTTTTGTGGATAAATCCTTATCCAGGGACCGTTTTTGCAATCACCAAGCCTTTAAGAGGGATCATCTTCATTGATACCTATGGATGTATCTTTCATGATTGTCTTGGAAATCTTTTGTTACTTCTATGTATATATGAAAGTTGTTTTCGAATTTTGACAAGTCGATCTCTCATGATCACTAAATAGATCAATATGTAGGGTAAATCATCTAAAAGAAATTGTGAACATGTCCATGGCATTTTACTCAAGTTTAGGAAGGGAACATAGCAAGTTCTCTTCAAGAGGTCGTGGTATGGATCATGGTAATGGTAACCACTAAGACTGGTTAAATCAAGAGTTTAGTTATATTCACATTTTGGGAGGCCATGGTAATTCTAGATGCAAGGGAACCTGTAGAGGAAGAGGTGGATGGTGGAACATAGGTCCTAATAATCATAGTATTATTTGTCATTATTGTGGAAGAACATATCAAATTACAACCCATTGTTATGATAAAAAGGATGATATCTACACTAGTAAATTATGGCAATGAAATTATGCATAGTCTTTCAGACAAAATGATGATAAAAATGAGCATTTATCTATCATGCAATATATGATAAATGTTGTTACAAGAAAGGGGACATGTGATTATGTATGGTATGTTGATTCACATGCATCTAATCATATGACCAGCCATGTAGAATGGTTTGGAGAAATGCAATATTTACAGAGTCTAGGTTACGTAAAGATGAGTGACCATTCATGCCACTTGATCTCAGACATTGGAAAAGTCCCTTTGTCCTTACATGATGGTTAATAAAGTGTTTCTTTGATATTTTAGGTGTGGCATCCATCACACATAATGTAGTATATGTTGGTGAAATAGAAAAGCAAGGTTGTAAGTTAGCTTTAATGCAAAGGGCTATTCTATTGAAGGCTTTAATAATAAGTACAAGTTGATTGCAAAAGGAAGTAGAGTTGGCTATATGTTTATCCTAGATGTTGAATTCCTACGTTAAATGTTGCTATGTATGCTAAAGGCAAAGGTGTCATTGCAAAAATTGAAATATGGCACAAACATATTGGACGTGAAAATCTACAAATGCTAAACTTAACGCAATCCAAAGGGTTGCCTGCCTATATATAGAGTTGTAGAATTACATAAAGTTTCTATAGCATGTCTATTTAGGAAGTAGGCAAGGCAATTGTTTTTTCATATTAGATATATAAGGGAGAATATACTTAATGTTGTGGACACAAATATTTAGGCGCCTACCCTAAATGCATCTCTTAGTGCAATAAGTATTCTATTACATTCATTAATGATTGCTCTAGGAAATTCTGGGTATACTTCATGAAGGAAAAGAGTGAAGTGTTTGAGCACTTCAAAAATTTTAAGGTTGTTGAAACAAAAACATGCTTGAAAGTTAAGTGCTAGAGGTTAGATGGAGGGGGAGAATACCTCTCTAATGAATTCATTGACTTTTTGAGGTCTCATGGGATAAAGTGACAATTTGCATGTAGTTATACCCAACAACAAAATGGGGTTGTAGAAAGAAACAACAAACATATTGTAGAAGTTGCATGGGCATTGAATGTGTTGAAAAGAATATATCCAAGTTTTTCTAATTTGAGGATGTTCATATTGCTATCTACATTATGAATAGGTATTTCTGAGTTGCAATTCATGGTATGACTCTTGAAAAATGTTTTATAGTAAGAAACCTGATGTATTACACTTGAAAGTGTTTGCTTGTATTGAATATATTCATGTGCCTAATGTGTTAAGAAAGAAATTAGACTAAAATGCTAAAAATTATATTTTTATTGGATATTCTACTGAGAAAAAAATGTATCATTGTTATAACCTAGTTAATGGTCAGTTTTAGGTGAGCAGGGATGTTATTTTTTATGAGATGAGCATTTGATATGCATCTAGTGAAGCTACATTAGATGGTGTTGATGGTCATGATAGCCATGTATAGATAGAGAAGTAGGAATCATAGACTCTTGGTGGACCAAAGACATAATCTAGTAGTAGATCAATAGTCAATCCTTGGTCTGGGAGACTGAGCAGCCCCATATCTTTAGGTGCATCTACTAGTATTGCAAGTAATGACAAAGGAAAGAAGAAAGTGACAGATGGCAATAATGCATCTACTAGTAATGCAATTCTTGATGGAGACTCTAGTGTCTCTCAGAGATTTCAAATGATGAGCTTAGTACTCCTTCAATCAATACATTAGACACATAAAGAGCATATGGTAATGTAAAGGTTCCATTGAGTGATTGAGTGATACACAACTCTAGTGGGTGAGATAACCTGCTAGTAGAAGATTTAGTTTTGAGGGTCATGCATATCACCATTATGCTTATATGATAAAGGTAGTTGAGGATATTGAGGCCACTTGTTTGACGAGGCTGTTGGTCATGCTCATTGGGATGCAGCAGTGGATGAGAATATGGATGCATTAGAGCCCAACAGGAGTTGGGATGTAGTATCATTTCCCAAGGGCAAGAAATCTATTAGTTGTAAGTGGTTCTATAAAATAAAACATAATACAAATGGTTCTATTAGTAGGTATAAGGCCATGCTAGTTACAAAAGGCTATGCATAAATATATAGCATAGATTATGAAAAGACATTTAGACTAGTTGCTAGGATAGAAACTGTCAAACATGTGATTGCTTTGGCAACAACCAAAGATTGGAGTTTATAACAAGTGGATGTAAAGAATCCCTTTTTATTGTGGTGATTTACAAAAAGAGGTGTATATGGAGTAGCCAATAAATTATGAGGATTTAATAGCATCCAAAATATGTATGTAGGTTAAAGAAGGCGCCTTATGGGCTGAAACAAGCACCTAGACCATGGCTTGATAAGATCGCAGAGTATCTTGTCAACAATGGCTTTTATGTTTTTGATGTAGATCACTCATTTAATGTGAGAAAGGGTGATGTAAATTTGATCGTCATAGTCATCTATATAGATAACTTGATTATCACATGTGATGGCAGAAATGGGATTGCTAATGTCAAGGGCCTTTTGAAACAAAAGTTTGAGATGAAGGATTTGGGTGAGCTGAGATACTTTCTTGGTATTGAGATGATTAGATGTGAAGATGATGGTATATGGCCGTCCCAAAGGAAGTATGGCTTGGATATATTATCCAAGTATGATATCATATCATGTAAAACTATTTCAACACCATTGGGGGAAAAGGTAAAGTTGAGTGTTGATGTTGGGGATGTGATAGAAGACCCTACTATGTTCAGAAAGATAGTAGGGAGTTTGATCTATAGGACCATCGCAAGGCCAAAATTGAGTTATGCTATTGGACTTTTGAGTCAATTTATGCATGTACCTAGGAAACCTCATTTGGATATAGTCAAATGCATATTGAGTTACGTAAAGTCCACCTTACATTATAGATTTTTTATGAGGTAGGTAAGGATATACAAGTGTTTGGGTACACATGCAAATTGGGCTAGTAGCAAGTCTGATAAAAGGTCTATTAACAGATTCATATTTTCCCTTGGTAGTGCAACAATTACTTGGAGCATGAAAGAGCAACCAATAGTTGCTTCATTGAGTACAAAGGCTAAGTATAGAGATGCTACTATGGTAGCATGTGAAGTGGTATGACCATAAAAGTTATTGGGTGATTTGGATGTGCAGGGAGATGATCCAATTGTCATTCATTGTAATAACATGAGTAGTATACAATTGGCTAGGAACCTAGTATTCTATGCTAGGAAAAAACACATTGAGCTACATTATCATTTTTTAAGAAAGAAGATAATTGCAAGTGAGATTGACTTGGTATATATTAACACGTAGGATTAGGTAGCTGACATTTTCACGAAGGCATTGGGTGTAAAGAAGCTTCAAGGCTTTTGAAGTTTACTTGGATTTGTAGAGATACAGTTGAGCTAGAGTGGGAGTGGTGAGACACCAAGCTCAACACGTGCCGACATTGATGATGGACTGCCTAGTTAGATGGGTCTACACATCTACACTTAGCATGTTGGTAGTTTCCTTTCTATTGTATCTTATCTATACTTTGTGTACACTACATTTGTGTGAAAAAGAAGGAAGAAAAACCAACAAGAAAATGTTTTAGCCTCTATCTCTCTTCTTGTGCTCTTGAGTGGGCTTCCTCTTATGTGTATGTGTGTTCAATGCAGCAGCTCAAGCAAGCCCCCCCCACCACGTGATTTGTGACAAATCACAATAGCATCTAGGATGGAATTATGATGTGGCAACCTCAACATGAGTAGAGATGGTGTAGATCCCATGATCCATATCTTGAATCACTATACCTTTGATCTTCAAAATCAAACCACGGTGATGGATTCCAAGCCCAACATGATCTAAGATAAGGACATGCCTTGGATCAAAGACCTTAGGAAAATTATTAGCCAAAAGTAAAGATAAGGGTCCATGTGTGATGATAAGACTCATTGGTTGCCATTAGAGATTTCATGCATGTAGAGAAATTCATACAAAGGTTGTCTTTGGATCCATGTAGATAAGCAACAATGATTCAAACAAGGGCAAGAGTTGCAATATCGATTACATGAAAAGTTGTCATCAAATTGATGTCATGGTGAATTTTAGGTTGACAAGATAGAAGATTTATTGAAGAGCCATTTCCATAAAAAATTGGGACTCAACCAAAGCTAATGTGTGTTTGAGACCTTCAACAATGGCCACTAGGATCAAAGACCTTCAAAGCCCACATAGGTAGCCTACATAGGTTGCATGGATACCATTCATCTCATCAATGGCACCCAAAGCACCACTAGGCTAGCAAAGACTTTGAAGAAAGAACCATCCAATTGAAAGAAGCCATGGCAAGGAGATTGGTTTTCTTGTCCACAGGTTACAGGTTTTATATCAATTGGTGAAATCATGAATGTAGTGGCCTCTTGCCAAGGCCTCTTGCCAAGCTCCACAAATATAATGAAACCTATAAGCCTCTAGGATGTCTCCATATTTGGGAGGGAAAATCCTCACAGCAAAAATACCTGGGAATATTTTTTTAAGCCATCAATGCCCATGCAACTTCTACTATATATACATTTTTTTCCTTTCTACAACCCTATTTTGGTATAGGGTATACTTGCATGAAAACTATCACTTTATCCTATGGGACTTCAAAAAATCACTAAACTTATTAGAGAGGTATTCTCCCCCTCCATTTGACCTCAAGCACTTAAGCTTCAAGCCTATTTCTATTTCAATAGTAGCCTTGAAAGTTTGCAAGTGATCAAACACTTCACTCTTTTCTTTCATAAAATATATCCAAAACTTTCAAAAACATGCAACAAAATACTTGTTGAAACTAAGAGATATATTTTGTGTAGGTCTCCAAATATATTATGTAAAATGTTAAGTATGTTCATGCTCACATGTAATAAAACAGTTTTTGTACCCTTTGGCTTAGGGGAGAACACCTTAATTGGGACTAGAGTATAAAAGGCAAGAGTGTGCCATTGTAATAATCTTTTAGCACATTTATAAGCGTTCTCAATTTCTTAAAACTTGAGGGTTCTTGCCTTCCCCATCAACATTGAGAGTCAATACTCAATGCCCACCATAGCAAGAGATGGATTTCTTGAAGTATCCTCTCATCTATGATGCTCATTCTACCTTTGATATCATTTAGCTATAACTTCATTATGTTGTAGATTTAATAAATTCCCGTCTATGGCATGGCTATGGCCATTTGATTCAGTTGTTGTGTCTTGGATTTCTTGTTATTTTAGTTTTATCTAAGCTAAGCTCATTTCAATGGAATCATTGCCTTGAATTTTATTCTTTGCAATGTCATTTTCAAGCTTAAATTTGGTTACTAGTACTATCCAAGGGTAATTGGAGTCTAAGATTTGGTTATAGGACTTGGTATTGTTTAAATGGTAATTAGTCTATGTTTTCTACAGTTAGTCTTTACTATTTTTGGAGCTCTTGGAGAAGATTTGAAGAAGAAATGGAGGGATCTTGGACATTTTGGTAGCTCCTAGACAAGAAGTGGCCCATTTTGAAGATTCTTGGACTAACCGAGGCTAATATAGTCTAGAAAAAGCTTAAACTACATTACTTTTTGCTAATCAAGGATTTCTCTCTTCTCCCTCAGCCTCCTGTCCCAAGCTTTCATAGATGAAATCTTGCTAAGATCTTTCTCCCATGTCAATATATTCTTCCACTGAGTGCACCACTTCATTCTTTACTTCATTTGGAGCATTTGGAGTAGCTTATTGACCAAACATAGAGCAATTCAGCCACCATGAGAGAAGAGCAATAAATTTAGCATAATTCTTGACGTAATTTTTGGGCTACATCAGACTATAATCTTTGGCTTTTACTGTAACGTGCATGCCTATCGGTTGTCCAGGCGCACATGTCTGCTTTGGCTTGGGTATCTCTACGTAAAGTAGGATGTCCAGGACCCCCCGATGCTAGAATGCTATCAGGAGACCTTGACCACTAAGAACCCAAGTTTCAGGTTGATCCTAGTGGGTTCGGCCACGAACGTTCCATTGCGAGGTGGACTCGGGAAACCCTAGGCGACAAACCCCATGACATTCCATGGGAGTGCTAGGCGGCGTCGCTTAGACTCGTCTCTCGATGGACCGCTAAAAACATGCCTGGACATCCGATAGGTGGGCACGTTACAGTTGTGAGGAGGTGGTCAAAGTCTTGCCAGCAGGACTGAATTAAAGTAATGGGGCGAAAAAATGTCATGGCTATCAAAAATAGGGATTTTCTGAACTTTCCATGACGTATTGTTTCCTGAGAATCCATTCCCCAAATCCATATTACTATTATGTCCTTGTAGCTGAATCCAATAGGGAATTATTAACCTAGCATTGATGTATCTCTTGAAAAGAAAATCATCCCAGCCAATCTCTATCTATTCCCGAATAATTGTACTTGAGGCTTACGCTTCTTTATGGATAAACAAGAATTCTATGATTATTTGATTTGTCACACAGTAGTGAAAAATAAGTTGCACACTGATTTAAGTTGTGCACCTTGGTCGCATTGATTTAAGTTGCAGCAGTCTCCTGTGGTCTTTTGTCATTCCCTCAGGGAATATACCTTCAGTAAGGTAATTAAGCATCTGTTCATACCAATCATCTGACTTGGTTGCCTGAATCTGAAATAAATCTACATCAGGTAAATCATCTGGTATCCCTTCAGGAGGTTCTCCTAACTCCAATCTGCTTAAATAATCAGCAATCAAATGTTCTCTTCCAAGTCTATGCACAATGGAATAATCAAATTCCTATAATAGCAGAATCCATCTAGCCAATCTTCCTATTGGTTGTGGTTTGTTGACCAAATAGATCAATGCCTAATGATCCACATGAATTATGATTGAATTGCCCAATAAATAATGTCCGAACTTTTTCAGTGCAAATATAACTCCTAAGCACTCCCTTTCAGTAACAGAATAATTTCTTTCTGATCATGTCATGACCTTGCTTGCATAATATATTGGTCTAAACCAGCCTTTCTGTTTTTCTTGCAGTAACACAGCTCCCACTACAATATCAAGGGCATCTCCAAACACATGGAATGGTAAACTCCAATAAGGAGGCTGCATTATTGGTGCTACTTGTAACATCTTCTTCAGTAATCTGAATGCTTTTTGCTGTTCTTCTGTCCAGACATACTTCACATCCTTCTTGGTCAACTTGGTCAATGGAACACAGACATGAGACAAATATTTCAGAAATTTGTTATGCCACTTGATCTGTCCAACAAATCTGCTCAATTCCTTCAAATTAACTGGTGCCTTGGCCTTTTGAATAGCTACCACTTTCTTGGGATCAACCTGCATTCCTTCTTCTGAAATGATATGCCCCAATAAAATCCCTCTTTTAACAGCAAAAGCACATTTGGCTAGATTAAGACTCAACCTAGCCATTCTGCATCTTTCAAAGCATAATCTGAGTTGATTAAGGTGATCCACAGCCTTCCCAAACACACTAAAATCATCTAGAAAGACTCTCATGAACCTTGTCAAGTATGGAGCAAAGACTTCATGTATCCATTTTTGAAATGTAGGTGGAGCATTTTTAAAGCCAAATACCATTACATTACTGGCATATTCCCCACTCTGTAAAAAAATTAGTCTTCTCTCTGTCTTCTTCTGCCATCAATATCTGATTATAACCACTGAATCCATCCAAGAAACGATACATCTGATGACCTGCAACTGCATCCAACAGAGTATCCTGAAATGGTAATGGGAAAGGATCAGTTATAGTGGCTGCATTTAGTTTCCTATAGTCGACACATATTCTAAGTTTTCCATTTTTCTTTGCCACCACCACTATAGGTGATAACCATGTCACCTTATCCAAAGGATAAATAAATCCCACTTTCAAAAGTTTATCCAGCTCCTCCTTGACAGCCTTTACATAATTTGGATTCATCCTGTATCTCTGTGAAATAACAGGAACTGCATCTTTTTTTAGGTTGATCCTATGCATACAAAACCTAGGATCCACTTCCTTCATATCACATGAACACTGACTTTGACCATCTGAGGATCCTCTACAGAACCTAAATTAAGATCTTGTAAATAATCTTCTTGGACCCTGGCAGTTTTAGCCATCTGTTCCTCAAAAGCCTTTTCAGCCTGAATGATCTGCTGAATATGCATCTTTTCTTCCTGTTCAGACAACTTTCTGTTTATGTCTTCCTCTTCTGAATCTTCCTGTTTACTTTCACTCTGTTGTTGTGAAGCTTCAGGTTTCTTTTGCCCCTTATAATGTTCCAAAATTCTGACCACATCTATATCAAAAATAGGTACAATTGATTCATTAACTTTAAGGAAAGAATCTTCTTCATCATCATCAACTTCCTTCACCATATTAATACCCTGTGCACAAGGCTCTGGCTTCTTTGGGCTAAATTGCACTAGGTACCATATTCATGTGCACTTTCTTCTTCCCCTTCCTGATTATAATTTTTGCTCTTCTCATTGCTACTTTTGTGCTCTAGTCACCACACCAATCATGGGATCACCCTTAAAGGTCACCCTACGGGGTATGAATTTAGACCTAACTTCATTCTCTTGCCTTGTTATTTCTACTTCAACTAAATTTGCGGATGAGGTTGAGGGTTTGTTAAAAATTTTCTTACCCTTGTCATTAGATTGATTATTTTCTCGCTTAGGGCAATCCTCTTCGTGATGTCCTTCGCCACTACACTTCCTGCATAGAGGAGTATAGTCCTGATTTGTACGTGCATTTGGACAATACGTAGCTATGTGACTTTCCTATTGGCATCGAAAGCTTCTTTAGAATATCAGTGGGTGTTTTCCACCTTCTGAATCTTGCCAAAAATGTTGTTTATAATGCTTGTGTATCAGCAAAATGCGCTACACCATACTGTATAAACCAGTTCATAGCCTTACCCTCCAATGTGGTAGCAAATTGCTGCTTTTTCACATCATCTCCATACAATACTCCTAGTCCACTTGCTTCCCCATTATTATTGCAATAATGATAGTTCTAACTAGTCCTTGACAAATGATTTAATAATCTGTATGCACATGAGATGGTGTAACTAGAAGTATTGAAACCATAATAGGTGCTCTAAAGCTTTAAGATTATCAAAGAAATTTTAGGATTAAATTGTGTAGGTTTTCTTTGTTTACATTTTAAAAATTGGTCCATGCTCTCTGTGTATAGAGATGTAAGAAATAGTTCTATATGTAGGCATATAAGTGCTAATTGTCTAGGGAAGTCCCAAAGTAATTAACTACCAAAAACTTTTTGAAGTATGGGATCAACCGTAATGTAACTTGTTGCATGGAAGAGATTTAACAGGGTAATGCATATAGAGTCTTATATAAAGGTGTACTAACTAAAATCTCTTTTCATCCTAATTAATAGCTTTCTTTAGCAATATGCTCCATGGAGAGAGAGAGAGAGCATATCCCTCATTACTCCAAAAATATTTTGTGGACTGATTTACCTCAGTTTAGGACTGTTTTCCACAGTCCACAGGCAGCCACAAATAGTGTTACATCAACACTTTATTATCAGACATTAAACAGTGCGGGTTATGCATATTGAGCTTTTGGATACTTGAGATTGGGATCTCCTTGTGGATGATGTATGGTTGATATGCCTTGGTCCGTGTAGATGTACTTGGGCTGATTTGGATTTGTTTTCACTGAGTGGACACCGACTTGTGTCAGGTCTTGGCAGTGGTATGTACATTTTGTATTCACTGAGCAGACACCGACTTGTGTCAAGTCTTGGCAATGGTATGTACATTTTGCCCTATTGATTGGGGGATGTACTGACTTTACTGATGGACTTTGTCTGACATGCTTGGGTGTTGTCTCATGTTAGTTTGACTGTTACATGCTTGTTGATGCTTGCTTGATGCTGGTTTTGCATTGACAGTTAGTGGTTGACTTGGAATACTGTTTTTTGCCTACTGTTAGCTCTCATTACAGCAAGCATATATCTCCGGACTGTGATGTATTTTTCATGTTGAATCATCTCGGTTTGATGTACTTTTGATGGCACTTGGTGGGCAGCATCATTAAATACTCATTTCTCACCATTTTGCCTTGATTTTGGTGGTTTTTTGGTCATTTTTTGCAATATCCAGCAAGCAGTTTTGAACTGTCTGCACTGTTTCAACTTGAAGTATGGCATCTTCTTCCACTGATAGTGCTATCTTCAACATCGCTAAGCTTGATGGTACGAATTATGCCTATTGGAAGAGCCAAGTTTGGCAGGTATTGGTGCATAAATTGCACATAAAGCCACTAAGGTTGAGTAGAGAGCAGCCTGAAACTATGACTAATGATGAATGGATGGAGCTTGATGAGTTATGCAAGTCCACCCTCATCTTGTCTCTCACTGAACAGGTGCATTACAATGTGGTTGACGAAGCACAAAGTGCTTGGCAGCTTTAGGATAAGATTAAGAACCTTTATGACGAGCAAAGTCTTGCAAGTCAAATGTATTGGCTGAAACAACTTATGGATCTCCGCATGAAAGAGAATGTGACCATGTTAGCTCATCTGACCCAGTTTCATGCTATTCTTAAGAACTTAGTTTCGCAGGGCATTGATTTCAAAGAGGATGTCACTCCATTGTTCTTGCTTGGAACTCTTAATGCATCTTGGGATGTATTCCGCACTGCCTTATGTGCTTCTACCACTACTCTGAAGTTATTTGATGTTGAGAGCTCTCTTCTGCAAGAAGAGATAAACCATAAGAATTTGTATGCCTCTCGTGTGTCTCATGCTTTGACAGTTAGAGGCGGACATGATGGAAATGGAAAGAATGATCGTGGTAATGGCCGTGGATGGGATTCGCAGAAATCTCAGTCCAAGTCGCGTGGCAAGTCGCGCAGTAAGTCTCGTGGGAGAAATGCCAATCTGACTTGTCATCATTGTGGGAAGAAAGGCCACATAAGGCTACAGTGTCATGAATTGCGCAAAGCAAGGGAAAAGAGAAAGTGCAGGAAAAGTCTTTTGATCGCAGCATATTACTTGCTAAGTCAAGTGTTAAAATTGAAGAGTGCAATGTTATGCAGCCCGAGGATAGTGATGGGGATTATATCCTTTTAGCAGCTTCATCTAGTGCTTCGTAGATGACAGAGATACAATCTATGTATGCACAGTGTTGGCTCTTGGACTCAGGTGCGTCCTTTCATGTGACACCTTGCTGGCGAGAGTGGTTCCATTCACACCATTTGGTTTCAGATTCTGTACGCTTGGGTGATGACAGGTCTCTTGAGATTGTCGGTATTGGTGATGTTAGGCTGCAGTTTCCTTTTGGCAGCAGTTTTGTTATGCACGATGTGCATCATGTACCTGCATTGACATGCAGTCTCATGTCCGCTGGATAGCTTGATGATGCAGGATATCATGTATCTTTTGGAGACTCTGTATGGAAGATTACTCATGGCATGCTTGTGCTTGTGAAAGGTGCCAAGGATGGTAGCCTCTACCCCTTAGTTGTTTCTAGATCTAGAGTTAATCATGCTTTGTCTGTGGGGTCTTTACCTCATGTATCTCTTTGGCATGCTCATTTGGGGCACATGTCCATTAAGGGAATGAAAATGCTTTCTGGTTTGTAGTACTTACCAGCCCTTGACTATTCTCATTTTGATTCTTGTGATTATTGTCTTTATAGCAGGTAGACTAGGTCTACGCATAAGAAGTCTGGTATGTCACGCCTGAGTGAGCCCTTAGCTTTGGTTCATTCTGATGTCTGTGGGCCCATACCCTCTCAGTCTATGGGTGGTGCAAAGTATTTTGTTACTTTCATAGATGATTTTTCACATAAAGTATGGGATTATCCCATAAAGTAGGAGTTAGATGTCTTGGCAGTTTTGCAGAGTTGGCTTGCTTTGGTAGAAAACCAGTTTGGGCATAGGATGAAATGCCTTAGGACGACAGATAATGGGGATGAATATGTATCACATGCTTTTGAGTAGTTATGTGATGAGAGGGGTATTAAGCATCAGTTGATCGCCCCTTACCCCCCTTCCCAGAATGGTATGGCTGAGCGAATGAATAGGACCATCCAAGAAAGGATTCGCAATATGCTGAGCCATGCATGCCTACCCCCAACACTTTTGGGCTGAGGCAGTTATGACTATCGTGCATATCATTAATAGATCGCCCTGTAGTGCCATTGATTTTCAGGTTGCAGAGGAGGTATGGACAGGAAAGCCTCCCTCTTATGTGCATTTACGTGTCTTTAGATGTGAGGCATTTTGCCATGTGTCCAAGGACAAGCGTAACAAGCTGGATCCTAAGAGTGTTAAATGCATATTCCTTGGCTATGGAGATGCAAGAGAGATGGGTTACCGTCTATGGGATCCGCTCCTATACAGGCAACTAGACAGCCTGCAGCAGCAATAGGTACTCATGGCCAGGGTGTTGGACAGAATGTTGAGCAGGTAGCAGAGCGTGCAGTGCGGTGTTCTACTAGAGATAGACGCCCCCCTGACATATTTCAGCCCTCGATGCATTATGTCTTGGTTACATATGTAGGAGAGCCTTTCACTTATGATGAGGCTATGCGTAGGGGTGACAGTCACTCCTAGGAGAGGGCTATGCTGTCTGAGATAGACTCCTTGCATAAGAATGAGACTTGGGATTTGGTTTCCTTACCTAGTGGAAAGAAGGCTCTGCCATGCAAATGGGTGTACAAGTTGAAGAGAACCCCTGGACACCCCAAGATGGCTTATAAGGCAAGACTTATTGCTAAGGGTTTTAAACAGGAGCACGGAGTTGACTTTGATGAAGTTTTTTCTCCTGTGGTTAAGATGACCACTCTTTGCTTGGTTTTGGCCTTAGTCATGCAACTTGATCAAATAAATGTCAAGATGGCATTTTTACATGGGAATTTGCATGATGAGATTTTCATGGAGTAGCCTAAGGGCTTTGTAGAGCCTAGCAAGGAGCACCTAGTGTGCAGGTTGAAGAAAAGTCTTTATGGCTTGAAGTAGGCACCTAGGGAATGGTACCATAAGTTCGATGCTTTTATGTAGTCACAGGGCTATAGCCGTAGTGCTATGGATCCGTGCTTGTACACGAAGAAAGCCCGTGATGGATCTTTGCTTATTTTGGTACTCTATGTGGATGACATGCTATTAACAGGGAAAGCTCATGATGAGCTAGATGGTCTTAAGGCTCAACTCAAGAAGAGCTTTGAGATGAAAGATCTGGGGCAGGCCTCTCACATACTTGGTATGTGCATTGGACGGGACAGGCATCAAGGACTCCTCTACTTGTCACAAAGGGAATACATTCATAAAGTCCTTGAGCGCTTTCACATGCAGGACATGAAGCCTATTGGCTGTCCATTGCCTTCTTATGTGAAGGCATCACAGGCTGATTGTCCGGAGACATATGAGTAGAGGGCCGAGATAGCCAAGATTCCTATGCATCTGCAGTGGGGGCAATCTTATGTATGCCATAATAGCCACTCATCTAGATATTGCCTTTGCAGTTGGTGTTGTGGCCTACACCTAGTAAGAAGTATTGGGATGCTGTGAAGGGTATCATGAGGCACCTGAAGGGTACTGCAGATATGTGCTTTTGCTATGGGAGCTAGGATACAAGAGTCATGGGGTACACTGACTTTGATTATGCAGGACATGCAAATAGTAGGAAGTCCACTTCTGGCTATGTGTTCACCTATGCTGGAGGTGCTGCGTCTTGGATGTCTAGGGTGCAGAAGTGTACGGCTCTTTCCACCATTGAGGCTGAGTATGTTGCAGCCATTGAGGCTTGCAAGGAGGCCATATGGTCAAGTTGTTTGGTTCATGATCTTGGTATCGATGCTATCCTTACACTGTATTCAGATTCTATGAGTGTTATTCAGTTAGCCAAGAATCCGGTCTTCCATATACAAAGAAAAAACACATTGAGGTGAGGTATCACTTCATACGTGGGGCCGTTGAGGACAAGTCTGTTGACCTTGTCAAGATCTTGACTGACCAGAATCCTGCAGATCTTCTCACCAAAAGCCTCTCTACAGAGCGCTTTGCTTCCTCAGGAGATTGATGGGCATGGGATGAGATGACGTCTTTCCTCATCTTATTGTATATGTGTACATGTTGTACTGTCTTTGCTTTTTCTTTTTCACTCCTCACTGGGACAGATTCACCTTTAAGTGGGAGGTTGTTGGGGATAAAGGCATATCCGTCTAGCCGCCCATGTATTCCTATACTAATAGTACCCGCGTCTGCACACTGCAGGCGGTGGCTGCGCGTCACCATCACTTTATTCTTTATTCTTTTAGTGACAGATGAATAAAGGGAAGGCCAGTCACACATTGTGACTCTTGGAGTTCCCACATTGTGAGTCTCTCTCTCTCTCTTACTCTTGCTCTCCCGCCATAGCTCTCTCGTGCAAGCTTCGATCCTTCTAACCTTTCAGGAGTATTGGAAAATATAATTTTCCCAAATCAAGCTCAAAACTTGGAAAAAAAGAGTCAAACAAATTTGGAAACGGACTCCTTCAAGGAGGCTAAACTTCTAGCTATAGGAGCTTTATGCAATAGATTCACCACTAAGGAGCGGTTGGCTAAATCCAAGGTTATCTCTCCATTGTGCCCTCTATGTAATAGAGAATAAGAAATTGTGTCTCATCCCATGTGGTCATGCCTAGAAGTTAGACCCTTTTATAAGGAGTTAAAGCAATGGGTTGAGAAATCAGGTTTTCACGGAGCCATCTTTGCCCAGCTAATCTTGTGTGGTCCTCAAGGCAAACTCAATGAAGCATCTCTTGCCTTATGGAATGTTATACATGCTGTTAGAATCTAGTTCATACGGAGATGTAGGAATAACAAGCTTTTTGGAATGGTGGGTAGGTACTAGTCATTGGGATGTAGGTAAATGTAAGCAAGAGGTTCTGTCTATCTTTGAGGGGTTAGGGAGGAAAAACAAACTGTTTAAGGTCTTTTTGAAAGCTATGAAGGCACATAGCTAGTTGAGCTATGAATCGTCATCACCTACTATCAGTGGTTTGATGTAAATACTATTACTTTAATACAATATAAACATCATCATAAATAATATACACATGTCAATAGTGATAAAATATCATTTTCATGTACCAAATCACTCACTTAGCAAATATATGAATCATGACATTTGCATCTTTCCAACCATTAATGATTTATTGACTAAAGATATGAAATATATTAAATTCTCAACCATCTACCTAGCATAATGTAGCCAATGTTGTACATATACACATGCAACAAGGTACTATAATGCAACAAATAATTAAGATAAAAACTGCAATAATTACATCCACTTATTTTCAATCCAAATTAGATTATATTAATCATCTTAACAAATCTCCTTTGTGAAATTAAAGCCTTAGGTCCCCAAGTCAAACCTAGGTATGCCACCAATGATAGAATCTAGAGACCCCTTGTAATGTAATTATCTATCTCCCAACTCAAATGTGTTCCCCTCCCTCGCCCAACCAACCAAGTTTACACGCACGTGCGCACGCGCGCGCGCGCACACACACACACACACACACACACATGCACATCTTGAGCTCCCAAAGAAAAAGTTGTAAGCCTATTATGATATTTAATTTTCATGAAAGTAAGATATTAATAAAACTTATTTCATGGATATTATTATTATTATTATTATTGATTCATTGTGCAATAGTGACTTATTGTATGTCAATGTTATGATATTTGTCAAATTTGTCTTATGATATTCTTATTATTTTGTATTTTCCACATAATGATGACTATATTTTCCATGTATGCATGTAGCATTGATCGCATTGTGATAGATGGATATGTTTGGACTTAATGTGTTTAGTGTTTTTGGTGAGCATATTATAGTAGTCGTAGTAATGCCATTGCAACTCCATTGCAATGCATTTTGTATTTACTAGTGGAGCACATTTGGTATGTGGATTATTTATTTTTATGCTAATTGTGTGTGCTTTATTATCAGTGTGCTTATGCATGGAATTATTCATTATTGTTACAATCTTTGTATTATCGCCCTATGGCAATAAAAATATTTTTGTAAGGTTAAATATGTGGTTTATGCCTTAGCAATAATCAGATAGGCCTTAAAAATTATTATGAAAGCATAGTCTTTTAAATATGGAAAGAAAAAAAGCAAAATCATACTTTCTAAAATTTTTTAGCACAAAAAGAAAAGAAATACAATTCATTAAATCAAATTCTCTAGCTATGTATGTTTGTCTCTCTTAATCCCTTGCTCTTGTGATTTCTTAATTTGTGGTTGATTATGGTTGAAGTATAGTGAATGTGGATAACAAAGCGCCCCCCCCCCCCCCCCCCCCCCCCTCCCCCCTGTAAGGGCTTTGTAGCTATACCATGCCGTTGCTACCGATTGCACCTATATAGGGAGTAGTAGTGACTCAAAGCCCTGCCTTGTTTCCACTCTACGTGTGATTCCCTATACCCAGTGGTGAACCCTCTTATGTGCGGCGTCACGAGGGTGTAGTCCTGGGATGTGTCTATGTTGTCCCGCTTTTGGATTGAATAATACAAGAGTATACCTTGAGCTCATATCATGTTACCTTTCTGTGCCGTGTTGAGTGCGTAACGAGTGCAGGTTTATCACACTTGGTATCAGAGAAACTCTTGCTCGGAGTGAAGGAGTGCTCACGGAAGCAGGAGGAAAGATCCAGTGCCCCGAAGAGATAGAAGTCGAAACGACCCACAGCGTGACGCCCCACGTCGTGTCACCCCACGTCGCGACGCCCCACGTCGCGTCGACCCACGTCGCATCGCCCCACGTCGCGGCGCCCCCACCCCGACGCGTCGCCTCGGCGTGACGCCCCAATCTCGACATCCCACCGTCCGAAGACGTGACGCGGCTTCCCCGCGGCACGACCCACACCACCACCAACGAAACGCGGCTTCCCCGCGTCGACACCACCACCAACCACATGGAGGAAGAAAGGGAGAACGTCACCCTCCCGACATTAGAGGAGAGGAAGAAGAGTAGGGGACAAGAATGGAGAGTGGCCCAAGAGGAGAAGGTGGCCGGACTAGAAAGACAAATAGATGGTATGTCAGGCATGCTAGAATCAATATGGAGGAACATGCAGATGAAAGAGGAAGAGGAAGAAAGGAGAAAGAAACTAGAAGTAGAGCAGGGCTATAGAGAATGGGTGAGTCAACAACAAGAAGAGGAGAGGAGACACCGAATGCAAGAGGAGATGGATAGAATGGGTAGAGGGGAGTCATCTAGGAGGGCGCAAGATACAAGGAAGGAGAAGGAGAAAGTAGTAGAATTAGGAAGCAAAAAGAAAGACAAGAAGAAGGAGAAGAAGCACCATCGCAAAGAAGAGGAAGATAGCAGTAGCTCAGAAGATGATTATGGAAAATTCAAGATGCCCCAACCCGCCAAGTATAAGGGAGAGAGAGATGGGTTGGTTCTGAAGAAATGGATCGCAGAGGTGGATAGGTACTTAAAGTATTCAAGAATCACCGAAGACAAGAAGGCGGAAGTGGCAGCCATTTACTTGGAGGAGGACGCTGCCAGTTGGTACCTGTTAGAACAGGAGCAGGGCCACACAATCTGTTCATGGGAAGAACTCCAGGAAGAACTGAGGGACTACTTTATTCCAAAGCTGGAGAAATTCAAAGTAAGAGATGAATGGAGGAACCTCAAGCAAGCACAGGGAAAGATGAAAGAATATGTCAGCAAATATAGGCAAATCATGCTGCAGCTACCAAACATGGATACCGACACTAAGCTACATGGATTTTTGTTTGGAATGCAAGAATGGGCTAGAAGAGATGTGGAGAGACAGGAGCCAACAAGCTTAGCAGAAGCCATGAGAATGGCCGAACGACTGGTGGACCTGGAAGGCAGAAGAACAGCACAAGGGAATCAAAACAGGTTCAACAACAACTTCAACAACACCTTCAATAACAGCAACTCCTGGAACCAAAGGCCCAATGCTCCTAGAGGGGCATTCACAGATACAAGGAGTCAAAACACCACTAACACCACGGCCGTATCCCAAACCGCATTAGTACCAAGAGGAGCAGCAGGGAGATGGGGAAACAATCACTACAGGCCAACCCCCAGCACATCATATGGACCCGCAGGATCAAACACATCATGGTGGAGACCCCCAGGCCCTTCCACTGGCATCAGATGCTTCAAATGCGGGGGTCCACACTACCAAAACAGATGCCCAATAGAAGACACAGCTTCATCGAGTGGATCAAGGGTGAATGCAGCTTGTGCATATGGAGGAGAAGAACCACAACCACCACGTATCCAGGAAATTCCAAATGGGAGTGAAGAGAGCATGGACCACCCAAGGGTAGGGTCAGTTAGTGCCCGACCCCAATGCATGGCAGCCAGAGTAGCGGCAGTCCACCATCTATACATCAAAGGTCGAGTGGGCGAAGGAAACCAACCTATCATGGTGGACACAGGAGCAACCCACAACTTCATGACACCACAGTGTGCAGCAAAGCATGGATTGAAACTATCCAAAGCCCCAGAAGGATTAACAGTAACATTCGCACAAGGAGAAGCCAAGGAGGTAAAACAAGTCTTTGCAGTCCAAGTGGAAGCCGACAAGTGGAAAGCGAAACTCAACTTCCTAGTAATCCCCATGGATGATTTTGAAGTGATACTAGGCTTAGAATTCTATGACAAGTATGTCATTGCAATGTTCGGTAAGGGTGTGAATGAAATGATGCTAGATATGCAAGGAGAAGGCGTCAGAGTACCCTGCGAAAGAATGCAGCTACCTGGTAGGACCCCAATCAAGGTGCAAATGAAGGAGAACAAGCCAGGAGTATCATGCCAAACAGTAAAACCAGCTGCAAACCAACCAAAGGGCCAGACCCAAAAAGCACCGATCCAAGGGACCGTCATCAGGCCACGTATCATGACATGCAGTGCAAAGCAAGTCGAGAAATCAGTCAAACAAGGAGATATGGTCTACCTATGTATGATCCGACCTATAGAAGAAGAAGAAGATGGCAAGAAACTGAAACAACAGAAGAGGAACACAGAAGTGGCAGAAATACTTGAAGAATTCAAAGATGTAATGCCAGCCGAATTACCCAAGGGCCTGCCACCCAGACGAGATGTGGATCACAAGATTGAGTTGATTCCAGGGTCTTCTCCACCGGCCCGAGCTCCCTATCGCATGAACCACACTGAGCTCATGGAATTGAAGAAGCAACTACATGAACTAGAAGAACAAGGATTCATCCGCCCTAGCAAATCCCCCTTTGGTGCTCCAGTGTTGTTTGTAAAGAAGAAGGATGGGGGACTTAGACTCTGTGTAGATTATAGGGCTCTTAACAAAATCACCATAAAGAACAAATACCCTATGCCCCTAGTGGAAGATCTCTTAGATAGACTGCATGGGGCCAAGCACTTTAGTCGGATTGACCTTAGATCAGGATACCACCAAATCCGCATAGCCGAAGAAGATATCCCAAAAACAGCCTTCCGCACCCGATATGGTAGTTTTGAGTGGTTAGTATTAGGGTTCGGCCTAAGCAATGGGCCAGGCACATTTTGTGGCCTCATGGATGGAATTTTTAGACCGGAGATAGATATCTTTGTCATTATCTACATAGATGACCTCCTAGTCTACAGCAAGACCTTAGAAGAGCACAAGCAACACTTACGCCAAGTTTTTGAGAAGTTGAGGCAACATCAGTTATACGCCAAGCCGGAAAAATGTGAATTTGTAGTGAAAGAATTGGAGTTCCTAGGCTTTATTGTAGGAGCAGATGGAATCAAAGTGGACCCTAAGAAAGTGGAAGCTGTCCAAAAATGGCCTGTACTGAAAACTGTAAGAGAAGTGCGGGAATTCCTAGGCTTTACAGTATTTTGTCGAAGATTCATCAAAGATTACAGCCTCATCACTGCCTCCCTCTCCCACCTCACCAAAGACGACCACTCGTTTACATGGGGGAATGCGCAACAGGAAGCCTTTGAGCAGATGAAGAAGTGCATGAGCCAAACTCTCGTCCTAAGGGTACCGAACTTCACCAAACCCTTTGAAATCTCTATAGATGCATCTGACTACGGCATAGGGGGTGTACTGGTCCAAGAGGGGCACCCCATTGCATATGAGTCCAAGAAATTTACGGATGCTGAAACAAGGTGGAGCACACATGAGAAGGAAATGTTGGCAGTCATCCACTGCCTTAGAAAATGGAAGCACTATGTTCAAGACAAGCATACAATAGTCTTCACCGACAACATCTCCCTCAAATACTTCCAATCCCAACCCAAGTTATCAGCAAAGCAAGCCCGTTGGCTAGACTTCCTAGCCGAATTTGACTTGGAAATTAAGCACAAGCCCGGCTCTACTAACAAAATAGCAGATGCCTTGAGCCGGAAAGCTGACCTGAAAGCTGTCAGTGTTGTCAGCAGCAACTTCATAGAACTTGTCAAAGAGGCCCTAGAACAAGATCAAGACATGCACAAAATAATCAAAGATGTGGAAGCAGAGAAGACCCCCCATGGAATGTACACTTTAGAAGAGGGTATTCTATTTTTAGGCAAAAGATTGTATATCCCCAACAATGTGGAATTAAAGAAACTCATCCTACATGAGATACATGACGGCAAGATTGGAGGCCACAAAGGGCAAAGCAAAACCTTGGAGGCCCTTAGGAAGTAGTTCTTTTGGCCGAACATGAAGGAAGAAGTGATAGACTACATCAAAACTTGCCCCACTTGCCAAATGGTCAAAGCACCCAGATCAAGACCAGCTGGACTACTACAACCGTTACCAGTACCCAACCGCCCATGGGATGTCATCAGCATGGACTTCATTGTGGAACTACCGGAATCCCATGGGTACACAATCATCTTTGTAGTGGTGGACTATTTTTCCAAACAGGCCCACTTCATCCCGGCCGAACCACCACTGAATGCCAAGGAGGTAGCACGCCTCTTCTTCACACATGTATTCAAATTGCACGGATTACCACTGGCCATTGTATCAGACAGAGATGGAAGATTCATGAGCGACATGTGGAAAGAACTCTTCAAGACTCTGGAAACCCAACTGAGATTCTCATCATCCTTCCACCCGGAGACAGATGGACAGACAGAACGAGTCAACCAAGGCATCGAAGATTACCTCCGCAGCTATGCTAGAGTGGATCAGAAAGATTGGGCCTTGTACCTTGATGTCTTGGAATTTCACTATAATAGCTCCATCCACTCGGCTACAGGGTACACCCCCTTTGAGTTAGCTATAGGAAAAGAAGTCATCACACCACTGGCCTTAGCATCCGGAGCGGCCAAAGCGGAGGATCAAGATGCAGAAGAATTCTTGAAGAAATGGAGAGATCACAATGCAGCAGCTAAGCAAAGTCTCGAGCGGAGCAAGATAACAATGATAGAGCAAGCAAACAAGAAGAGAAAGGATGTACTATTCGCCAAAGGAGACATGGTCCTAGTGAGCTCTAAGAATATGTCCCTTCCCAAGAACATGACCCCAAAGTTCAATCACCGCTACTATGGACCCTACCGAATCACTCAAGTGCTGAACGAAGTCACTTACAAGCTGGACCTGCCAGACAGTGTTTGTGTTCATAATGCATTTCATGCTCGTCTTCTGCGCAGGTTCTATCCCGACAACCAATGGGGACGGCGCGTACCAATGCTCCATTCCAATGGTCCCTTCGAAGTCGAAGCATTCCTCCGACGCCGGGAACAGAGAGGCTTCCTCGAATACCTCACCAAGTGGCGCGGGCGTCCACTCAAGGAGGCCACTTGATCTCAGAAGCGGAGGCCCGTGAACGCGGAAAAGATGCCTTCGCCCTTTGGCTCGAGGAGAACCCCCTGTTCCTTCTACCGACCCTTGAGCCACCTCAACACTCCAATAAATAATGCGGCTCTCAATCATAGACCTCGAATGTGCCTCCACTCCTCAAATGTAATCGAGTCGAGGGTGGACTCACATGGTAGCAATCGTCACAAATAACTCCATCAAAACAGAAAAAGCCCCAATGTCTTAGTGCGACAGACACTGGCCAGTCTGATAGTATAGACTGTGTTAAGACCCCGCGGTCCCTTTAGACCGGCAGACACTGACCAGCTTGCTAGGAAAAGCTGCGTTAAGACCCCGGATGAGTCAAATAACAAACACTACCCTTAGATTGCTGAGGTCAGCAATCCAGTAAGCGGGGGTGAGTGTAAGGGCTTTGTAGCTATACCATGCCGTTGCTACCGATTGCACCTATATAGGGAGTAGTAGTGACTCAAAGCCCTGCCTTGTTTCCACTCTACGTGTGATTCCCTATACCCAGTGGTGAACCCTCTTATGTGCGGCGTCACGAGGGTGTAGTCCTGGGATGTATCTATGTTGTCCCGCTTTTGGATTGAATAATACAAGAGTATACCTTGAGCTCATATCGTGTTACCTTTCTGTGCCGTGTTGAGTGCGTAACGAGTGCAGGTTTATCACACCCCCCCCCCCCCCCCCCCCCACCCCCCTTGACATAGAGAGAGAGAGAGAGAGAGAGAGAGAGAGAGAGAGAGAGAGAGAGAGAGAGAGAGAGAGAGAGAGAGAGAGAGAGTATCCCCCACCACTACTCCAAAAATCATCTCCCCTTAAAACCTTGTCATGAAAATTCCAACCCTAACTTTAACTATAATAACCAAAACACGCTCGTCACTTAGTGGCACCCCATCCACTCTTCAAAACATTGGCCCCCCTCCCTAGTGACTTATTGCATGTATATATGTGTAGCATTGGTGACATTGTGTTAGATGAATAGGCTAAGAAGTACTATGTATTGAATTTTTGGTGAGCAAATTATGGTAGCGGAGTAATGCAATTGCAATGATTTTTGAATGTATCAAAGGAGTGCCTTTGGTGCCCAAATTATTTATTTTGATATCATTGGTGCAATATTTATTTTTTAGTGTGCTTATACATGGGATTATTCACTATTGCTGTGAGGTAATTTTATTATGGCCTTATGTTAAGATATTTATCCTTTTAAGTTTAGAAATATGGTTTAGGACTTAGAAATTATTAGAAAAAACATCTCTTTCAAAAAAGGAAAGTAAACAATCTCAAAATGATACTTTTTAAAATTTTTGAGCACAAAAGGCAAAGAAATACAAATCATAAAATACATGCATGAGAGACTCGTGCTCACTCATATATGGGGGAAATTGTACCCATTATATGATTGTGAATAATTGCCTTTCTTATTGTCTTGCTCTCTAGTGATTTCTTACTTTGTGTTTAATTATTATTGAAGTACTATGAAGGTGGATGACAAAGTCCTCTCCAAATTTATATATATAAGATATATATGAGAGAGAGAGAGAGAGAGAGAGAGAGAGAGAGAGAGAGAGAGAGAGAGAGAGAGAGAGAGAGAGAGAGAGAGAGAGAGAGAGAGAGAGAGAGAGAGAGAGAGAGGGAGGGAGGGAGGGAGGGAGGGAGGGAGGGAGGGAGGGAGGGAGGGAGGGAGGGAGGGAGAGAGAGAGAGAGAGAGAGAGAGAGAGAGAGAGAGAGAGAGAGAGAGAGAGAGAGAGAGAGAGAGTGTGTGTGTGTGTGTGTGTGCACATGTAGATGTGCGTGTGTGTACCCCCCACCATTTCAAAAAACTCTTGCCCCCTAGAACCTTTCCCTAAAAACTCCAACCCTATGTCTGAATCCATTGTTTGAGAAACACTCACTCCCTCACAAGTACCCCATTCCACACCCACAAAAAGTGGTTGTGCTCCCCCCAATCTTGCAAAACCTAACCCCTCCATGAAATAAAAACCTTTGGCATCCCCAAGTGAAACCTTGGCCACACCAACAATAATAAAATCTTAGATCCTCTTGTGAAATTGTAACCATCCCCCAAATTTTATGCCAAAAATCATTTTCTTCCAAGCACCAACCGTGATAGTATTCCTTTGCCCTTCTTAAGTCAATATATCTACCTATAGGGGCTCTCATTTTCATATGCTTTGTTGGGATTATCTAGTACTAGAGTGGACCAAGTGGCTACATTTGTTGCTGAAGACTAGTATATACCCCTTAATGGGTGCCTCCCAAGTGCTGCAAGCAAGGATGTGTCCTGGTGTCTAATTTCCAACCCCCAAGCATTGGGAACACATGACAATGGTACAAGGATTTCATTCTACTTGGGGCTATTTTAGTGAAAAAATGCTTAGGATTTACTTGTTGAGTTAATGATTATAGATTACCTCATGCAAAGATGTTTATTATGATGGGCATGCTTATCTATTGACTATTATTGTTGACGCCTTCTCTCCATTGCTACTGGCAAGCCAAGTTGTAATTTTGGTACTAATAGGTCTATGTGTAACTTCCACATTATACTTGGAAGTACAACTATCTAGGTCATGGGATCTCACCTGAAACACAACCAATATGGCATAGGGAATCTAATGATCCTTAAACTCCCCTATTTGGCAATCTGGAATGCATCCTTTTCCATGTCACTAATGATGTAGATAAGGTTCAAAGGTTGAGTTGGTTAGATATACCACCAACACATGACAAGAACACGGTATTTCATTAGATATGGCAACATAGATGACAACCAGGTTATGCCTCGGACACTTGCAATATGCATTGGTTGCAAAGTTCTAACTTTCTTCTTGTGTATGGATACAAGTAATAGGTGCACCCTCTCCATATGAGTTTACATACCAAGTTCTACCAAAAGCTTTTTTGATTGTTCTTGAAGTTTGGAGGTCTTGAATCTTGGCCGTGCTAATATATTATTTGTATGTCTCGACATTGCATTATGAGATGACGATGATATATTTTAACCCATCTTAAACTTGTATCTTGGAATGTATGGATCTATCTTAGTCCTGTGCAAATTTTTGCTATTGCTTTGTTACAACAAGCACACACTTCTGGAACTTCCAAAGAAAAAAGTCTTAAGCTCTTGTTCACATTTGAGAGAGAGAGAGAGAGAGAGAGAGAGAGAGAGAGAGAGAAAGAGAGCTTGCTTGTGTGTGTGTGAGAGGTAAATTCGTACCTAGTGGACATACGAATCGGAAGAGTGATTATAAAAAAGATTAGAGGGCGGCAATTTTGGTTTTTGCTTGCAAGCATTACTTGCGGAGCTGCTAACGCTTTGGTAACTTCCTTTTGTTGCTGGTTAAGCGAATTCCCAGTCCAATGTAGATGCCGACATCGCCCGGGAGGTCCATCACATCACTCTCGGAAAGAACAGCACATGGCTAGATGCCCTGCTCAGTCTGATTTGGACTTGGGACATCGACACCACTCAGTCCTGATCCAATCCATGGGACCCCGAACACCATCGTCAAGCCATGACCGTCGATATCCCCTTCTTCTTCTCCTTCTCCTTCTCCTTCTCCTTGCTGATCATTTTCTTGATCGGGGATTTGAGCTCGCTAGCCTTCATCGCCTCCCATGCCGCCTGCAATTACACCGCACAGACCTGCGGCGGCATCGCCATACCCTACCCCTTCGGCATGACAGACGAATGCGGGCTTCCCGACTACCGCATCTCCTGCACGAATAGCTCGTCGGGGCAGGTTTTCCCAAGCATTATACCAGATGAACTTTTGCCTCTGCAGGTTCTGAGCTTCTCCACCGATTATCTCATCGTGAACTCTACGGATCTGAGAAGCATCGCATGTGGCAATCCTTTCAACGACACTGCCATCGAGGACTTCAAAACCCTCGGATTGAGACTTCAGAAGGGTATTGCCATCTCGTCTGATAATGCTTTTCTGGTGGTTGGATGTGATGTCGAAGGAATCTTCCGCCTGTTGCCGCCGCTCTCCATTGACTATATGCCAACACCGGACTTCTCTACCACCTGCTCGGAGCCCTGCACCTCCCTAGGTACACACGAAGAAATCAGAAATACCAGCTGCATAGTGCAGTTCCCAGGTACTGGCAGCAAAGCCCTAGAGTTTGAATCACTCTATGCATCATGGATGTCGACAGATAAAGCAAACGAGATTGTGTGTGGCTATTCAACAGTTTATCATGAAGGCTATTCACTTGCGGCAATTCCACCACCACCATCATCATCTTCTGTTGACCTCGATCAACGGTACACTGCATTGAAGTTCTCTTGGGGCCTTACGATCGACAGTCCAGGCTACAACTGTAGCAATCTTTCCGCTTATCCTGGTTATGCCTGTGCAGAGCACTCAGATTGTATAGATGTGCCCGACATTGAGCTAACATCAGATGCACATCCAAAACTCTCTGATGGTTATGCTTGTAAATGTGCTCAAGGATACCGTGGAGATGGCTACAGAAATGGAACCCAGTGTCAAGGTTTGTTCAATAACCATGTCACAGCATGAAGCACACATCCTGTCTGAGTGTTATTGTGTGGAATTTGGGATTTGAGTTTGTCTTCACAGATACTCAGCTAAAATAGTGATTTGTGTAGACATAGATGAATGCTTGGAAGGCCTGGATAACTGCATCAAAGATCCAAGATTTCGTGTTTGCATCAACACACCTGGAAGCTTTGTTTGTGGCTGCTTGGCTGGTTCTAAAGGAAATGGTGTGGACATTCACAGTCCATTTGGCACCGGCTGCACAGTAGAGCTTCCAAGGAGGTTGACCAAAACTGTGTACATCTTAACAGGTAAACATTGTGCATTGGTAGATGAGCTCTCTGTTGAGCATTGCGTAATGATGCTGTATAGCCTCTGCATGGAAGGGTGTTTATGACTGGCTGTGAAGGTGCCTCATTTACAATAATTGAGCTACTACAGATCATATCCATGTGTGTGAGGCAGAAGAAATTGCGGATGTGTGTAAGTTCTTACATCATCTGCTGTCTCGTTTACACAGGTGCTTTAGGATCTGCCTTTGGAGTGGCTTCCCTTTGCCTTCTTCTTGCCTGGTGTTGGGTCTCCTACAAATCTAAGCAGAAAAAAGCAATGTACTTCAAAGTGAATGGTGGCTTCATGCTCCAGAAGTACATAGTCTCTTCCTCTACATTAGGCAGGAACGTACCAAGGCTGTTCTCAGAGGAAGAGCTTAGAAAAGCCACTCAAAACTTTGCAGGCCATCTGAAATTAGGTAGTGGTGGTCATGGCATTGTCTACAAAGGTCATTTGAAGGATGGCACAATAGCAGCCATCAAAAAGTGTTTCCATTACAACCAAGATTCAGCTAATCAGTTCATCAATGAGATCATTATCCTCTCCCAAGTCAATCACACGAACATTGTCCGTGTACTGGGCTGTTGCTTGGAGACGCAATCCCCCCTTCTGGTATACGAGTATGTGTCTAATGGCACTCTTTATGATCATTTGCACCATGATGTGCAGCTAAATGCTACTCAACCAGATGTTAAGCAGCCACCTCAACGTGATTTTGTATGTCTGGGATGGGAGAGCAGGCTAAGAATAGCAGTTGAATGTGCGGAAGCACTAGCATATCTCCACTCATCTCTTTCTACCCCAGTTTTGCATGGGGACATCAAATCCTCCAACATTCTATTAGATAGAACCCTCACTCCAAAGTTATGTGATTTTGGCATTTCTCGCTTGATCCCAGGCAATCAGACTCATGTGTCTACCCTCTTCCGAGGCACCTTAGGTTATGTTGACCCTGAATATTTTAAGGTACACCACCTTAATGACAAGAGTGACGTCTACAGCTTTGGGGTGCTCTTGTTGGAACTAGTTACAGCACTAAAACCTATGAACTCAGAGGTTCAAGCAACTGAGCAATCACGACATCTGGACCTGAGCACCCTCTGCATTAGTGCCCTGCAGTCGGGTGATCTCTCCAAAGTCATAGATCATAGACTGGAAGCCCGTGAGAACTCCTCCATGATGCTGTCAATTTCCCGGGTTATGACTCTAGCATCCTCTAGTGTTCAGGCAGAAGCGAGCAAGAGGCCAACAATGAGGGAACTTCTCCAAAGTCTCATATGGATCAAGGCATTGTGGCATCAAGATGTGTAAACACGTGGCATCTGTCGATGACGATGCTCCCCGGTAACACTGAAAGAAGCTAATGTGAAAGCACCATGGTTATGACTCAAGGAACAGAAATTGGAAGATCATGATGTCATCTGGATACCCTTGTGCAAATTATCTCCCTTGCCACCGGTTCATGCAAGTGTGCACAACTTGACGTGAATGTGCACACACATGCATCCGTTGCTGTAGTTAAAATAGGTACATGCTCGTGGTCGTGATAACTCTGATTTTTGCATGAGTTTGTACATGGTAGAGAGGCTAAAACCATGACTGTAGCCTTAACACAAGCATTGCTATAGTCAAAAAACATATGTGCTATTGGTCGACAACTTTGATTTATTTATGAGCTTTTAGGCGCTAAAAGATATTTTAATATATTAAAGAATATTGGTGGCTACAAAAATAGAGAACATTAGGCAGAAGTTTGCAGCACAACTGCCAGTTCCCTTTTACTAATTCTTCCAAACATGCAAGACTGACTGAGAAACCATTTCACTTTAGATAGTATGTCTTTCCATTTAACATCAATATCTAGGCCTGCAAACACTCTACTAGTTCTAGCTTCCCATGAAGATTCCATAGTGAAAACTCTAGCAACATGCATGCCAAGCAGCATAGCACCTTTTGCAATGTGATATTGGTCAAAAATCACAAACAAAACATCTTCTTGATCTTCTTTCCTTTGGCGTAGATTGTGGAATCTGTTGCCAAACACATCCGTCCCAAAAGATGTGGCGAAGTGTCTTTTCTTGACCATCATTTGTTGACCCTATCAACTTCAGAACTTTGCTGGCATCCAATATTGAAGGATTTCTTCAGAACATAAGTTTTCAGTACTGAAATACTGCTTTGCAATAATGGCATTCTACTTGTTTCCGTAATTTGCAACCTAGTGAATTTCCATGCTAGTTTGCAAGTTGGAGTGAGATCGTGTATTTTTATGGTTTCCTTAAAAGATAGCAGACCATCTCTTGGCTTATACCAATGACTAACTTTAAATACACCTTTCTTTGCAAGTGTTTTCCCTCTTCTGGGTCAGAATAAATGTGATGGAGGGAATTACGCTCCAAGACTAGAAAACATTCTCATTGCTATCAAAACCATGATGTCCTTGTGCTTGCATGATAGGCCATGGTTCTTGATGTTCCCAGCATTCTCCAAGAAGCTTCATTTTGGCTTTCTTTGATTCAACTGCTATGTCAAGTGATATGAGGTCCCTCTTATCCTCCTCTTTCTGAAGGCATGAAATAGCAATTGGTGACATATATCTTCCCTTGGCTTCTTTCCTCCATAGAAATTTGCCCATCAAGCTATGCCAAACTTTCTATAAAGTGGAATTCCAAGAGGAGAGGAAGATAAAACCTCAGGGCTGGGAAGATAAAGGTCTTCAAGATCTTTAATCTAACATCAAAGGGCCAGGATGTAGTATTCGAGTTGTTGATTTTCTTAATCACTTGACCCTTCCAACACAAACCAGTGAGAAACTCCTTTGTAACAATAATCAAGGAGGATTTGTTCATGTTGATTTTTAGCCAGGTTGGCTTTTCCTACCAGGTCAAAACCTGGAGAGCTTTGTCAACATTGGATTTAGCTACTTTTAGTATCCTAAAGAGGTCATCCGCATAGCCCTAGTTGATAAGATGCCTATCTTTGTACTTTAGCTCTTGGATTTCTTCATCCTTTGCCAGTGAATCCAATAGATAGCAGAGAGGATGTGTACCCAACGTGAAAAGCATTGGACTAAGACGGAAACCTTGTTTGACCCCTCTCTGTATGGCAGTAAGTGAGCCATTAATTGAGATCCTCGCGTAAGCATCACTACCAAGCATGAACGGAAGGTCTGCAACCCTTCTGTCAAAACAGCATAATCTAAGGTACTTCCAGCTTATTGTCTATCAAAACCCATGTACAACATTGTCTATCAAAGATCTCCCCTTTCAAAAACCATATTGACATCTGTTGACCACTTTTTGCATGATTGGAGCCATCCTTAAGACCATGGCTTCAGTAAAAAAAATTGTAAGCAATGCCTAATAGAGAAATTGGCCTCTAGTGGGAAGGCTCTAAGCACTGAATTTGCTTGGGTAGCAATGCAATTAGACATTCTTTCCATGAGGCAGGTAATTGACCCTTACTCTAGCATTCATTGATCATGATTGTCATAATCCCTTTCAGATTGTCCCAGAATTCAATAGCCATTTCATCAGTGATACCATCGTATCCTGGCAATTTTCTTTGGCCCAGAGATGCCAAAGCCTTGGTGATTTCCTCACTTGAAAATTCCATTGGCAAGTACTCATTTATGTCAGGATTGATGACCTTGTCAACAAAGTGAATGAAGCTTTGGTTGCTGTACCTGAGTTGTAAGTGCCAGCAAACCTTCTTTCATCTTCGTCCTTTTCAAACCTCTGATGAACAGAGGATCCAGAATTAACCTTATGTTAAACTATAGATTGATCTTTTCTGGTTCCCTGAGCAGAGCTGCGTGATTTATAGATTGCGCCCTCTTCACAAGCTGGACTTCATCATCACCCAATTTCCTGGGCCAGACATACATCCACATTTCCACCAGCACTTTCTCTGCCCAGGTTAACACAAATTCAGCACAGAGCCTAGCAAATGGTTAGACAAAAGGACAAAAGGCAATTATGATCAACTCTCAATTCCATGACTGCAGGCATCCAGATTCCATCCTCCGAACCATACCATCTATCGAGCTTGGCCCAATAGCCAGGGGAGCTCAAAGAGTTATATGTGAGCCACCTTCTTTCCCCACCAACAAAGTCATGCACATCAACTAGTCCGAGATGGTTTTCAACATTCGCCCACTTCTCTAATTCACCTCCATGGATTAGAGAGGCCTTGGTGGAGGCATCTTGTGTTGAGCTAAAATATGCATTACTTGCTGATTAGCCTCTTAAATAGCCCCAAAACACACTAAAAATGCTCTTTTAGAGTAAAACCCTAAAACGAGGAGCGGTTTGACAGAGTTCAATGGAAACCCTAAAACGAGGAGCGGTTCGAGAAAGTGTAGTGGAAACCCTAATTTTTGGGGCGCCTTTCCACATCTATAAATAGACAGGCTACCCCCGTTCAGCAATCATCCTTGTTTTGCAGGTTACACCAGCCCACACACCCTTTGCTGCTGTTGGTGCCCAGTTTCCAGCCTGCAACCTGTCTCCATCTGCTGTCCAGCCATCATCGACTGCACCCACATCATCTTCAGCCTGTCCATTGCTGTAGGCGACTGCTCCAAACTGTCCCAGACTGCTGTTCAGCCTGCTGTCCATTATCTCCAGGGTCAGCCAGCCTGCGTTTTCAGCATTGTAGGCCCTGACACTCTCAGACACTGTTTCAGCCTGCTGTTTACAGCAGACTATGCACAGTTTCCAGCCCTCAATCGGTGGTACACTGCTGCGTTTACCTGTTTCCGACCTCCAGACTGCTGCGTTTTGGTGACCAGCCTACTGCCATTCACTATTCAGCACTCCTACACTCCGACTGGTGGTCACAGACTTGGGATCCGTCTTTGATGGACGTCACACTCCGACATTGCTCTGCCCTTGAGCACATTGTACACTCTTACATTCATTTACAACATTCATTCACTTCAGAGTTGTGTTCTCTCTCTCCCTTCTTCTGTTTGAGTTTTGAGTTTTGCATTTAGGATTTGAGTTTTGCCCTCTGTGTCTGTGTCTGTGTCTTTGAGTTTCTGACTTGGTTGTACACTCCGTGTGTCCTCAGTGCAAACCCTAGCACTCTTCTTTACATGGTATCAGAGTCGGTGCTCTTGTAAAGAGTATCCTGCAGATATTGTTGAGAGCTAATCTTTGTGCAAGGCACACAATACGACTTGTAACCGAATCACAATGTCCTAGACACCTTCTTCTCCAGTTCCTATGATGTCTTATCAGGCTTTTCCATCATTGGAGGCCCTGAGATGGCATTATGGACTCCGTGAGGAGGACGGCACTCCACCTTCACCAGATTTCACTAACATGACAGAGGAGAACTTTGAGGAGTATTATCACAACAAGTATGGTGATGTTTATATCTCTCCTATCAGTTTTGCTACCACATCCGGACCGGTTGGTGAGGCTGGCCACCTCTTCGATCATGGAGGACATACGGCATTCGAAACGTCTGACGATTCATCTTCATCATCTCCGCCAGGTCCAATGTCAGGTTTGTACAATTCTTTTGTGTTGCGTGAATCAAAACCCTCACCTGTTTCTTCTTTTGAAGTACAAGATCTGGATGGCTTTGCGTATGTGAACTTCAATAGAGGGGGCTTACGAAGCAGACGAAATTCAGGTACATCTACAACTTCTGTTTCATTTGAGCATATTACACACACTTCTCACTTTTCTTCCATCCCACCCTCTTCTATATCACACCTCTCATCATCTTTCCAAAACCTTGGATTACACTCCACATCTGCATCACACACCCTAGGGGTTGGATCTTCCATCTCCACTCCCAACACCTTTTCCTTCTCCATCCCATTCTCTGTCAGGATTGTGGGAGAGAAGGAAGGAGTCTCACTTGTAGCTTTCTCGCTTGCACAATGGGGGAATACACACAAAGGTGGAGGCTGAAAATAGTTTTCCTCTTCTTAGTTGTGTAAGCCAAAAAGAACTCTAGTACATAGAAATAGAAGAACCCTATATATGGGTCTCAAAACCAAACTCAACTAACTAAGGTGGCATACTAACTGAGCCACGAACTAGAGTAGATAATGATAGCTGTCATCTAGCTATTATTCATGGGCAGTGTACCAACCGCATCTGCAACTGACAAGTCGGTGACATAAATGCACAACGGTCACCCTGGCATATCACGAGTGGAGCTCGATATCTCAACACTCCCCCTCGAGCTCAATCCCAATTCCTATACACCAAGCAGGTCTCTGAACTTGCGCAGCTTCTCTGCGCCCAATGCCTTCGTGAATATGTCAGCTACCTGATCCTCTGTGCTGACATAAACTAGATCAATAAGACCTAGTAAAACCCTCTTCTGCATATAGTGATAATGCACCTCAATGTGCTTTGTTCTAGCATGATAGACTGGGTTATTTGCCAAGTGTATACTATTCATGTTGTCACAATAAATGACAACTGGCCCATCTGTAGGCTGATGCATATCATAAAGTAGCTTATGCAACCAAGCTACTTCACATGCAGCCATTGCTGCACCCCTGTACTCAACCTCTGTGCTCGACAAGGCAACTGTAGGTTGTTTCTTGCTGCTCCAAGTGACTGCAGCACTCCCAAAAGAGAACACATATCCACTGGTAGATCGTTTATCAGAAATACTACCAGCTTAATCAGCATCAGTGTATCCATGCAACTGTATCTGAACCCCAGTCTCATAAAATAGTCCATACTGCAATGTGGACTTCACATACCTGAGTATGCGTCTAGCCACATCTAAATGCGGTTTCCTTGGAGCCAGTAGAAACTGACTTACCAATCCAACAGCATAGCTCAAATCTGGCCTGGTAATAGTCATATAAATCAAACTTCCTACTATGCGTCTGTACATAGTAGGGTCTTCCAGAAGCTCACCTGCATCTGCGCTCAGCTTCACATTCTGCTCCAAAGGAACTGAAATAGGCTTACAGCCTGTCATCCCATATTTGGACAGCATGTCCAATCCATACTGCCTCTGCAAGAGCCGTATCCCACTTGGTGATCTAATCACCTCAATGCCCAAGAAATAACGCAGCTCTCCCAAATCCTTCATCTCAAACTTCTGCTTCAATAGCATTTTCACATGAAGGATATCTTCATCACTGTCACCTGTCATAATCAAATCATCAACATAAATGACAAGTAGCATAATACATTTCTTTGTTTTTCTCACATAAAGTGAGAAATCTGCCTTGGAAATCTGAAAGCCAATAGTGACAAGATACTGTCCTATCTTGTCAGACTATGCTCTAGGTGCTTGCTTCAAGCCATACAAGGTTTTCTTCAACCTACAAATAAACTCAGGATGAACAGCATGCACATAACCTGGTGGCTGCTCCATATAGACCTCTTCTTGCAAATCACCATGCAAGAAGGCATTCTTTACATTCATCTGATGTAAACCATCCCTTTGATGCAGCCATAGTAATGACTGCTCTTACGGTTGCCATCCTTGCAACCGGACTGAATGTTTCTTCATAATCAATGCCATATGTTTGTGCATACCCCTTGACTACTAATCTTGCCTTGTATCTATTCACAGAACCATCTGCATTGTGTTTCACCTTATAAACCCACTTACAACCAATTGCATTCTTATCTTTAGGCAAAGGTACCAATTCCCATGTAGCATTTGCTTCCAAGGCATCCATTTTTTCATCCATGGCTTTCTCCCATTTTTCTTTTCCCATGGCTTGCTCAAAAGAAGTGGGTTCTGGTTCCTGTATCACTTTGATCATATATGCATAGTGAATGGCTGTAAATCCATCATATTTCAGCCTATCCACAGGATACCTAACTCTGGTAGACCTGCGCAAAGTAGGTTCACTCCCAGGTGCTCTCAAAACATCCATGGTCTTCCTTACTCCAGGTGTAACAATAGAAGGAATACCCAACTCATCATCAATGCTCTGTTTTGAGCCACTGGATTCACCATCCACATAAGAGTGGCGTGCATTCACATCAAACATGGGCTGATCTACCTTCTCTTTTCCTTTTCGTGATACCTGTATACCACTATTTGCATTGCTTTGAGAAGATTCTCCTGATCTCAATCTGCCTGTCCATGGCGAAGAATGTGAACCACTCCTAGAGGATACTCCAGGTCCACTAATATCTTGTGACTGTTGCTGTGAATTCTGTGCAGCATTACCATTTTGTGCATCTACATTATCAATCACATTTACTGGTTTATACCAGCTACTCATCTCATAAAAAACAACATCTCTGCTCACTGTAAATTTACGAGTAGAAGGGTTATAGCATCTATACCCTTTTTGCTGCAGAGAGTAACCAATAAAGATGCACTTCTCAGCTTTTGGATCCAACTTGGATCTCAACTCATCTGGCACATGAACATAGGCAATGCAACAAAAAATTTTCAAATGAGAAATATCCGGTTTCCTACCAGTATACCTCTCCTCTGGAGTTATCCCATGTATTGCTGCAGTGGGAGTCCTGTTCATTATGTAGACTGCTGTAGCAACTGCTTCAGCCCAGTAAAAATCTGGCAAGTCTTTTTCATTGAGCATGGCACGAGATACCTCTCCAATATGCCTGTTTTTCCTTTCTGCAATTCCATTTTGTTGTGGGGTATGACTGCATGAATATTGCTGCTTTATGCCATGCTCCTGCAATAACCTTGCAAACTCATTTGAGAGGTACTCTCTCTCTCCATCTGACCTTAGGCATTTTATTTGCAGGCCTGTTTCTTTTTCAACCATAGCTTTAAGAGTTTTGAAATGCCCAAAAACTTCACTTTTCTTTTTCATGAAATACACCCAAACTTTTCTGCTATAGTCATCAATAAAAGTGACAAAATAATTACAGCCTCCAAGAGATGCAGCTTTAGTAGTCCACACATCAGAGTGGATTAATTCCAATGGCTTCTTACTCTCTTGAACATGTCTAGGAAATGGTTTCCTTGCTTGTTTTCCAAATTGACAGGCTTCACATACCTTATGCATTTCTGCAACCTTGAATTTAGGCAATCCTGCAACAATATTTTGGGCCTGCATTGATTTAAGTCACTGTACATTAACATGACCAATGCGTTTATGCCAGATATCAATATCTGCAACTACACCGGTCCCATGTGCAAACATTCCTGCACTCAATTCAGGTATGTCTGCATCCAACGTAAACATTCTGCCCCTCTTATTTCCTTTTGCTATCAAGCGATCTTTATTTTTCATATCCTCAACAAAGCATCCATGAGGATTAAATCTGACCTGCAAGCCCTGCTCAACCATTTGACCAACAGAAACCAGATTCTTGGTGATATTCGGGACATGAAATACATCGGACATGTATTTCTTTTTCCCATTCTGCATAGACAAAGGAAATTTTTCAATCTGCACAATAGGATGTGCAGTATCATCACCAGTCTCCACAAATCCTGGTTTTTCCATTTTCCTTGCATCCTCCATCCATTCTGCATGACCTGTCATGTGGTTTGATGCACCTGAGTCAACATACCATACATCGTTGCTTTCTTCTGCACTTGTCACAGAATTGTTCATGTGTTGCACCATAAACAAATGCTCATTTTTGTCATTACCCTGTCTACTAGAAGATGCATAATTCCCTTGTTGCAGTTTTCCATTCATGATGTCATTATGCTTTTTATAGCAGTCTTTAGCCATATGACCCATTTTACCACAGTAGTAGCATTCAACATTACTGTTTGCATTTTGGCATCTTTGCCATCCACCATGACCTCTTTGGCTCCCCCTGCCTCTAGAGTTACCACGTCCTCCTCCATAGGACTGGTTTTCTTGAGTTTGCTGCATATTCTGATTTCTACCACGGCCTCCAGATCGGCCTCCTCTACCTCTGTCTCTACCTCTTCTAGCATTTGAATAGAAGACAGCTTCTTTTGAAGTTCCTCCTGAAGAAGATGCACCACCATTTCTCTGCTCCTCAGAAATTAGAAGAGCAATCAACTCCTCAAAATCAGAAAATCTTTCACGGACGGAAATGGATGCTCGGAACTGTGCATAATCCTTTCCTAGATCATTCAAGGTCACGGAAACTAAATTATCATCTTCCATTGGCGACCCAATGGAAGCAAGTGCATCTGCGATCTTCTTCACCTTCATGTAGTAGTCATTGATGCTCATACTTTCTCTTTGCACATTGAGCAACTCTTGCTTGAGCTGCATTTTCCTGGCTTGCGTATTTGTGCTATACATTTTTGATAGAGTATCCCATGCCTCCTTTGGCGTACTTGCATCCTGAATATGCACAATCGTAGAGTCTGAAATACTGATAGACAGCCAATATATAACTTTTCTGGCTCTCTCATGCCATGCTTTAAATGCCTGCATTTGCTGTTGATTGGGAATATCAGGAAGAACTGGTTCTTCTTCATTTCTTGCAACAAATTCCCAATATCCTTTTCCCATAAGGAAATTTGTCATTCTAAACTTCCATGCTTGGAAGTTGTTCTTGTCAAGCTTTTCAGTGACAATCTGTGAAAGAGAATCAAACGCCATTACAGAATACTGCAAAAAATTCTGTCACTGCAAAAAACACAGCTTCAGCCTCACAGGGCATATACTGCCCTCTTGCCACACCGCGAAGGGCGTCTCAATCTGAGACAATGCACTCCTGCACTTTTCGGCTGTGCTACTTGCAGAGACTTGCTCCCAAACCATAAAAATGAAAGCAACACTGGTCCTCTTACCAGAACACCGCGAACTTGGTCTGCTTTCTTGAGCTCCTTACCACGAACAAGGCTCTGATACCATATCAGGATTGTGGGAGAGAAGGAAGGAGTCTCACTTGTAGCTTTCTCACTTGCACAACGGGGGAATACACACAAAGGTGGAGGCTGAAAACAGTTTTCCTCTTCTTAGTTGTGTAAGCCAAAAAGAACTCTAGTACATAGAAATAGAAGAACCCTATATATGGGTCTTAAAACCAAACTCAACTAACTAAGGTGGCATACTAACTGAGCCACGAACTAGAGTAGATAAGGATAGCTGTCATCTAGCTATTATTCATGGGCGGTGTACCAACCGCATCTGCAACTGACAAGTCGGTGACATAAATGCACAACGGTCACCCTGGCATATCACGAGTGGAGCTCGATATCTCAACATTCTCTACCTCTTTGCACCATGGTACTTCGTTAGGGGGAATGCCACCCTTTAACACAATGTCTCTCACCTTTCATTAAACGAGCACACCCATCACTCCTGGGTCGACTGTGATGGGCATCCCCCTCACTATCCCCAGCTTCACATTTCCCATGACCACTCATACACAGGGGTTTCCATCCTCAGCTTATGGTGCGTCTTCACACTCTCCTTGGGTTAAACCTCATGTCGCTACCATGCCCATGCCTAGTCAGCCCATCCCTACCTATGGATCCACCTTGCACACTACCTGCATGCTTGGTGGGCAATCTGGGGCCCATTCCCAAGTGTACTCCACTTCCCCATCCTACCCCCACTAGACTTTTTCACACTATCCATCTCCGAGCACTACCACTCCTGTTGCAACGGCCAAGAATGCCTTCATGGATAAGACACATTTTAACGGGTCAAATTTCACTACTTGGTCGAATTTCATGCAACAAGTACTTGAGTCTCAGGGTCTTTGAGACCTCGTCATTGGTCTAGAGCCTATGCCGGGCCCTCGATTAGCTCACCTTGACTACATCCATCAATGGAGAGTCCACAATGCTACAGCCAATGTTGAGTTGATGCAATGATTGTTTCTTGAGTTTCACTCTCAGTTGCAGCACTTCCCGCTCATGTTAGAGTGTGGGAGTCACCTTCTCGATCACTATGCAGCTCGTGATCGTACTCGGCGCATCAATCTCGACTTTGAGCTTCACGAGCTCTCTCTTAAGGAAGGGAATGATCTGAAAGTCAAGTTGGTTGACTATAGGCAGTTACTTGCCGAGTTTGCCACTACTGGCTCTCCAAAGTCAGATGACGATCAGGTTACATTCTTCTTGAATAAGTTGCCTGCAAAATACTTCAATTTCATTCAACACATCATCTCCCAATCTTGATTTCCAATCTTCTACGAGTTTGAGTGCCAGTTCTTGTATTACGCAAGGCTGCATGATCAAGTCCACAAGAAATCCTCATCATAGCCTTATTCAGAGCAGAGGGGGTTGGTTGCTTCTTCTTCGGGAGGGAAAACCACTAGTGGCAAGAACTCGGTAGATGTGAAGGCAAGCCAATCAAAGGGTGACTCCTCTTCCTACGATGGAACCAAAGAATCAAGATCTATTTGGCAGCAACTCCCTAAGAAAAACCAGTTTTGCACACACTGCCAAAGAGCAGGCCATGTGGATGAGGAGTGTCGCTCCAAGGCCCAAGGTCTTCCACCTAAAAAGCCTCAGCAGACCGTTGCGACTTCACAGTCCAGTAGGGCTACGCCTTCTGTTGCTGCCCCATCTGCTCCTCCAGCCCCCACAGCGCTGCTGGACATGTGGCACCCGGACAGGCTCAGTGACCATCCTTCTCTACTTCTGAAGGATTGGTTGATTGGTCTGCAAGTTCCGATCACGTTGCACTTCATGCATCTATCTCACCTTCCTCCCCACCTCGTCAGGCGTTCTCTTGGCAAAGCCCTGCTACCTGGACGTACGCGATGGTGGCCACCTTCTTAGACTAGCATGTCTCTAGGTCCTTTCAAATACCCTAGGTTAGTCTAGCATTCATTTTTCACATTCTTAGAGTCGATCCCATAGGATTTTTGTCTCTACGTTTTAAGACTTCCATTGCATTTACTCACACATACATACACCTTTGCATCTTTGCACTTATTCCTTCAGTTAGCTTTTCATTTTAGTTTAGTTTTGTTTTTGGAGCATCTCACTACTGACCTCTATGATTGCAAACTTTGATCTCCTTTGCAGGTTTTGTTTTTAGTGTAGATCTAACATGCAGGTTTGCCCAGTCCTACTTGGGCTGGATACTTGGGATATGTGCCATTCCTTCACGGTTTCATCATCCTTGGAGTTTTGCTCTTCTACCAGCATGAAGGCTTCCCCTCCCAAGGCAGATCGTGCAGCATCTCTCTTGATGCTATCATGGCGGTGACTTCTACCTAGCTCTTTCGGCAGCTGGGATGCTTCCTCCTCCTCTTCATTCCTTATGGTTCTCAACACCACACGAAGACCGACATTAGGCTCCTCTTCCTTCTTCGGCATCTACATCCAGGCTGAGAGGGGGATCCTATCCTTCTTGGTATTCTACAGGCTTCAGCACTTTGTCTTCGACATCGGCTTCTTCCCCCTGTTGTACCTTACCCTTTGCATTGCATGATTTCATCATCTTTGTACTAGGGCGCTTGGGCAAGTAAACAATTTTCCCATGAGGGACATTGTCCAAGTGGCACCTGCTGCATGAGCATTCTTCAACATGTAGCATACTTTGCATCTCATTGTGTAGAGCACCACTTGAGTGGATCCTAAGCTGTTTCCACCGATGGCTGTCGTTACCACACAACCATCCTTCTTCATCACATGGATATCTCATCACCTACTTTTCCTCGTCATCGACACCCTGAGTGGATGGGTTAGCTTGTACTGTTTTGTGATGTGTTGGGTGTACCCTCCCTACTCCCGTCTTCTAGGTCACTATTCCTCAATCGGCCGCATCCCATAAAATTTACCACACTTATTAAAAAAAAAAAGTAACACACAAAAGTTTCATGTAGTTCCATCCGCCTTTGTAGGGCTTGGTAGGCCACTAGTGGGTAGGCGACGTGCACCCTTTGTCCGATGCCCTGTCCTCTCTAGGGTGACTACTTGGATTCCCTTAGTAAGATAACCATCACCTTTATAGTATTGGTAGGCCACTGGGCAGTCGACGTGTACTCTTTGTCCGATGACTTGACTACTTTGGGGTGGGACGTCTTGGGGTGCATCAACATCACAATGGCTAGCCTCACCTTTCGGCTCAATTTTGGGCCTGAGAGGGGGTGTTGAGCTAAAATATGCATTACTTTGCTGATTAGCCTCTTAAACAGCCCCAAAACACACTAAAAATGCTCTTTTAGAGTAAAACCCTAAAACGAGGGGCGGTTCGAGAGAGTTCAGAAAATGAGGAGCGGTTCAAGAAAGTTTAGTGAAAACCCTAATTTTTGGGGCGCCCTTCCACATCTATGAATAGACAGGCTACCCCCATTCAGCAATCATCCTTGTTTTGCAGGTTACACCAGCCCACACACCCTCTGCTACTGTTGGTGCCCAGTTTCCAGTATGCAGCCCACCTCCATCTGTTGTCCAGTCATCATCGACTGCATCCACATCATCTTCAGCTTGTCCATTGCTGTAGGTGACAGCTCTCAGGTGCTGGCGACTGCTCCAAACTGTCCCAGACTGCTGTTCAGCCTGCTGTCCATCATCTCCAGGTTAGCCAGTCAGTGTTTTCAACATTGTAGGCCCTGACACTCTCAGACACTATTTCAGCCTGCTGTTTACAACAGATTGTGCACAGTTTCCAGCCCCTGATTTGATGGTACACTGCTGCGTTTTGGCGACCAACCTATTGCCATTCACTATTCAGCACTCCTACACTCCGACTGGTGGTTACATACCTGGGATCCATCTTCGGTGGACGTCACACTCTGACATTGCTCTGCCCTTGAGCACACTGTACACTCTTACATTCATTTACAACATTCATTCACTTCAGAGTTGTGTTCTCTCTCTCCCTTCTTCTGTTTGAGTTTTGAGTTTTGATTTAGGGTTTGAGTTTTGAGTTTTGTGTTTAGGGTTTGAGTTTTGCACTCTGTGTCTGTGTCTGTCTTTGAGTTTGTGTCGTGGTCGTACACTCTGTGTGTCCTCAGTGCAAACCCTAGCACTCTTCTTTACATCTTGGCCTTGTAATACCATATTAAAATCACCACCAAGTAAGATTTTGTTACAGTGTATATCTGAAAGCATGTAACTCCATTGTTACTTCTCAGTTGAGGATCATTATTATACCCACAAATATTGATGGTATTTAGAACATCATCTTCCCATTCAAGTAAGATTTTGTTACAGTGTATATCTGAAAGCATGTAACTCCATTGTTACTTCCTCAGTTGAGGATCATTATTATACCCACAAATATTGATGGTATTTAGAACATCATCTTCCCATTCAAGTAATACTTTTGCAGTAGTCTACCATCTTGAGCATTGAAGACTAACTTAGGATTCCTATTCACCACCTACAAGCCCACCAATAAAGCAATAATAATCCATGTATTTAAAATAACTACCACTTACTTGATGTATTTTATGCACTTGCACTAGAATCATGTCTGCTTATTGTGAATACACCCATCTCCAAAATAGGGCCTTCTTTGCATCCCCATTTTTCCGATGATCCATGCCCTCTTTCTTCCATGTTTCTTTGCAAGATCCTTGCCAATATTTCAGAAATAACTTTTGGGTTAGCCTTGACTTGTTAGTGGTACTTCTTACTGGAATCCATAGGAGAGTTGGTTGCATTAAATGTTTCCCCTAGAGGAAGAGCCGACTTAGTGTTTCTTGAATCTTCAGCATCCCTTTGCCTTTTGTGAGATATCATAGTGGTAGCAGTTGCATCCACGAGCTCTTCATTGTCATCCACTTCTTCCTCCATATGCACATCGTTATTTTCTACGTGATGGAGGATATCTTCTACACTATGCTTGCCAATGATATTCTAGGCAAGCTCCCATGCAAATAGGTGCATGGGAAGCCACATGGCTCCATCCAACGTGGATTTAATGTAAGACTATGCGAGATTAATTGACCACTAATCCTTTGTTACAAATTGTCTCACAACTCCTCTTAAAAAATCCTTCTCGATAATGTCTTATGTATTTATGAGTTTTTGCATAGTAGAGATGCTAAAAAGATGGCTGCTACTTTGTATTGCATGATTGACCCCTTTGTCATCATATATGAAATCTTTTATCATGGAAAAAGTTTCCACTTTTCTTCAAGGCTAGAAGGTATTATTCAGTAGTATTTAGGTGTTCTAAAAGTTTCAAAGTCTCTAGTAGCTGTCTTCCTCTTTTAGGGTTTTTACCGTTCCAAGTGAGTATAAGACATCAACCAAGCCAAGAAACCTTGGGGCTTTGATAGAACACACAACGAGGAAGCTAGGGTATAGTCTAAGTGTATATGAGAGCCTATTACCCCACCTTAGCAAAGATTATTTCTCATCTCATAATGCAATACATGTGCATTGATCCAAAAGTTATTGTTTTGAGTTGAAAAAAGTGGATGTTTATTAGCATGGCATTGCTATTTGATATAGGTCCAATCAAACATTATAATAGCACCTTAAGATTACGAACATGAAGTTCATGTCATATGACATCATTGCCCTTGATATGTATATTTAGTTTAAGCCATTGATCAATATTCAATTTGCACTAATTTGGTTCGAGTAATGTGGACTTGTCACACAATTGCCCCCATTATCCTAGTTGCAAGTAGATGAGTCACATGGTTGGTTTAAAGCAAGGTAAGAAACCCCATGATCAAGTGTAACTCCCAATATTTATATACTGGCATATGTACATATGTGCATGCTACATATAGGTGCATATGTATGTGGGTGGGTAGGGGCATTCATGTGTTTCAACTCCTTGGGGGGGGAGGGGGGTTTATAGTCTCCGAGCTTGTCCATGCTTAGATATATTCTACTTGCAAAATTCCATGGAGTAGAGGTTATAACATGCATGGTCAACACACTTCAACTATTGCAAGTTGTGTATTTAGAGAGTCGATGGAGTACCCTCTAAAAATAAGGGCACTCCATGAACTTATTGGAGTTCACAAAGATTGTCAATTGGAGATTGGTCCATAAGACCTCTCTCCTTTTTACATTCTCTCTCTTCCTTTTTGCAATGTCTCTCTTTGTATTGTATTATGTCTTTGCAACTTGTATGTGGCCATGTAGATTTGATGTCCTTACAACATACCCCCAAGTCCATATAGGTGTAATCGATATCCAAGCATAATAGCCAGAAGAATGATAATGGGTGTACTCAGAATTGACACAAATGGACACTGATATCACTTTCAACAATCAACACCCAGATTGTAGAGTGAGACATAATCATAGCACAGAGATCAAACACCAAAGATACTCAAGACTCAATCCAAAAGATATTGATGAAGTAAGAATAAATACAAAAATTAGGGACCAGAATGGTTACAACATAGATTTTGGGAACAAAAGGTACTAAACAATTGCAGGATACAAGACCAAGACAATACTATTGCCCAACGCAATGATTGTTGATAGTACAATATAAGATTTGTCATTAGAGAGCACTTGGATGCCAGTCAAGAAAGACTAGTAGCAGGGACTCGGGAAGGATATGGCATGGAGTAAGAGGACCCTTTAATACTTGACCTCTAGGGCTATGTGTATGCTTGAACAACAACAACAACAACAACAACAACAACAACAACAACAACAACAACAACAACAACAATAGCAGCAACAGCAACAACAGCAGCAGCAACAGCAACAACAGCAACATCAACAGCAACAACAACAACAACAGCAACAACAACAACAACAACAATAGCAATAGAAACAGCAACAGCAACAACAACATTAACAACAACAACAACAACAACAACAACAACAACAACAACAACAACAACAACAACAACAACAATAGTGGTTCACTCACTTCCTTTATATTGGCTGCTACCTATGGCACATTCTTAGAGAAAGAGTGTGTAAGAGTCATGTTGGAGTTCCTCAATGATCTCTAGGATGAGTGAGATCATGCCATTCGAGGTCTCTATTCTTACTACTCGAGACTGGAGGAAGACATTTTCCTACTCTAGCTATTGCGCTCTTGGATTGACATTAGTAGCAAAGGCGAGTTGTGCGTGCTAGAAAGGCTCATACATTTGGCGATATCGAGGGCGTTGTCCTTTTGTTGGAGTTGCTCGAAGAGGGCGATATTGGCCTCCTTGAGGCAATACACCTGCACTGCCGGGTCCTATTTGCTGGTGGCATTGCCTAGTCAAGAACCCATTGGTGAAGTTTAATGACTGGTGGGCCATTTCCAAGCTGAACTTAGGTGGAATGATAACAAGCTACTGGGACAAGTTGGTAGAGAGGGGTGTGGCCACAAGGGATGTGTTGTTAGGACTAGTGAGGGAAGAAATGGGGATGGGGGCTTGGTGTCATATGTGGTCTCCTCCTCCCTTGGGTGCTTTTGGCCTTTGAATTGAGGAGGGAAAGTTTGGTGGAGAGGCTAGTAGCATAGCTAGATTTCTTGGGGCACTGGGGACGGTGGGGCTCCTCTAGTATGGGACCTTATTCGACAAGTTGCTTAGTAGTAGGACTAGGTGGCTGATAGTCCTTCTTAAGGAATTGGTCTTTGTGACTCTGGAGGGCGGACTTCTCCTCCTTTTTGGGCACCTTGGTTCTCTCCATGGTGTCCTTAGCAAGGTTGGGGGTGGGCTCTACTATAGCTTCTGTCTCAGGATGAGACTAGGAGATGTTTGCTGCTTTTGAGGAAAGCTAGCAAGAAAATTGACCAAGGCAGGTGGGAGAAAGAAAAGGGTGAAGTGTTGGCCACACATCACATTGATGGTTTTGACGGTGGAGTGCTTGTGGGAGACGATTTTCTCCTTGATGAAGAGGCGATCCAAAAGTACATCCGCCCAAGCAATAGGAGTATCAAGAGAGGAGACGAAAAGAGCAACTACATTTCTTGAGATGTTGAACGCCTTGACGTGCAAGTAGAGGGTCTTAAGCATGAATCTAAGGGTGTCTAGGTTGCTTTTGTGGTCATCGACCATGTTAGTCAACCAGTACTCCTTGTTGATGATGGGGCCCAAGATTGCTTCCATGGTGGTGATGGGAAAGGATGGTGGGTCTTGTTCAACATGGGTGGGCAAGCAAAGTATCCTTTGTACTCTCTTTGTGGAGAGCTTGTATGTGTTGCCCTAGCTTTGGATGGTGGAGCCATTGATAAGCTCCTCCAAGATGGATTGTGTGTCAGGGTCCTCAAGGTAGAGCTCCATGGGAGGTTGGCAAACTAGGTTAGATGCAAGAACTCGATCCATACTTGAGTATTGATAAGCACATAGGGTTGATTGGTGTAACCTCCTTAGTGGCAAGCTGGAAGGATGCCATGGTAAAGAGAGGAAAAGAGTGCAAGAGATAGAAAGGGCGAGAAGTGGAGAAGAAGAGATGTGCACAAGTGTTGGGCGCAAATTAAGGGTATTAAAGGAATAGATTCTTTCTTAAGGGATGGTGTGATTAATGCGAAAGGGCAGTGACCAATGCATGGGCACCACGTCAACAAATCAGAAAATAACCAAACATGATTAGGATGGGTTTTTCAAGATAGTAAGGCACCATCGATTGCATTTAACCACATATTCAAGAATTTGGGCATTTTTATAAAGTTTTGGAATTCCTAATGTGATTAATATTTTGGACATATGGTCAAATCTTATCCCCTTGAATGTGAAATTTTCCCTAGATACTATATAAGCAATCCCCACAAGTTCCACTTTCAAATATGGGGTTAAGATTTAGCCACTTGGTCAAATCTTTACTCCTTATTTGAAAGTGGAACTTGGGGAGATTCCCAAATTCTCTAATATGGTATTATTTGTTAATGAGTGGTTTTCATAAATGAGCCCTATGTTAGCACAGGTGGGGACTTTCTGAAAGCCATTTGATTTGCAAGTGGGCAGTCAGTGGAGAAGGAATATTGGAATTTGATGGTGAAGTGGAAACAAGGGAATCTAGTGTGATTAGAAATAGGCAGTGGAGGCCTTTAGCATGACAGTGCTAGAGCCAGAATTTGTTGATAGACTTTGAGAGCAACTTGCCCTATAAATCTGCCAGATAGAATGAATTAGCACTAGAATCATGAAAGACCTAGAAAGGACTACTCCATTGGAATTTGAGCTTGCCAAGAAGTTTTCCCATTCGGGCCATAAAGACTGTCCTTTTAGAATAGTGGTTTTGTTGGAACTTGGTGCTTCTACCAAATGCTTAGACCTTGGACATATATGGATCATGTCTTCTTATAGTTGGGCAATGGCTTCCATCTGAAATGGAAGTGATTATTTCAAAATGAGTTGGTCCTTCACCGCAAGTCAAAAACTATTGACTACAAATTGCAAGGGAGTAATGGCTTCTAGGCCGAATGCTAGTTTGTATCGAGTCATGCCACTTGTAAATTGGAAGATAGTACGGAAAACCCATAGTTATGTGGGAGGCTTTGGTGCACAGATCGGATGTCGTAAGCGCGCGTAGTGAGCGTCAGAAGGTCCCCAAGAACAAAAGAACTCTACTTTTTGCACACAAATCAATGTAGAAAGCTTGCACGACATGAACCAGAGACCAATTGGGTGCAATCTCCCCCCATGCCTTGTGTGAGCGCTCCACAAAGCATGTATTTCATATATTAATCATCTTCAAGCTCAAATAATAGCCCAAATTACAAAATAGCACGCTTTAGCTTTTGAGTTTGCTTTTGTGCCAAATAGAGAATGAAAGTTAACGGGCGCCCAAGAAGTCAGGCATACCGAAATACAATGTCCAAATACAAATATCTAAATCGTGCGCCCATGCGCATACAAAAATAATAAATAGATATCAAGTGCATACAAAAATAATAAATAGATATCAAGCACCTTGATAAATAAGTGCGACAAAATATAGGCGCCATACCTAAGACACGCGCCCATCAAAATATTGACGATAAATTTGAATACACACTATCCTCTAATGCTTTCCACTGCCACCGTTGCTATCTCTACACATCAACTGAAGCATTCACAATCGTTAGTAAAATAATACAATTAAACTGACAAAAGTGAATACCTAGCAGTCTTCAGCTACATAAATAAATTGGTTAGAAATCAATCCTAACCTTAATTTATCACGAGTGCGCACTCTAAACTCATAAACGTTTATTAATTTAAATATGTATTTTACAGAATCACCCGCTATGGAATCACCCATGTACACATAAAATTAACAAAACGTCTGAAAAGGATAGGCGTCCCCATCGACTTCTTGCACAAAGAATCCACTTTGTGTATGAGTCCCGGTAATAAAAGTTTACGGAATCCATAGTGGAATATGCCTCCTGGCATCATACCCCCGGGGTGGGATAGCAATTGTCCTCAATTGCTATTAGCTCAATGTGGAGCTAACAGAGTGGGAAAATCATTTAAGTCTCTAGCGTGCATCCATTGGGCCTCTTCAACAGGATGGTTTTTAAACTTGACCAAATATCTAGAATATCTACGGCTAGTTCTAGTAGTCATAAAGTCAGTATCTATAATAGTTTCAGGCTCAAGGATTTCAGTCTCATCATCTAACAAAGGTGGGTTTTCATAGACAGGGTGTACAAGTAATTGGCCTCTAAAGGGTCGTAGTAAACTGACATGGAATGTGTTGTGTATTTTCCAATATTGTGGTAGTTCTAGTTTAAATGCATTGTCATTGATTTTGTGTATGATCTTGAATGGTCCATAGAATCTAGGTGCTAATTTCACAACTGGGTGTTTATCTACACTTTGTAATCTACGTTTTTCTATTCGTAACCAAACATAATCATCAACTTTAAAGTTCATAGCTTGTCTTTTCTTATTTTCTTGTTTTGTATATGATTGCTGGGCTTTGGCAATCATGTCTTTAACTTCATAAAAAATAGTGACATGCATGTTAGCAATATCATCAGCAATCTGAATCTTGTTTGATAAAGATACAACAGGTGTAGGCAATCTATAACCATAAATAACTTCAAATGGTGCTTTCTTTGTAGCTGTGTATGGTGTATTATTATATGCAAACTGAAGTAAATGTAGATATGTATCCCATGTGTGTGGTTTTGAAATAGTATAAGCACGTAAAAGATCTAAAATAGTATTGTTAGTAGCTTCTGTTTGACCGTTTGTTTCAGGATGAAATGTAGATGAAAAATCAATCTTTGTTCCTAAGTTAGCAAAGAAAGTAATCCAAAAATTAAATCTAGAATCACGATAATAAATAGTAACTTTTGGTAAACCATGGTTAGTAAACACAATTTTCAAAAATAATTGAGCAGCTTGAGATGCAATTAAAGTTTTCTTGCATGGAATGAAATATGCTTGTTTGCTAAACCTGTCTACAACAGTCCAAATCATATCATGGTTAGCTTTAGTGTTAGGTAAACCAGTGATAAATTCCATTGAACTCTATTCCCATGGTCGTGATGGAATAGATAATGGCATCAGTAAACCATATTGTTTACCACGATGTCTTTTAACTTGTTTACAAACTAAACATTCAGATACAAAGTTAGATACATCAGTGTCCATATGTGGCCAATAAAAATCTTCAGTCAATGTACGCAAAGTAGATATAATACCTCTATGACCTTGATATGGAGGACAATGAATCTCATTCAAAACAAAAGATCTAAATGAAACTGTCACACATAATCTTTTTTCATAAAACATGAATCCATTATTGTAAGACAATGAATCAATAGGAATCCAATTATTTGCAACTAATTTATTTCAATCAGTATGAAAAGTAATATCCTGATGATAAGTATATTTCATAGGGATAAGGGAATCAAATGATATTACAAAAATATTATAAATTGTCGGTCTTCTACTTAAAGCGTCGGCTACAACATTCTCTTTTCCTGGTTGATATTGTATAAGGGGATGAAAACTTTGAATGAAAGCTGTCCATTTAATATGTCGGTCAGATATTTGGGGTTGACTAAGGAGATGTCTAATACTTTGTTAGTCAGTTTTAATCATAAATTCAAAACCCATTAAGTAATGTTTCCATTGACGTAAGGCTTGTACTATAGCTAGTAATTCTTTATCATATGTAGAATATTTAAGTTCGGATGGTTTCAGTTTACAGCTAGAGTAGGCTATGGGATGATTATCTTGCATAAGGATAGCTCCTATTCTAGATCCACTAGCATCAGTAACTACTAAAAAGAATGGTCTATTGAAATCAGGTAGTTGTAATACAGGAGCATGGGTTAATACATGTTTCAATAAATCAAAAGATTTTTGTTGATTATTAGACCAGCTATAAACAATATCCTTCTTTAAAAGTTTAGTCAAAGGTAATGCAAGTAATGAAAAATTTTGCACAAACTTTCTGTAAAAGCTAGCAAGACCTAGAAAAGAACGTAACTCATGCACATTTTTGGATATGGGTCAATTTAAAATTATTTCTATCTTTTTAGGGTCAACCTTAATACCTTCTGATAAAATAATATGACCTAAATATTCAATTTCTGTTTGAAATAATTCACTCTTTTTTAGATTAGCATACAATTGATTGTCTTTTAACAACTTGAAAACTAAAGACATATGTTCATAATGCTCATTCTTATTTTTACTGAATACCAATATATCATCAAAGAATACTATAACACAATGCTGATATTTCAGAAATATGTGATTCATCATGCGACTAAATGTAGCTGGTGCATTAGTTAAACAGAAAGGCATCACTAGAAATTCATAGAGTCCAAATTGTATTCTAAATGCAATTTTGAATATATCAGATTTATCCAATCTTACTTGATGATAATCAGATTTAAGATCTATCTTACTGAATATGGCAGATCCTTGTAGTTTATCCATAAGATCATCTACCCTAGGAATCAGATATCTATTCTTAACAGTGATTTTATTTAGGGCACGATAATCAATGCATATACGATAAGTATTATTATTCCTCTTTACTAATAAAATAGGTGCACCAAATGGTGAACTACTAGGTCTAATTAATCATTTGTTAAGCAATTATTCTATTTGATTTTGAATTTTTTTATGTTCAATTTGGTTATGCCTATATGATGCTTTACATGGTGGTTGTGTACCAGGAATTAAATCTATTTTGTGATCTTCAGGTCGTAAAGGTGGTAGTCTACGTGGTAAATCATCAGCAAAACAATATTTAAATTGAGCAAGAAATTGTGTATGCCTAGGATGCATTTGTTTTTCTTTCGCTTGAAGTTCATTAAAGATGGTATGCATGCTACATTAAAGATGGTATGCATCTTTGTCAGTGGTAGTTTGTTGTAGATTGGCCAATTGAACTTGCAAAGCTTGTCGGGCTCTTCGTTCTTCATCAAGCTGCATCATAATCAAATCCAACTTTTGCTCCATCGTTGGTTTGGGTAAATCACCTTCAGCCATAAGATCGTCCATATTTTGTTCCGTCATCCTGTAAAATCCAAAAGACCTCACACTCTCAAAATTTGATTAGTGGGATGAGCGTTGCTCAAAGGCGGGTATACAAGGCTTGTAAATTTTTATTTGGCTTTTATGGTCTTTCTTCTTTGCGATTGTGGTATTCGTTGTCTTCGTAGAAACGGCGTATAATCTTTGTATGACCTACGTATGACCTTCTGCGTTTGCTGAAACTGGTTCAGCAAGTCTGCAAATAGGAACAGGGTCTTCCAGAGAGCAATAAATGGTTTCTGTGCTTCTGCGTATGAACAACCTTTATGGGAGTGGTTGAAGTAAGTCTTTTATGACTTCTGTGACTTGCAGGACTTGGAGATTGCTTAGTAGACTTGGAAAGCTTAGTAGATTTAAGAGCTTAAGTAACTAAGCTTAGAAAATCTGAACTGCCGTCGATTTCGTTTTTAGGAGGGGGGGCCGTTTTTTGCACCGCCGATTCTGACGAGTACATGCCCTGCCCTTGCCAGGTCGAATTCTTGGATTGAAGCTTTTTAAAGCTTCTTATTAAGCTTACTAAGCTTTAATTCAAATCTTTAAAGCTTTTAGTTATGGAGCTTACTGTCTTTGTTTGAAGACGACTTGTAGAAGGAGATGTCTACGTGGTCCTCCGCCTCCTCAGGCCAGTCGTTCGCGATCAGAGAGTGCAGAAGGGGATTCTTGACTGCCAGGAACACACCGGTATTGATCGTTCACGATGAAACTTACTGTAGAGCTTGTTTGTTCCAGGAGCTCTGCCTTCGCGCAAGATGGTAAGCGATTGGAAGCTCTCGATCTCAGCTTCGCTTTGATACCACTAGTGCACAGATCGGATGCCGTAAGCGTGCGTAGTGAGCGTCAGAAGGTTCCCAAGAATAAAAGAACTCTACTTTTTGCACACAAATCAATGTAGAAAGCTTGCATGACATGAATCAGAGACCAATTGGGTGCAATCTCCCCCCATGCCTTGTGTGAGCGCTCCACAAAGCATATATTTCATATATTAATCATCTTCAAGCTCAAATAATAGCCCAAATTACAAAATAGCACACTTTAGCTTTTGAGTTTGCTTTTGTGTCAAATAGATAATGAAAGCTAATGGGCGCCCAAGAAGTCAGGCGTACCCAAATACAATGTTCAAATACAAATATCTAAATCGTGCGTCCATGCGCATACAAAAATAATAAATAGATATCAAGCACCTTGATAAATAAGCGCGACAAAATATAGGCGCCATGTCTAAGACACGCGCCCATCACATAAATTTGAATACACGCTATCCTCCAATGCTTTCCACTGCCACCGCTGCTATCTCTACACATCAACTGAAGCATCCATAATCGTTAGTAAAATAATACAATTAAATCGATAAAAGTGAATACCTAGCAGTCTTCAACTACATAAATAAATTGGTTAGAAATCAATCCTAACCTTAATTTATCACGAGTACACACTCTAAACTCATAAATGTTTATTAATTTAAATATGTATTTTGCGGAATCACCCGCTATGGAATCACCCATGTACACATAAAATTAACAAAACGCTCGAAAAGGATAGGCATCCCCATCGACTTCTCGCACAAAGAATCCACTTTGTGTATGAGCCTCGGTAATAAAAGTTCATGGAATCCATTGTAAAACCTCACGGAATCCACCGTGGAATATACCTCCTGGCATCAGGCTTAGTATCCCAATATTTTTTGTTCTGATCTACCAACTTGGTTAAGATATTACACAAGACCTTGTTGTTGGTGGACTCAACTAAGCCATTACCTTGTGGGTAGTAAGGAGAAGATTTTTTATGCAGAATCAGAAAGAATGATGTGACCTCCTTGATGACCTTATTTAGAAAATGTGTACCTCTTTTAGTAAGATTGGAGTGCCATATCTGGTTGAAGATATCTTTAAATAGACATTTGGAAACTGACTTAGCGGTGTTGTTTGGCAGCGGCCATGCTTTTACCCATTTGGTGTAGTAATTTGTTGCCATTAGGATATACTTATTTCTTATATATACCATAGTAGCTGGAGAAATAGGACCAATAAAGTCTAGTCCCCCCTTCTAGAAGGGTTTCAGAGAGGAAAGATTGGCAGGAGTGGCAAGTATTCTCTAGCTCTAGGCTGGCCTAGGAGTCACAGTGCTAGGCCCACTTGCGGACATCACCATGCAATATGGTCAACCACTATAATCTAGCTTGTTGGATTCTATGGTTATAACTTTAGTACTGAAGTGGCTACCAATAATTCCTTGATGAGCTTCCTCCAATACAACAAGCTACTCCATAGGGAGGACCACTCTTTGTAGCACTCTAGGGAGAGTGCTATAGTAAAACTATCCCATGAAAATTTCAAAACATTGGCTCTTGTTTGTTGTTGGTCCTTCTGGAGAGGTGAGGTGGAGGTACACTGGTTTCTTGGAAGGCCATTATCTCTTTATACCATAACCATGGAGGGTTGGGTGGCTCTAGGTCTGGTGTATATACTTCTATAGTAAATAGTTGGGCATCTGAGAACTCATCTTCTATACTAGATGGTGGTTCACTTAGGATAGAAAATTTGCAATGACTTGTTGGGTTTTGAGACGGTGTTTGACTTTGTATTCATGATGGATGATTTTTTATACCAAGAAGTGCTTAAAAATAGCCAAAAATTTTGAATTTCAAGGGAAAATTAGACTTCTTGAAGGAGGTGGTTGCAATCAGTACGATTTTAAGCGGCAATGCTTGAAAGTGCTTAAAAGACCCACTAGACGAAAATTGGTGAATTTTCATAATTTTTTGGCATGTCAGACAAGACCGTGGGAGATGCTCCGTAGTGGAGGACTTCAAGACGGATGCCCAGGATTTTTCGAACCACAAATTGGATACTGGACGAGGAAACGGGAGTGCCCGCAAGCCCAAGGGCCAAAGGCCAAGTGTAAATAGGATGTAGGGGGCCCAAAGGGTATGCCTTTTGGGGGCTCCCCTTGGAGCCCAACAAAACGTGAATTTCGGGGGGAGGGGGGGTTTCGCACAGGCAGGAAGAAGGTGCCATGGCCATGATTGATGGAGAGGGGGGTTGGAGAGCCTAAAAGCAACCCCTCCAATTGATTGGATGCCTTGTTTGCACTCTATTTAAGCTTCTCATCACTTGTTTTTGATCCTCGAATGACTGCCCAATTGTGGAGATGGAGTTTTAGTATTTCTCTCTCCTCTTTCTCTCTCTTGCATAGAGGCACTTCATGTGGCAAGAATCAAGAAGAGAATCGGGAGATGGATGCTTGTCCGGGAGGCACCGGATTGTTCCAAGAGGCTGAGGAGGCTGAAGGCTGAAGATCTATGCTGAAATTCATGGCTGGTTGGTTGATACATAGTCCCAATTAAATATTCAAAAAACCCGAAACACACAAAAAGGCAGTATGCTCTATTTTATGAAATAATTTTGCTTGTTTTTGATCGTTCATGGTCTAAATGGTGTGCACATGAGCTAAAATTTTAATTGAATGTTCCTTGCATTATGTTTGAGGGCTACAATTGCTATTATGTAGAACCTATATTGATTTACAACAATTATAAATTTTCAAAACCCGAAAAAATACTAGTTTTGATGGAAATTGATAGTTTCTTTGATTTTGAGTGGGAAAAATGAGTGGTCATGGAGTAAAATAAGGAAAAATGTTGAGTTTTAGTTCCAATGATCAGTCATCACAAAAAAAACCAGAAAATACATGTTTTCTATTAAAAATAAATAGGAAAAATAGAGAAGAAAAGAAAAAAAAAGGGTTTCTTGCGTTCGAAAAAAATGGAAAAATGAGATCTATGTATGTGAATGTTTGACAGGGCTGAAGAATGAGGTTAAGCCTCAGTTTGTCCCTTTTCCTTTGTGTTAAAGTGTGTATTTATTGCTTTTACATACAAAAAATGACATTAAAGAACCTCTACACCTATGCAACGTAGCAAAATTTAAACGGTGAGGGGGAGGATGATGTTATATAATAGTTTAAGGACTAAAATAATACAAAGTCTACTTGTTTTATTTATGCATAACATTTAGGATATGATTTATTTGGAAATAATGGATCTAGTAGCACGAAGTTCACCTTGGTGCTAGATTCCTGCAATGAAGTATTGCATATTAGCAAAAATTCGTTAAAAGGGCTGTTTTTGCATGACACATAGGCTGATTTCAAACCATAATTGTTTGTGCACAACCATAATTGCATGGATCGTACACATGGTATCTATTCCTGGCATGCATAGCAACTGGTTGAATTATAAATGACCCACGCTAGAGAGAGTAAGGTACCCAACCTGTAGGTCTAGATGGTGGGTCCAAGGGGACAAGTAAGTGAGGACTGGTATATTCTTGGAATGATATAATACTAGTACCAAGAGCGGAGTCTATTTCGTATGTGTTATATGTGTTAGGGACGCATCGAGGGGCCAATCCCCAAGGTGTAGGAGGGTCGCAGTGGGGCCACGACAATCAGCCGAGGGGTGCCTCCTATGTTGTTCTATGTGGTGAATTACACCAAAATGTGTAGGGTCTCCCTTTGAGGAGTCTAAGAAGGTTAAGGGTTGGGACTATAAACATGATACAAACACAAAATGTACGTACAATGGCAGGGCAATGTGTGTTGTAGACACTCCTGGCCACGAGGCCGTGGGGCTGTCTTGTGCATGTGAGAGGTCCGGCTAGTGCTATAGCCAGTGCCAGCCCATTTTAGGTCCCATTAGTAGCGCATCTTGTCGGGAGCCACCAACAAGTGGTGGTTTTGAATCTAGGGTTTCTAGGGACCAAATAGTTGGTTTGTGTCCTCTGACAAGGACCGTCAAGCCGAAATACAAAAAGCAGAACATGCTGAGAGGGCTAGACGGAGGTTGGAGATTGTAAGGCAATATTCTCCTCAAAGAAGCAGCCCAATACACATACATGGCAGTGGTTCTAGTAATGTAAGTGTTACAAGTAGCTCTTCGAGTGCAACTGGAAGTCTTAGTACTTCCCTACTTTCAGTTAATCAACCCACAACAAGTGGGGGTGTAGTTGCACATACACAAACTCCCATTGTCAATCCAATTGTAGCTGTGGCACAACCCATCTAGCAGGAACACCAGATTTACCAGCATTAGGAGCACCGTTGCCCATTTTCCATGAATTAGCGGAAGAAGATGGAGAACTCCATATTAAGGGGTTCCAAATGCTCGTGTTCAACTATCGGATCCAAGACGAAGGACACCTAATGATGTTTTCCAACATGACGTTAAAAGGAAGAGCGGCAGTGTGGTATCATGGTCTAAAAGCCGAAACCATAACTAGCAGTGTCCAATTCTTTATAGCTTTCCGTAGAGAGTTTGCTCCTGAAAGGGGTGGGCAGCATTGGTTGCATGTCTTGAATGTAACACATCAAGAACCAAATGAGAATGTCCAAGCCTATGCCAAGAAACTAAAGTAAGTTTTTCGTAAACTTAATGCTTATATTCCTATTCTAGCGGCTGCACAGTTGCAATATTTCCTACATGGATTGGATTTCAATATCCAAGTGCAGCTTAGTAGTGTTGCTTTGGCCGACATTGACACTACTATTACCTAAGAAAAAGAAGTAGAGTCACACTTGCAAGTGGCTTATACAACAATGATAAATTGGAATGGTAATAATTTGGCATTAACCAATGGGAATCAAGGTGATCCCACACCAAATGCGAATGGAAGAGGGAGTATCATGCCAAATTTGCCTATGTTACCCACTCCTTCTAGCATGACTATGCCTATGGCTAGTAAGACGGGCCCACTAAGTGGTGAAAGCCAAACAATGAATCCTAATGTTGTCCCAGTAGGTCAGTGGCCAATTTTGAATCAAGTAGTTAGGCTGATGGGACGACAGATAGATAATCGCAACTATGAGTTGAGTGCCTCTAATGTCCTTGGTGAAGTTAAGGACATGATGAATCACTATACTGATATGATTTCTGAACAATACAAACAAATAGTTGTAGACGCCAATTTTCTTAAGAAGCAACATAATTTGATAGGGAGTCGACGCCCTGAAGAGGGTGCCCCCTCAAGATTCAGCTATAAGTGGTGTGGTGGCCAACATTTCCCTAAGAATTGTCCGAATGTTAAATGCGATATTTGCGAAAAGTTTGGCCACTTAGCTACTACCTGTTGGAGTAAGATCAGTTCTCTCCAACAAGGGAGTAAACAACCAGGTCCAGTTAACCATCGCACACAAGGGAATAATCTCCAGCAAGATGAGGGTCCAAGTCAAATACTGCAATGAGGAAAGGCTACTATAGAGGAGTTGCCTTATGACAGTGGAGTCAACCTTATTGAGGCTACTATAGAGGAGTTGCCTCATGACAAATAATCTACGAGCCGTAAAAAGAGGTCAAAAGATCAAAGAGGGTGACAAAGGAATTGTAAAACCTGTCGAGGGAAGCCCTAAGCAAGATGCTAGGGAAAAACGAGTCCTGAATCCTGATATGGAAGGTGGAACTTTAAGACCTATTGGTAGTAAAGTTGATCCCGAGAAGGATAAAGGATTGCCAAGAAAGAAGGTAAAGGCTAAAAAGGAGGCGCCAAAGCCGATTGAAAGACCAAAGGAGAGAATGGTTTGGCGCGAGAAGAGAACTTTGGCTAACTACCACGACTTTGACCTAGCAAGTTCTCTTTGCGAAGTTAAACTAGACGAAAATCTCCTATAATTGATTAAACTTTCTCCAGGAGTATGCAAGGAATTCAAGAAAATCCTACGTATAGAGTATATTGTAGAACCTTTGGACATAGCTAGAGTGGGAGAAGTTTGGTTCAATCATGTTGAAAAGCATTGCCCTAGGGTTCCAGGATATGTGGATGGAATATTAGTGGAGCACGCTATCGTGGACACTGGATCCTCCGTCAATATTATGAGTTTAGATTTGATGGAGAGGTTAGGTCTAGAGATCCAAAAAGACAACTCCACACTTCTTCTTAGGATGGCTAATGATAGTCTAAGACAACCGGAAGGTTGCATCACTAAAGTCCACATTGCAGTTGCAAGCGTGGAATGCTATCTAGACTTTAGGGTGATAAAGTTTGCAGGACGTCCTAGCTATCGAGTTTTGCTAGGCAGGCCATGGATTCTATGGATAGACTGTCAAGTTGATATACCCATTGGTCGAGTGATTCTAGGTTGAGGTGCCCATCGTGTAACAGTGGATCCTTACCCTGAGTCTCCTCAGAGTGAGAGAGCTGCATTATCCTCCACTGAAATAGAAACAATAGATGATCCATCTAGTAGTGATATGTCATCGAGGGATGGATCTAAAGAAGGGTCCACTATAGAGGATATTTATCAGATAACCTTGAATGAGCCGATAGAGTCCCAAGATCGAATAAGAGATGTGGACGTTATTGAGTTGGACCTTGGCATGCCTAATGATTCACGGCCAATCAAATTAGGTTCCATGCTCTCAGTTCGAAAGAGAGAGAGAACTATGTGTCCCTGATTTAGGAGTTCCGTGACATCTTTGCTTGGTGGAGCTATGATGAACTTAGGGGTATTCCTCCTAGTCTAGCTGTGCATACAATTCCTATAAAGGAAGGTACCCGCCCTGTACGTCAAAAAGTAAGGCGTATGCCTTTTGAACTAAGAGACAGGCTATTTGAAGAGCTTCAGAAGTTACGAAATGTGGGTTTGATCTTCCCAGTTCAGCATACTGAATGGTGTTTGCCAGTTGTGATTAGAAAGAAGAAGAATAATCAAATCTGTCTTTGTGTAGACTTTAGAGAGCTAAATAAACAGACTGTTAAAGATTACTACCTGTTACCATTTATTGACCAAATTTTGGATCAATTGGCGGGTAGGGAAATATATTCGTTCATGGATTGCTTTGCATAGTATAACCAAATGGCGATTGCTGAGCAAGACAAGCTGAAAATGACATTTATCATTGTCTTCGGTACCTTTGCGTACCATGTGATGGCATTTGGGTTATGTAATGCACCTGGTTCGTGGCAAAGAGTAGCTGACAAGACCTTTGGTGACATCTCCCCAAAGGAGTTGAAAGTATTCAATGATGACCTGGGGGCAGCCACCATAAGAGAAAGGCAGTTGATTGTTTTGCGAAAGTGTTTCGAGCATTGTAGACAATTTTGCATAGCTCTCAACCCGTGGAAGTGCGTCTTTGGAGTGCCTTATGGGCTATTGTAAGGCCATGTGGTCAATTCGGTAGGGATTGCGATTGACCCTGAAAAGATCAAGCTCATAGTCACCATGAGTCTGCTGCATACTCCAAAGGAAGTACATAGCTTTCTGTCATCGGTAGGGTATTATCAGAGGTTCATCAATGCCCTAGCGGAAAGAATGTTGCCACTAACGAACCTATTGTCCTTTAACTATCAGTTTGCATGGAGTGATGCTTGCAAAGTATCTTTTGTGAAGTAGGAGCTTTCCAAAGCACCTGCTTTAAAAGCACCTAAATGGGGTAAAATGTTCTATATATTTTTAGTAGCAACCATGTATAGTATCAGCTGTTGCTTATCCCAAATTAGGGAGGAGAAGTGGTACCATCCGATAGCTTTTGCTAGTCGAAAGTTGGGTATATAAAAAATTAACTACACCTATATGGAGAAGTTGTGCCTTGCGATGGTATTTGCAACCAAAAAGTTTAGGTGCTACATTATTTATGAGAAGGTGGTTTTTTATACAAAGGCGGAAGGGCTTCGATTGTTGTTGAATAGGTTACAGTCGCTTGATCGTTTAGCAAAGTGGTTAATCACTTTGCATGAATTTGATTACGAGATTAAGAGCAAGCTGCCGAAGCTTCAGGGCATTGTAGAGTGTCTTGTGGATTTTGGAGAGCCAAAAGAGGTCTCAGATGAAGGAAGTAATATGGAAACTTTGTTCAAGATTGATATGGTGTCTATTCCCTCCTAGTATGCTGCTATAACACACTATCTTTCTATGGGAGAGACTGGCGCTACTTTATCAAAATCGGAGAAGAGGAAAATTAAACAACAGGCATTGAAATTTTCCTTGATCGTAGGAACACTATATCGATAGGGTGTTGATGATATCTATTGCCAATGTGTGATGCCTGACGAGGTTCCATTTATATTGGAAGAGTGTCATGACTCCACTTGTGGAGGGCACTTTGCTAGGCGGTTGACATCACAGAAGGCTTTAAGAGTTGGATATTGGTGGCCGTCCATCTTCCAAGATTCATTTCTATGTCAAGAGATGTGATACATGTCAAAGACATGACAATAGAGAGAATAGGAAGCGTCCACTTACGCCGATTATGGCTACCCTTCCATTTGAGAAGTGGGGCATCGATTTTGTGGGACCTATTACTGCATCGTCTACTACTCATAAAAGATACATTATAGTAGCAACTGATTACTTTACAAAGTGGTCAGAAGCACGAGCGACGAGGCAGGATAATGCAAAAGAGACTGCCAATTTCCTACTTGAGTAGATCATCTGCAGTTTTGGTCCACCAAAGGAAATAGTATCGGACCGTGGAACCCATTTTTTGAACAAGGTAATTAAAAGCCTGATTGAAGCATGGAAAATTAAGCATAATAAGACGACCCCCTATAATCCGCAAGCAAATGGACAAGTTGAAAGTACCAATAAGTAGCTTGTGGGTATCCTATCCAAAATAGTCTTCGAAAAGAAGCGGGACTGGGATACACAATTATATGTGGCAGTATGGGCGTATAATACGACTTTCAAATGAGCCACTGGCCACACCCCATTTAAATTAGTTTACGGGGAGGAGTGTGTCTTGCCCTTAGAAATTGAGTTGCCAACCATTAGATTCGCAATCAATCATTCTTTAGGTGATAAAGATGCCCTATTCGAGCATTTTACGACTATAGCCTACTTGGATGAACTTAAATTGTAGAGTTTGTTGCACCAAGAAGTGGCTAAATGTCGACTGAAGCGGTTGCATGACCTCAAAGCAAAGAAATATACCTTTAAAAAGGAGCAGTTAGTTCTGTATTACGATGCACGTAGAGAATTATTTCTAAGAAAGCTGGAGCCCAAATGGAATGGTCCTTATAGGATTGCCAGGATCGGGAAGAATAAATCCACAGCATTATTGGCAGATCTTGAGGGTGTGGAGTTTAAGAATAAGGTTACTCTTAATAATATTAAACTTTATTATTTCTGACTGCACTAATGACATAAGTGGCTTGCAGGTCTATGCGCGATTGATCATACATCTGCAAGGAAACAGTGATAGAGGTTGATGGGTCGACTGATCCCTTATTTGGAGCACCCATGTCTCGAGCAAAGATATCATTAAGGGAAGATTATCTGGTGGAGCAAGGGATACAACGTGATTGAGCAAGCAGATGGTGTCTTTGTGTGGAAGATCAAATTTTTTTGCCATCATTGTTTGTAGATTTTGACAAGCATCCCTGTTGAGTTTAATGAAGAAGGTGGGATGGAGCCATCAGTTCATCCTCTCAATATGTTGAATTTTGACTATCATAATTACGAATAGGGGAGTTCTTGATGGTTGGTTGTGTAAACCCATTATGGACGTACACGTTATACTTTGATGGAGCGTCCCGAGGGCCTAATAAAAAATGGAGTGTTGGAGTAGTTATTCAAGATCCCAGACGTAGAGTTGCAATGAAATTAACAGTTTATCTCAGGGTAGGATTCACTAACAACATGGCAGAGTATAAAGCCTTGATTATGGGGCTGAATATTGCCAAGAAAGGTGGTATTCGGTGGCTGTTGGTAAAGCGGGATTCCCAACTGATCTTAAATCAACTCAATGGGACATATACAATCCGGAATCCCATCCTTCGTATGTATCATCGCATTGATATAACCCTACTTGATGAATTTGAGAGCGTATCTCTTTAGCTCATTCCACGTTATTAGAATCAGTTTGCGGATTCCTTAGCGAATTTTGCTTATGAAGAGGAACTCTTCTTCAACTGTGGTCCTAGTCCGGATGTCACTCTTGATAACGAGATGGGACCTGGTCGCTTGTGGGGAATGTTATTGTTTATCGCAGCACAGAGGAGCGGAAAAATGGAACAGAGGAGTGGAAAAATGGAAAAAGGAGATAACCGAAAGGGCACATGACAAAGTAAGGAAAAGGCACCCCGGATGGAAGTCAGACCTTGAAAAATTTGAATGATGACCTCTCCAGAAGGCCTCAATGTCGTCTCGAGAAAAGAAAAGAGTAAAAGCGCACCATTAATTGTGAAAGCGCTTCCGAATCCTTGTAAAAGAGTGCCAGGCTCACTCCTGTGCAAATTGTATGCACTAGTTGGGAATGGGATAAGTTAGAATGGTGGGAAATAGGAAAAGAGGGCCTAGGCTAATGGCCGGCCATGTAAAAAGTGGGGATGACCGCCCAAAAAGTAGGGTTTTGTATATAAAGTTGAAAAGTGAATGAGAAGCTCATTCTTGTGTGTGGCCAAAGCTTCTTCTTCTTCTTCTCTTATTTCTTGCCTCCTTGCTTGTGTCTGAGTGAGGGATTGAGGGAGTGTGAGGGAGAGAGTGTGTGAGAGTGAGGGATCGTGGAGAAGAAGCTCTCCATCTTCTCTCTTCATCTTCTCTTCTTCTCTTCTCTTCTCTTTTCTCGCGCGGCTATGGAGGATGGAGCTTGATGGAGAGGGCTTGAGGTTGCTTGAGCTTTCCGCAAGGATCATGGAGCTAGCAAAGTGCAAGAGAGAGGAGGGAACTCGATTGAGCATCAAGGTAAGCTCACTACACCCGTAAGGTAGGCATTGCGTGTCGGCTATGTGAGAGGTAGCCATGGCCGCTCAGCTTGAAACGCTTAATCAATAAGCGGTTCGTAGGTCTCGGGGTAGAGCTCTGTAGCTCCCCTTGATTTTGGTTTCGTTGTCGGGACCAACGGAATCAAGCCTCGAGCACCGCGCGCATCGAGTCGAGCATAGAAGTAGGGTTTGCAACCCGAACCGATGCTCGAGATAGTTAGGAGATTTAAGAGGTTTTAATCCTTGGATCAAGTAAGTATTTTGATTTTTTGTTGAATATCAGAGTAGGACCATCCATCTCCATCTCTGTTTTTGATTTATGTTGCATTAGGTTAAGATTAGGATAGGAAAAAGAAGGAAAATAGAAAGAGTTTTGTTGTGTGCTGCTGAAAACAGGGAAATAGGGGCACAAATTCAAATTTCTGGTTGGAAGAGTGTGAGGGATTAGCTTCTGAGGTTACAACAGGCTGGGATGGGGCAATAAGAGGCCTAGGGAACCAAGAAAGACCACATTTGACATTCTACTTTGTGAGAGAGAGCTGCAAGGAGATCCTTGGAGTGCCGTTCGATTCGAGCACCACAGTGATTCCAGGTATGTCTGGCATTTCCTTGTAGTGTTTTGCACCTATCTGGAAGGCACTGGATGATTCCATGGAGTAGGCGGTGAGCTTGAATCATCGTGCGCAACCCGCAAGCTATCGTCTGCGCAGTCGGACCAAGTTGTCTGGGTTCGATTCCCAGAATCGGACCACCCGATTTCTGGAGTCGGAACATCCGACTATGAGAATCAGACCACCCCGTCCGATTGCGAGAATCGGACCACCCCGTCCAATCCGATTCCATCAATTTGATTCCAACAGTCAGACCCAATGCCAAAATCGGACCATGTGTCCTAGTCCCAAAATCGGACCAACTTCAAGGATCGGACCACTTTTCCTAGTGTGAGAATCGAACCATTGGTCCTTGCGCCAAAATCGGACCACGTGTCCTATTGCAGGAGTCGAACCACCCTGTCCGATTAGGGAAACCGGACCAAAGTAGAAATCAGACTGTCTAATTTTCACAATTAGACCACCCTGTCCGAGTCTCAAAATTAGAACACTTCACCAGAATTTAAAATAGAGGGTTTTGGAACCTGCCTGATAGTCCTGGCCACCCTGTTCACATCTCAGACCCCCCCTGGAAACCCAATTTAGCCCTTAGAAGCCAGAGACTAGACAGGATAACCGAGGATTCACCCCAAACAGCTAGACACTGAGTAGACCAAATTTAGAACTTGACTTGACTTTCGATAACCAACCAACCAACCAACCCTGAAGTAGAATAGAGAATGCAGCATGAACTTTCAGTAAGACATTAGATCAACCAGAACCTGCGCTTTTAGAGCCATATCAGGATACGAACGTGAGGGGAAGAGTGTAGTTTGCATTTAGCATTTCCTGCATCCACACCTCACTTTTGATTTTATCACCAAAGGTGCACTACAAGAAAAGAAAAAGCCTGTTTTTGCACTGAGCACTAGAAAGCATGAAGCACAACTTGTGAATAAGATTGACAACTGCTTTCAATAAAAAGGAACTCATCAAGAGATATAATAACATCAAGGAACCCACTATTAGGAGAAGATCCCAAAACATAGTTGGGTGCTTGAGAGCCCCATCAGTAGGGCCTTAAGAGGACACGAAGATCTAGAAGGCAACAACATAGGCGCTAGAGAGCATAATTGCCTATAACCACGAGCAGAAGGCTAGGAAACTCCAACAAGATGTAGACATGTATGAGGCCCGGCGTGGTAGCCTTGGCTGGTGCAGCCAAAGCAGAGCCAAATGCAGAGAGAGAAGGAGCAGCAGAGGCTGACTTATCGTTGAGTGAACTCGTAGCTAAGAGGCTCATGGACAATATGTCTACTGAGCAGAGCACAACAGCCTTAGCCACCGCATTACTCTCAGGATTAGGGGTCACGCAAGGGGCAAAGGGGCAATCTAGAATCTCTATTGTAGCAAAGCAGCTAGACAAGTATGAATGTAGCAATGACCCATATAGCTTTGTGGAGCAATTTGAATAAGTTTGCAAAGCAAACGGTCTCACGGACCTTGCACAACGCTCTCAAGCTTTTGGTCTGTGCTTAGGTGATAAGGGGAGAATTTGGTACACTAGTCTAGATGCAGCTGAGCGCACGAACTTTGCCCGTCTTAAGGACCTATTTATCAAGAGATTCTCTGAGGCAGGATACTCTGATGAATGTTAGTCACAGGGAAAATGAAGATGTAAGGGACTATGTCACTCATGTGTGTAGCCTCTTCAAGAGGATCCCTGCAAATGAGCGACACAACGAGAAGGCTGTGTTTACCCTATTTATAAATGGAATTCAAAGCGAGGAGCTCTACAAGGCTTTGGCTAGTAACTCCACTCTACATCGAGATGTGTTAGTTAGAGTCTTTGAAGAGGCAATAAGGGTGGACGAACAGCTTAGGGAGTGAAGCATGAGGAACAACAGCAGAGCCGGGATAGTACAAGTTAGAGAGCTCCAGAGTGGTCAATAGTTTCAGGAGAGAGAGAGAACTCTAGCATATGGAATAAGGGAAAGAGTGTTGACCAAGGCCAGGAGCTGGCTGAGATGAGAATGGAGCTTGTACGATTGCAAGACCAAATGAGAAAACCTGTGCGGTCACATGTGCAGTGTATACACTATGGCGGTAACCATCTCCCAGCCGAGTGCCAAGATCCTAGATCTAGGCCGTGCTAGAATTGCGGTAGGTTCGGTCATGATGCATTACATTGCAAAATGCCAAGGAGATTCCCCTACGCGCAGCAATACAATCCTCCATACTTAGGCAATAGGCCACCTAACCTCTTTGGCAAGGGAGCCCAGTTGGCAAAACTTCCAGAACCAAATGACGCAAGACCGGCCATTCTTAGGCTAGAGATGAACCAAACAGGCATATCCAGACCACCAGGGCCCTATGTAACCCATCCACCGAGTGACGCTCCTGTTCACTATGTGGAAGAACCTAGTGAAGAGGAGACCTACGTGAACCCATACATATCCTATGATGAGGAAGGCAGTCCAATCCTGATGGACTATCGACCAGTATCGGTGATGGCGCTAGGTAGAGGAAGAGGCAGAGGATTTGGAGGACCAAGCCAAGATCCAATCTCATGCTGGACTTGTGGTCATCCAGGCCATGTTTCATCATGCTGCCTGGAAAGGGAATGGGCAAACAAGGACAAAGCTGACCTTTGATGCACCGAGTGTGGAATCACACACCTATTTCTTGATTGTCCTAGACGAAAGCCATCAACTAGTTCTGCCAACATGCCCTCAGTACCCTTGGGGCTGTTCTGTGTGGAGACCTTTGACAGTGAGGATATGCCCATCCCACTACATGTCATGACGCAAGCATAGACAAAACAGGCAGGCATCTAATTGCTTGGGCCAAGTAACCTGGATGCAGTCTCGTTGGGAAAGAAAAGTCGGAGGAGAAGGAGAAAGAGAATAGACGCAAAGATTACTCTTAAGACTGAGGAAGCTACAACGCTAGTGACAGGAAAGAGGGTCACTGATGTAGAGGCAGAGACCTCAGCTCCTAAGACATCAGAACTAGGGAGTGCCAAGGTAGGGGAATACCCCCACCCCAAATGGCAACTCGAGGCTATAGCCAAAGTCAAGGAGTGGGTCAACGATGCCCAGGAACACCTTAAGAATGTAAAGCCCATACTGGAAGGCCAAATTGAAGATCTCTCTAGTGTGAGTACACCCGCTTCACCATCGTGACCTCAATTGGGGAAGCACCCACACCACATGAGATGCCACAGAGGCAAGACTAGGAAGAAGCATGTCAGCAAGCTAACCAAGACATATGGCCAAACAGTGCTGACCAAGGAGGAAGGCAACCACCCAGTAACCTCCTTACCACTTTAGTAACAACGCCAGTAACCTTGAGCCTAGGAGATCTGCTTCGGAAACACCCTTCCTTATAGCAAGAATTAAAGCTGGGTGGAGGGAAAAGAGGAGCACACTGTCACTGACTTGCAAGAGCAGGACACAGTCATGCAGATTCCAAGCCTAACGCTACACTCAGTTCCAAAGTCACTGAACGTCAATGCTTTCTGGGAAGGCACTGAGATGCATGCAATCTTACCTATCTTAGCCTTGGGGGATGTAACACGAAAAGGAATCGTAGACACAGGCGTTGGTGTTAGTGTCTTGAGCCACGTAGTTCTATAGGCCTGGGGAAACCCACCCGTGGAAATGGCTAGGTTCAATGTCACATTGGCCAACGGAATGAAGGTCAGACCATTCGGGGTCCTAAAGAACTGGCCAGTGAAGGTCGCAGGGGTGCAGTTTTCTGTGAACTTCATTGTCATGAAGGGAGTGGACTACGACATATTGCTAGGCCGAACGCTCGAGTTATTGAAGATTGGGGTAACAATCTCATCTTCTTGGGGAATAGAACAGAAGCGGTAAGGGTTGAGATGGATACCTGGAAGACTACCCCAACCGACCTTGATGCTATCTCAACCATGCTAAAAGGTGATGCATAGGCAAACAAACCCTATGGGTCATTGACCAAGTACATCCCTTGCCCTGAGGACGAGCGGGATTGGATGCATGTCTTGGCAACCATCGACCTACCGTTCTCAAATGAGGAAGAGCTATATAGGCAAGTTGCTAAATCCCCAAGCATGCAAGAAAGGTAGCCCATTGTGCCACTCTTCATGATGGCAGGAAGCTCATGTAACCCAAGGAAACCGGCCTCGTTCCATATCCCCACTAACAAGCTCGAGCTTCAGGAAATCATAGAGTACCTGACCGATAAATTGAAGGGCAACATGGTTGCCAATCTAAAACCCCTAAGTGATATTTTGGCTAAGCCTGAGTGGAAATGGAGCAAAAATCACGATCTGAATCTATTATACAATTGGGCTTTAGTCACTGACGAGAAGGAGATTGGAGAGGAAAGCCTGGGGGATGACGAGCAGTCAGAGGGGCAAGACTCTGATGATGAGGAGTACGAGGACTGTTGCTCTATTAGAGATGAGAGTGAAGAAGAGTTAGACATGATAGAATATGACACTGAAGGGAGAACGATCGAACAGATCCAGGTAGACTCTAGGCCTAGAAGGAAAAGGGCAGGTTGGAATGAAAGAGGAGTCATGCGGATGGAGTGCGATAGATCCTGGTTGGAGCACATAGGAGCCATGGATTACGAGCAGGCAAGAGTGGCACAACCATTGGTAGTTCCAGTGCTTAAGATGGATACACCTACTGAATTACGACCCCCCGGCAAAACTCCTTCCTCAAGCAAGGGATGTGAGTTTAACTCGGAGTCAGAAGTCAGTACAGAGAGTGATCCCGAAATACCCCAACCCTCTAAGGTCAGACGCACCAAAGGGGACTTGCCAGTCCACTTAAGACACAGACGGCTAAAGGAGGAGGCCAAGAAGCGAACTAAGGACTCAGAAGCAGAGAGACAAAAGAAGCCGCATGATCTCCCCAAACGCTTCACAAAGTTTAAGAAGGGTGATAGAGTGGTGGTTCTGCTAGGAGCAAAGAGACAAGGGCAAAATAGTGAGCCAATTGAGGGACCCGCCAAGGTCAAGGAAGTCAACTTGGTAGGGGAAGGTGAGAAGCCTTGACCTGTGTTCATTGCTGACGACTTGACCAAGGATAAGGAGGCTAAACTTGTTGCTCTCCTACGAGAGTATGTTGACGTGTTTGCTTGGTCCTTGGAGGAACTTAAAGGAGTGGATCCTAGGGTTGTGACCCATAATATCCCAATGGTTCCAGATGCGGTGCCAACAAAGCAACGACCTTACCCTATGAATCCCAAACACACCTATGGAGTGAAGGAGGAAATCGATAAGCTCCTGAAGGCGAGATTTATATATGAGATTGAGCACATGGATTGGGTATCACCTATAGTGATTGTTATAAAAAAGAATGGTAAAATTCCAGTGTGCGTGAATTACAAGAAAGTTAATGCTGCTACGAAGAGGGACAACTTCCCCTTACCATATACCGAGCATATGATGGAGAGGGTAGCAGGCAAAGAAGCCTACAGCTTCCTGGATGGCTTTTCTGGCTATAATCAAGTGCAAGTGCACCTTGACGACATGCACAAGACTGGCTTCGCCACGGAGTGGGATGTATTCACCTACATCATTATGCCCTTTGGGCTAATGAATGTGCCTGCGACCTTTCAACGATTAATGTGCACCATCTTCAAGGACATGCTTAGACGCGAGCTAGAGGTGTTCGTAGACGACTTATGCGTACACTTTAGTTGGGTCAAACACTTAGAAAAGTTGAGAGCTGTCTTTGAACGGTGTTAGTTATACAACCTCTCGTTGAACCCCTTAAAGTGCAAGTTTTGGGTGAAGCACGGATGCATCCTAGGGCACGTAGTGCCAAGGAACGGCATTGCCACTGACTTCTCAAAAGTCAAGGTCATTGTCGACCTACCACCACCCATTAACTACAAGGGCATTCAGTGTTTCTTAGGCCATACGGGATAACTATCGACGCTTTGTACTGAATTACGCACTGATTGCTAGACCATTGTACAAGTTGCTGATCGTATTCGAGTGGACTGAGGAATGCCAGCGTGCATATGAAGAGTTGAAGAAGGATCTCACCACTTCACCAATCTTACGAGCCCCAGACTGGAGCATAACGTTTCATGTACACATAGATGCCTCTAAGTTTGCTATTGGATCTGTTCTATGCTAGCTTGGTGAGCATAACCTAGATTACCCCGTGAGTTTTACCAGTAGGCAGCTCATTGAAATGGAGATGAACTGTTTCACTACAGAAAGGGAAGGGTTAGCCATGGTGTTTGCTATAAAGAAATTTAGGCATTATCTGTTGGCCATCCCCTTCATCTTTTTCATTGACCATCAAGCCTTGCTTTATCTCATGAACAAGCCGTGCGCTACAGGTCGCATAGCTATATGGTTACTTCTCTTGTTGGAATTCGATTTCTCTGTGGTTGTACGTAAGGGAAAGCAGCACTACATGGCTAATCACATGTTTCACATACCCACAAGAGAAGCTGTTGGCAAGGCATACCTGACGACCTACCGAACGCTCATATCTTTGGCCTATCTAGCGAAAGAGACTTGTTTAGAGCCGATCTGATGCCATATTGGGCCGATGAGGTAGTTCAATTGCTAGAGAATGGTCTACCTGAGAGACCTATTGAGAAAGGCAGGCTAAGAAGACTTATCTTAAAGATCCAGCCATACCAACTGATCACTTGCCAACTCTATAGTTTAGGACAAGATAGTTTGTTATGTAGATGTGTGTGTGAGCACGATATGCACGATGTATTGAGAGAAGTGCATGGTGGAATAGTTGGAGGACACTTTAGTGGGGATACAATAGCCCGTACGGTGCTACAATCCCAATTATGGTGGCCCACCCTATTCCGTGATGCTGCTAAATTTGTAAAATACTGCGATGAGTGCCAGAGGACTAAGGTGTCTGTGCCCAAGGATAAGATGGAGTTGAGCCCCGTAATGGCACGACAACCCTTCAAAAAATGGATCATTGACTTCATTGGACCTATCAGTCCTACGGCACAGTACTCCTAGGCACGCTACATCATTGTGGCAATTGATTACCTGACGAAGTGGGCAGAGATAAGAGCCACTAGGAAGAACGACGCTAGAACCACTGTGAAGTTCTTGTGGGACCAGGTCATTTCACGTTTTGGTTGTCCAATTGAACTAGTAAGTGATCAGGGCACACACTTCATTAATGAAGTGATATCCCACCTGCTCTCGACCTTCCTAATCATTCATAGAAGGTCCTCGCTGTACTACCCTCAAACAAATGGCCAAGCAGAATCCATGAATAAAATCCTAGCCAACGTGCTTACGAAGGTGGTATCCACATTAGGAAGTGACTGGGATAACAAATTAATGGTGGCCTTGTGGGCCTATCGTATAGCTTATAAGACGGCTGTAGGACAGATGCCCTTTAGACTGACTTATGGAATAGAGGCCATTCTACCCTTAGAGTTCTTTGTCCCTAGCTTAAGGATAGTAGCCTAGGAGCGTTGGGAGGGAAGAGAGGCTTGGACCAACCACTTAGTGGAGTTAGAGCGTCTCACGGAGACTCGACTCTTAGCCACCCATGCTCTGATTTGTGAGAAGGCACGAAGAAGATGTGGTTTGACAAGCATATCAAACAGCACAACTTTGATTAGGGGAACCTCGTTCTACTATACTCTGTGAAGGGTCACAAATAGAAAATGAAATTTTGAGGACTAGGACCTTTCCGAGTATGTACAATTAGTAGAACAGGCAATGTTAAATTGGAGATGGTCAAAGGTGAGGGAATAGGCTTTTTCAATGGCAATCGCATGAAAGAGTACTATCCTCCTTCCCATCTGTTGCACGAGCCACCTATGCTTGAAGCCCATGTTAATCTGCTTGGCCAGCATAACTACTTTATCTAACCCATAGGAGACTAGATCCACAAAGGTCACCTTTTGCCATCCGGTCACATAGACCTCATCTGACATACAAGTCAGGATCCACCCAATGTCTGTGCTTATACATGGCTTCTTCTCATAATGAGGGCTTTACAACTTAGAGCACCATGGCTCATTGGTGGCACATTATGAGGATGGGGAATTGAGTATATCTGACAGCCCCCCTCAATGTTCACCTATATAGGTGAACTACATGCACCCAACATCGAGTCTCTAAAGATGAATTTGAAGGAGATCCTTTATAAGAGCTTTGGTGAAGATATTTGCTCCATTCTCCTCCATTGGACAATAGACCACAATAGTAGACTAGCTCTACTATCCCATCCTCGATCAAGTCATACACATAGTGATACTGGATCTCAATGTGTTTGCTGCGTGCATGAAAAGTTGGATTTTTGGCAATGGCAATGAAACTCTAATTGTCACATCTTAGCACTATTGGATCTTTATCATGTAATTCTATATGCCATAGGATCCTCCTTAATCATATTGCTTCACATGCAGTAAATCAAGTTGCCTTTTACTTTGGTTTGATGGAAGACAATGTCACAGTTAGTCGCTTCTTACTGATACAAGAGAAAATTATTGAACCGAAAGAGAAACAATACCCATAAATTAATTTCCTAGAATCACTATCACCTGGCCAATTTGAGTCATAGCTCCCTATAAGAGCACTTCCCGAACTGTATGTGATAGCATAGTTAAGAGTTCCCTTCAAGTATCTAAGCACCCGCATTCCAACTTTCCAATGACTTTCTCAAGGTTTGTTTGAGAACTTGCTTGAAACCCCAACAAAAAAATTGATATTTAGCCTAGTGTTACACAAGTAGATGAGTCTACTAGCCAACCTCCTGTACCTCCCAATGTCTATTAGTGATGATGTATCCTCAATGGATAACTTCACATTGACTTACATAGGTGTAGGTATCTCCTTACACTCGGTCATGCTGCCAAATGCTTTTAAGATCTCCCATGTATACTTATTTTGAGAGATGAAGATTTTTCCAGGCTCTTCAATCCCCAAATAATACTACAACAAGCCTAAGTCTGTCATTTCAAGTTTGATGGATCATATCTTCATAGTCACCTATGATAAGAAGGTTTCCCACATATACGACAATAATTACAAACTTTTCACTATCCCTATAAATATACAAGCTAGCATCTAAGGCACATATTTGGAAATTCAAGCCAAAAAAGAATCACTTGCCAAATCAAATTCATGATAATTCACTAGAGCTCTCTTCTCTCACCAGACCATTCTCTCCTTTGGTCTTTGTACTGGCTTTGGTACTTCCTTCTTAGCTTTTTCCTTTTTCCTTAGCAACTCCTTATCCTTCTTGGTGTTAGCTTTACTTCCTATGGGTTTTAGAGGTCCCCATTCCATGTCCGGGTTAAGGAATTGTGTCCCTTTGTCGTCTTGCTTAGGGTTTCCCTCGATAGGTTTTGCATTTCCTTTATTTCCTTCTCTACCCTTTTGACCTCTCGTAATGACCCGCAGGTTAGAAGTTTCAGTGCCATTAACCCATAGATCCTTAATGAGGCTAACTCCGCTACCACTAGCAACTTCTCTATAGTAGCCTTACCTCTTTGAAGTATTTATTTCGGTCTATCATCTTGCTAAATATTGTTTCCTTGTGCACAATGGTCAACAGGACCTATCTGTCTACCACCTTGTTGGAGAGAGCTAATCTTACTCCAACAAGTGGCAGCTAAATGGCAAGACTTTCCACAATATCACATTTAACATTTGGATAATTTCTAGGGTAGTGCTGGCCGCCACACCATTTACAACTAAATCTTGAGGGTGTATCATCTTCAAGGCATCTACTTCCTATCAAATTCTGTTGCTTTTTAAGAAAATTGACATCAACTGCTATTTGTCTATATTGTTCGCTTATCATATTAGTATAGTGCTTCATCATATCCTTAAGTTCGCCGAGGACACTTGATGCACTTGACTCATAGCCATGATCATCTATTGGTTGTTCCATTGGTCTAACAATTTGATTGGACATTGGTTATTGACTCACAAGAACAATGGTTCGATGCTTGGCCTCCAACATTTGGTGGAACCATATGATGGTTCCGACATCTAGGCTGTGATACCATATGGTAGCTCTTCCTTTGAGAGTCATGTTAAAGAAGATCATTAAATGTCCTTTATCTTGAATCCAACAGTTGAACATCAACTTCTGGAATTCATTAATGTGCAGTTCCGCATCTTCTTCCCCTAACCCATTAAAGATGCGTAGGGGGAAGCCTAAAGTTGGAAAATCCGCCGTTCTAGTAGGTATAGCAATATGTTGTGTTGCCAATATGTTGTGTTGCCATGGTAACAATCGAATTTGTTGCAAGGGTTCGAACAACCGGAACTAGAGCTCCACTCAAAGTGGAGGGACTGATTGGAGGCCAGGAGTGTCCAAGGGACACACTATCCTAAATATTGCTAATGTAGATATTGCGTTTGTAGTGGAATGTAGTCCAACGATTTCCCTTCCTTACTCCTCAGAGAGAGATCCCATACATCTTGGTATAATACACTAATGTAATACAAATATAAAGGAGGAACCCCTCTGACTAAATGCTGTGGCCCCACTGCAGCTCTCCTACATCGAAAGGATTAGCCCCTCGATGCATTGATCTAACATAAAGAACATACGAACAATCTCCACTCTTATATATTTTGAATGATTTAAGAGATTTGATACTTCCTTACTAAGCTTGCCCCAAGAAACTATTCATCTGCCTTACAGCTTGGGTTTCCTTACACACTCCATGTAGATTAATGTTTGGAAATTGCAATGTGTCCATGTTTGATACCATGTTATGCTCAATGCAAGTGCAGATGACCATTGTACTCAAGCATTTTATCATTACAAACTAGTTAGGTGAAGTGCAAAAATAACCCTTCAATGATTTTCCAACTAATCATACTATGTGCAGCATTGATAGAGACTAGCACCGAATTTCTTCGTGCTACTAGTCTCCTTAAATTAAATAATATTCCATCCTATATGTTATGCATAGACAAATAGATCAGAATTTGAATCATTTCCAGCAACTAACCACTTTCACAAACCTTCTTCCCCTCTACCGTTTGTGTTTTGCATTTGTTGGGTAGATGTAATGTTTATTTTTATGTAGTTTTTAATGTAAAAATCGATAAAAACATACTCTAACATAGAAACAAGGCTTAACCAAGGTGCTTGATCCTCATGCTCCAACCTTGTTATATGTTCACAAACATAAAATGTATTTTTTTCTTAATTTTTAAGACACAAAAATAAAAAATTCCCTTATTTTTCCTATTTTTCCCATTTATTTGTTCATAAAAAGTATGATAATTTAGAATTATGAGTTCTTACTAACCAAGGATACTCAGCATCTTTTTTATATCCATTTCTATCCCATATGATCCCAAAACACTCAATGAAAACTCCAAATTCTATTATTTTTTATAAAAACTATAACTTGCAGATTTTTCATTTTTGTGAAAAATTATTATAACATTGCATTGTTTGGTTTTTTTTCACATTTTAGAGAGAATGCAACATAGGAAATCCAAAAAAATCAAAATCAAGCACTTTTTTCAATCATTTTCCATACAAGAAAAGAACCGCTCACTTACGCATAGAAACCCGCGGGTTTGAGGCTCGTATGTCGTGGTCGGGAGGCCACTGACACTTCTTCTTTGCTACTGACACACTCTCTTGGCCCAATCTACGATCTCTACCACTCCAACATCATCATTTGCTTTGAATTCTCCATTACACTCCACCCTCTTCTCTCTTGAATTGATCCATATGAATAAATAGCAAGAGGAGAGAGGAGAGAGAAATATTAAAAATTAGATTTCTCATTTCTTCATGAAATTTGGCAAGCTTACAGTCATCATCTTCCTCTCTCTACGTAGATCTGCAATCTCTCACTCACACACACACACACACACACACACACTCTCTCTCTCTCTCTCTCTCTCTCTCTCTCTCTCTCTCTCTCTCTCTCTCTCTCTCTCTCTCTCTCTCTCTCTCTCTCGAGGATTGTGCATCGAAGAGGCATCATGATCTGATTTGAGAGGGTACAAAAAAATTCATACCCCGTGTATGGTCAAATTTTTTTAATAGCTTAAGCTCTTTTTAATAAAGCCTAAGGTTAAATCATTAAAATATCTAGTTCACTCTTGACATGTTCACACTACATTGCAAGTGGATATTTTGATTTCGCGTGGGCAAACAGACTTGGATTCAAGATCCGTTTGGACAAGCGACTTCATAGCATTGAAATCCATCAAGTTCCCCTTTGTCGCACACTTTCAGGCTCCCGAATCCAGTAGCTACTTTATAATGCCAAACCTTGTGGGGACTAAATGGGGGGTCAAAGACCTCTGATTGACGAATTGAGACTTGCGTTGGATTCCTGATGTCGAAATGCATCTAGGAAAACTCCAGCTTGGCCATTTCCACTGTTTGATTTTTCATGAAAATTTGGTCTTTGGAACTTCCCGGGCACTTCCTGCTCCAAAAATGGCCTCCAATGCTTCAAGCTCGTCGGCTCAAAGTCGGCTTCTAAAGTCTAGCTCTCATTGGCAACCATGGGATAGGGAGACTCAACCTGTCGAATCCCATCAACAAATCTGCACATGCATAACTACAAAGAGTATCAAGCTAATATAAAAGATGCACAACAAAACATTACATAGCTCTCACCCTACCCCCTAACAAAATCAAAGCATGAAAATCCACAAGGGATAGGCCCAGCATAATCTGATAGAAATACAAAGCGAGTCTCTAACCAACTGCTTGAATACGAACTGGCTAAAAAGCCTATCAAAGAGGTCATCCTAGTGGTGGTCTGAACTACCTATCCAACCTAGGTCAACTAGAATAAGACCTCCTACTAAGCGAGGAATTCTATAGCCTAGTTATCATAGTTTCTTCTTACAACACATTTTCCATTCAGAGTTTCCATACTCGGATGTGTAAAAAGGAGGGAGTTGAGCGTAGAGTTACCCAAGGAGAATAGGGCATCGGTCTTAGGTCCTGAGTTAGTACCCAAGAACCTACCAAGCACTCGCGAGCCGATACTTAAATCGTTTCTGTCACTCACTTTTATTTTCACTCCAACCTTCCTTGCTTTTCTTTTCTGCTAGTTGCAACCCCTAGAAAGATAAGGCATTCTCGTCTCCACGAACCTATCAAGTCTCCGCAAGGCAATAATCAAATGCTTATAGGAACTTTCCTTCTTTTCTTTTCCTTTTCTTAATGAGGGGTTAGAACCCCTTTTTACACACTTGTAATTTTTTATTTTTAGATAGATTTCAGAACTTTCTCTTCTCTTTAATATTTTGGTAGGTTTCTATAACTGTCTCACACTAGCAAGGACTCCTAGGACAGTTGCCTAGCAAGTGGAAAGGATAGGGTCACAAGGACTACCCTCTAACACTTGTCTTTATTGGTTGAAAATTTCCTAACAAGAGGTAGACAAGTACTCAAATTGCCCCTAGATATACCTAACCACACCCCAGGGCTTCATGCCTTGATTGCCATTCCCCATGAACGAAAACAAAGTAACCCCCACATACACATATAACGTTATCTGCTTAAGGGAAAAACTCAGAAAGGGGACGATACCACCTGGAATGGCCACAAGAAGCTCCTCCGTAATAAAGGCTCCCTCTAATGACTTCGTCAAATTGTGTGATGCAATCACTAAGATAGAAAACCATTCAACGTACTTGCACCAAACATACATATGGCCGTCTTGGCCTAAGGAAATATCACAATTCACACCTAACAAAACTGGTCCTCTTGGCCTAAAGAAATAAAGCATGTAAAGTCGACAAAAACTAGCCTTGTTGGCCTAAGGAAATCAAGCATTAAAACCCTAAAAAGAACCAGCCCTCTTGGCCTAATGGAATAAAACACAACAGCTCGTATATATCTCCCCTTTTGAAATCTTGCTAATATACAACAAGATGCTCCATCCCAAGGAGGAAATAGGGCTCCTACCCTAAACTAAATGCATCAGTTTGTGACCTATGCCTCCTGCATAAATAGCAAGAGGTGTATGCATAACGTGTCACTTGACCAACCTATGGTCCAAGATAACAAAGGAAAATGGGTCTTGATCACTCTTTGCATCATCCATACCAACCATCGCCTGCCATATAGGGCATGTTCTAATAAAAGGCCCCACAATCAATCGGGCCCTATCTCATCACTAATAGAGATATCCAAACTAGGACCACAGTTGACGAAAAAGTCTTCCTTATAAGCAAAGTTTGCTAACGAGTCCGCAAATAGATTCCAATAACATGGAACCAGCTGAAGAGATACTCTCTCAAAATCATCAAGCAGGGTCATAATAGTGCAATAGTACATACAAAGGATAATATTTTGTACTGTGTATGTCCCATTTAGTTGGTTCAATACCAATTGGGAATCCCCCTTTACTAATAACTGATGGATATCGCCCTTCTTAGCAATATTTAGGCCCATGATTGAAGGTTTGTATTCCATCATGTTATTGGTAAATCAAACCCCAAGATAAACAACTAATTTCATCATGACTCTACGTCGGGCGTCTTTATTAATAACTACCCCTATACTCCCTTTATTGTTGGGACCCTTGGATGCTCCATCAAAGTGCAATGTATATGTCCACAATGGGTTTACATAGCCAACCATCGTCACCTCTACTCATAATTATAATAGTCAAAATATAGCATATTCAGAGGATGTACTGAAGGCTCCATCCCACCTTCTTGATTGAATATAACAGTGATGCTTGTCAGAATTCGTAAGCAGTGATGGAAAGAAGACTTTGATTTCCTAGACAAATGATCCGTCCTCTTGTTCAATCACTTTATATCCTTTACTCCACCAAATAAGCTTTCCTTGATTATATCGTTGCTCCAAGTATGGGTGTTCCAAGTAAGGAATAAGCCTCTCCATCAACCAATATTTTCTCTTGTAGGTTTATGATAAGCTCCCCATTGACCTACAAGGTATTTATTTCGTTAGTGCATTTAGAGATAATAAGGTTTAATCTTATTAAGATTAACCTTATTTTTAAACTCCAATTCCCCAAGATTAGCCACCACCAATAATGCATGGACTTATTTTTTCCTATTCTTACGATCTTGTAGGGACCGTCCCATTTGGGCTCAAGTTTTCCTAGAAATATCTCTCTCCATGCATTATAATATAGAACTAAATGTCCCTTCTTAAAGGTATATTTCTTTGCTTTTAAATCATGCAGCTACTTCATTCGACGCTTAGCCACTTTCTAGTGCAATAGGCTCTGCAATTTGAGCTCATTTAAGTGGACCAGAGTCATAAAGCACTTGAAGAGTGCATCCTCGTCACCCAAAGAATGATTGATTGTGAATCTTATAGTCGACAACTCAATCTCTAAGGGAAAAACACACTCCTCCCCATATACTAACTTGAACGGGGAGTGACAAGTGGCTCGTTTAAATGTCGTGATGTGAAGTTCTATATCTTCCTATGCTAAGCCATTAAAAATGGGTAGAGGAAACCCTACGACTAGCAAATCTGCCATTCCAATAGGAATTGCAATGGGTTGTGCCATCATGGCAACAACCGGATTCGCTAAAGGAGTTTGAACAACCGGAACTATCACTCCACTCGAAGTGGATGGACTGATTCACAGGGGGGAAGTACTAGAGCTTCCTCCCCCTAACGGACTATGTATCAAGCTAGGGCCCACAAGCTATTTATTTGTGCTTTCAACTTGCCCATTTGCTTGTGGGTTATAAGGAGTTGTCTTATTGTGCTCAATTTTCCACGCTTCAGTTAGGCTTTTAATCACCTTGTTTAGGAAATGGGTTCCACGGTCCGATATTAATTTTTTGGCAGACTGAATAGGTATATAGTCTGCTCTAATAGAAAACCGGCAATCTCTTTTGCATCATCCTTCCTCTTTGCTCGTGCTTCTGACCACTTTGTAAAGTAGTCAATTTTCACTATGATATATCTATTTTGCGTAGTAGACAATGGGGTAATAGGACCCACAAAATCTATGCTCCACTTCTCAAATGGAAGTTTAGCCATAATAGGAGTAAGTGGTCGCTTTCTATTCTCCCTATTGTCATGCCGTTGACAAGTATCACATCTCTTGACATAGTCAAATGCATCTTGAAAAATGGATGGCCACCAATATTCGGCTCTTAAAGATTTTTGGGCAATCAACTGTTCAACAAAATGCCCTCCATAAGCAAAGTCATGGCACTCTTCCAAAATGAATGGAACCTCCTCAGACATCACCCATCGGTGATAGATATCATCAACCCCCTACCGATATAATGTTCCTACGATCAAGGAAAATTTCAAAGCCTACTATCTATTTTTCCTCTTTTTTGATTTTGATAAATTGGCTCCAGTCTCTCTTGTTGATAGGTAATGCGTCATAGCAGCATACCAAGATGGAATGGAGGCCGTATCAATTTTAAACATTTCCTCAATATCACTCCCTTCAACCAAAGTCTCTTTCACTAGCTCCTCGAAATCCACAAGGCATTCCACAATACCTTGCAACCTTGATGGCTTGCTCTTGATCTCATAATAGAACTATTGCAAAGTGATTAACCACTTTGCCAAACGATCACGTGGCTGTAGCTTGTTCATCAGCAATCTAAGCCCCTCTGCCTTTGTATAGAAAACTACCTTCTCATAGAGGATGGAGTGCTTGAATTTTTTAATTGCAAATACTATTGCAAGAAGGCACAACTTCTCCATGTAGGTGTAGTTAATTTTTGATATGCCCTACTTTTTTGACTAGCAAAGGCTATGGGGTGATACCATTTTTCCTCCCAGATTTGGCATAAATAGCAGCTAATACTATGCATAATAGCTACTAAAAATATGTAGAACATTTCACCCCTTTTAGATGCTTTTATAACTGGTGCTTTTACTTCACATAATCAAAAGCTACCTTACGAGGGTCCCTCCATACAAATAGACAGCTAAAGGATAATAGATTTGTTAGTGGAAACGTTCTTTTTGCTAGGGCATTTATGAATGTCTGATAATACCCTACTAATGATAAAAAGCTACGTACTTCCTTCGGAGTGCATGGTGGACTTATGGCGACTATGACCTTGATCTTTTCAGGGTCAGTTGGAATCCCTATTGAACTGACCACATGGCCTTGAAATAGCCCATAAAGCACCCTAAAGACGCATTTCCATGGTTTAAGAGCTATGCAAAATTTTCTGCAGTGCTCAAACCACTTCCTTAAAATAATCAATTTCCTTTCTGTTATGGTGGCTGCCCCTAGGTCATCGATAAACACTTTCAACTCCTCTAGGAAGATGTTAGCAAAGGTCTTGTCTGCTGTTTGTTGCCATGAACTAGGTGGATTGCATAAACCAAAGGCCAGCACATGGTACACAAAGGTACCAAAGACAGTAATGAAAGTTGTTTTCAACTTCTCTTCTTTTGTAATTTCCATCTAGTTGTATCTCACAAAGAAATCCATAAACAAATATATTTTCCTACCTACTAATTGGTCCAAAATATGGTCAATGAAGGGTAACGAGTAGTAGTCCTTAACTATCTACTTATTAAGCTCTCTAAAGTATATGCAAAGCAAGATTTGATTATTTTTCTTCTTCTTGATAACAACAGGTGAACACCATTCATGTGCTGAATAGGGAAGATCAAACCATCTTTTTACAATTTTTGTAACTCCTCGAATAGCCCGTCCCTTAGTTTGAAAGGCATAAGCCTTATTTTTTGATGCACAGGATGACTATCTTCCTTTAGAGGAATGGTATGAATAGCTAGGATGGGAGGAATTCCTCTCAACTCGTCATAACTCTAGGCAAAGAGGTCGCTCAACTCTAGGCAAAGATGTCGCTCAACTCTTGAATCAAGGACATATAGTCCTCCCTTTCTTTCAAACTAAGCATGGGCCCTAATTTAATGGGCCGTGGATAATTTGGCATACCGAGATCCAACTCAATTACATCTGTGTCTCTTATTTGATCTTGAGGCTCTATTGTCTCATTCAAAGTTAATTGATAGATGTCCTCTGTAGTGGACCCTTCTTTGGATTCATAACTCGCGATGATGTCTCACTAGCAAATACATCTTCTAATGTCTCTAATTCTGTAGAGAATAGAGGAGCTCTCTCGCTATGAGGAGACTCAAGATATGCATCTACTACCTCATGATTGGCACCTCTACCAAATATCAAATGACCAGTAGGTATATCCACTTGACTGTTAGATTGCAAGATCCATGGCCTTCCTAACAATACCTGATGGCTTGGCCGTCCTGCAAACCTAGTAACCCTAAAGTCCACAGTGCATTCCACACTCACAACGGTCACAAGGACTTTGGTAATACAACCTTCAAGTTGTCTTAAATTGTCATCAACCATTCACAGAATTGTGGAGGCATCCTTTTGTATTGTAGACCTAGTCTCTCCATCAATTCTAAACTCATGATGTTAATAGATGATCCTATATCTATAGTAGCATGATCCACTAGTATTCCATCAAGGTAGGCTACAACCCTTGGGCAATGATTTTTGGCATGCTCCCACCAATCATCTCCTACTCATGCTATACCCAAAGGTTCCATGATATACCTAGTACACATGATCTTTTTAAATTCCTTACGCAGTCTTTGAGATAGCTTAATCAGCTGCAAGAGATTCATGTCTAGTTTAACTTCACAAGGAGAGCTTGCCAAATTAAATTCGTGATAATTCGCTAGAGCTCTCTTCTCTCACTAGACCATTCTCTCCTTTGGTCTTTGAATTGGTTTTGATACTTCCTTATTAGCTTTTTCCTTTTTCCTTAGCAACTCCTTATCCTTCTTGGTGTCAGCTTTACTCCCTATGGGTTTTAGAGGTCCCTCTTCCATGTCGGGGTTAAAGACTTGCTTCCCTTTGTCATCTTGCTTAGGTTTTCCCTCAATAGGTTTTACATTCCCTTTGTTGCCTTCTCTACCCTTTTGACCTCTTGTAATTTCTTGCAGGTTAGAAGCTTTAGTGCCATCAACCCGTACAGCCTCAATTAGGCTAACTCCACTACCACTAGGCAGCTCCTCTATAGTAACCTTACCTCTTTGAAGTATTTGTTTTGGTCCATCATCTTGGTGAAGATTTTTCCCTTGGGCACGATGGTTAACAGGACCTGGTTGTGTACTACCTTGTTGGAGAGAGCTAATCTTACTCCAATAGGTGGCAGCTAAATGGTCAGATTTCCCACAAATATTACATTTAACATTTGGACAATTTCTAGGGTAGTGCTAGTCGCCACACCATTTACAACTAAATCTTGAGGGTGCACCCTCTTTAAGGTGTCTACTTCCTATTAGATTTTGTTGTGTTTTTAAAGAAATTGACATCAACGGCTATTTGTCTATATTGTTCACTATTCATATTAGTATAGTGCTTGATTATATCCTTAACTTTTCCAAGGACATTCAATGAACTTGACTCATAGCCATGATCATCTATTGGTCATTCCATTGGCCTAAAAATGTGATTGGACATGGGTTGTTGACTCACAAGAATAACATTAGGGTTCGATGCTTAGCCTCCAACATTTGGTGGAGCCAGGTATGCCCTCAACTTAAAATTTCCTTTCTACTACATGAATGACCACCTTGAAAAATATACTATTATCTTTCAAAATTCAAAGTATTTGGTGGCATGTGACATCCTCATCTACAAGAGGATCACCCCCTAAGGGAAGTATAAAGATACTAGAAGATTTAATGTATTAGCTATCTATGGTAATTGATAACACTATATTGGGGCATATAAAAAATGCAAAGAATTCACATATAGCTTGGATAACATTTGAAAATATCTTTTTAGTGAGTACAAAGGCATGGAAGATTCAACTCAAACAAGAGTTGAATACTTTGAAGAAAGGGAAGATGCCTTTAAATGTGTATGTTTTAAAGGTGAGAAGCAATGTAGATACCTTAGCATTTATTGATGAAATAACATTTGATGATGATCTAGTTTTATCTACATTGGAAAGCACTAATAATGAAAAAGCATGGAAATATTTTGTTAGTTCTATCTATGTACGGAAGCCATTTCCTAATTTTGATGGATTGATATGTCTGATGAAGGGTTGATCATTGGAGAGACCAGCATGCAGGGTGAATCATCTAAAAGAAGTGGTGAACAAATCTAAGCATTTTACTAAATTTTATGAAGGAGATATGGTAGATTCCCTCCTTCAAGCGGCCATGGTATGGGTTGTGCTAGTGATAACCAGTTAGATACGTTCAATTAACAATTTGACGACATGCAAGTTATAGAAGGCCATGGTAATTTAGAGGGAGGGGAGCTCCAAAGAAAGAGATGGATGGTAGAACATAGATTCTAGTAATTTTGGTATTCTTTATCATTATTGTGGAAGAACAAGTCATATTGCAGTCATTTTTATGATAAGAAGGTTGACATTGACGGTTATAAATTGCAACAAGAGAATTATGCATTATCATCAAAACAGAATGATGATAAAATTAAGCCTGTCATTATCATGCAACATATGATGAATCCTATTATAGGAAAGGGGACATGTCATGATATATGATATATTGACTGTAACGTGCTCGTTGTCCAAGCACGTTTTAGCGATTCATCGAGAAACGAATCTAAGCATTGCCTCCCAGCACTCCCAGGGAATGTTCCGGGGTTTATCGCCTAGGGTTTTCTAAGTCCGCCTCGCAACGGAATGTTCACCAAACCCACTACTAGGATTGACTTGAAATCAGGGTTCCTAGGGCCAAGGTCTCCTAATATCATTCTAGCCTTGGGTTTTGGACATCCTACTTTATGCAGAGATACCCAATCCGAACCAAATCCATACCACACTTGGCTCAAAGAGAATGGGAAACGAGAGGGATACGCCAATCAATCTCTCTGTCCATAGGACATAGTCCCATTCTGGTCCCCCAAAACGGCATGAATCGGGTTCTAACTTAATAATACCTAAAGTCAAACGGTGATAAATCCTTGTGAGAAGCCTCCCAATTCTCTAGGACTACCCTGCTGTAGGACAGACCCGTCAAGGGTTCCATTCACCCGCTTTCCATTTTTTAAGTAGGTCCTATCACATTTATGTGTGACATTTAAAATTAGCTTTCTTAATTAAACCTTTAGGGAAATGGGTTCGTTTATCAAGGCAATTAGCCTAATATCATCTTTGAGTGAAACATTCCTTTATTTCCCATGGCTACTTGTCATTACTGACCTTAACCATGCTTTTACCATCAAACACAAGCACTTGGAATATTTATCCGAATCACAATGTAACAGTCATTTGTTTGAAAAAAGCATTTAGGGTGTTCTTCAATCAACCAACAAAACTAATTGTATTTTTTCCAAACAATACAAGAATAGACACGATAATAATTCCATCATCTATTCACTTTCCTCCTTGGGATCAAAGAGACATTCTATGCAAATTTACTTAATACTTGTATGCACAATTCTTAATGTTATTCTTTTTACGATGATGCTATTCATAACCCCTGACCGATTGCTCTATCAACAAATAAGCCATACACAACTAAGTGCAACTAACTTTCCTTGATACTACATGCACTTTGCAAACTCCATCTTTTGAATATGTGAGAAGAGGCCTATCCCTTCCCATGATCTATTCTCGTACATCATATTATGGAGCCTAATGTATCTCATGTGAGAATCAAGGCAAGCATCTATTAATGTAGAAATACATTACTTACGACTAGAACCGCGGTTGGATTAGTAGTGATGCCCTCGCTCGAGGCTCCATTGCTTGTTGAGGGATTGCCATCTGTGCATGACATTTTCCACTTGGGGGCCATGAACTTCTTCTCTTTTAAACATGACTCGCACAAGACTTTAGCAGCCACTTGCTCGAGAGAAGGGAAATTGGAAAAAATTAGCTTACGGGTTAGGGGATGAGCTTGGGAAAAAGGAAAAGAGAGAATGTGTGTGGCCACCCTCTAAGGAGGAGAAAAGGGAGAAAGAACCTTCTCTCTCTCTCTCTCTCTCTCTCTCTCTCTCAGCCTCTTGGGGTCTCCTTGTGCTTTCTTGTGCCTCCCCATGCCTCATATTTATAATGAATTAGAGAAGAGGGGATGTGGTTGAGAACAAGAGTTCTTGGTGGAGGGACTCTTGGAAAAATTAGTGATTTGATGCTTAACTCATAAATCTGATGGTTCCATTGGCTCCAAAAGGGGGGTAGAACCCCAAGACACTTGATTAGAAAGCTTTTAGATCACTCCTTCTTCCTCTCCTTGTTCGAAGTGCTGTCTATTGCCTGTAAACTATGATTGCAGTGCACACGATTTTACCAATCTCTCTCTTTATTTTCTTCTTTTTATAGAATCTCCAAAAATAAATAAAACATCACTTGTCTTTTCTTTTAAATGACATCCAGCTCTAGAAATATCCACATCTTTTTAGGATAATATCTAAAATATCTAGACTATAATAGTTTTTCCCAAAATCTAATATTTTTGGACCATCCATACTATACATATTAACACTAGTGATTAATATGGCTCATAACTGTCAAGATTGTGGGAGAGAAGGAAGGAGTCTCACTTGAAGCTTTCTTGCTTGCACAATGGGGGAATACACACAAGGGTGGAGGCTGAAAACAGTTTTCCTCTTCTTAGTTGTGTAAGCCAAAAGAACTCTAGTACAAAGAAATAGAAGAACCCTAGATATGGGTCTCAAACCAAACTCAACTAACTAAGGTGGCATACTAACTGAGCCACGAACTAGAGTAGATAAGGATAGCTATCATGTAGCTATTATTCAGGGGCGGTGTACCAACCGCATCTGCAACTGACAAGTCGGTGACATAAATACTCAACGGTCACCCTGGCGTATCACGAGTGGAGCTCGATATCTCAACACTCCCCCTCGAGCTCAATCCCAATTCCTGCACACCAAGAGGTCTCTAAACTTGCGCAGCTTCTCTGCGCCCAATGCCTTCGTAAATATGTCAGCTACTTGATCCTCTGTGCTGACATAAACTAGATCAATAAGACCTAGTAAAACCCTCTCCCGCACATAGTGATAATGCACCTCAATGTGCTTTGTTCTAGCATGATAGACTGGGTTATTTGCCAAGTGTATACTACTCATGTTGTCACAATAAATGACAACTGGCCCATCTGTAGACTGATGCATATCATAAAGTAGCTTATGCAACCAAGCTACCTCACATGCAGCCATTGCTGCACCCCTGTACTTAGCCTCTGTGCTCGACAAGGCAACTGTAGGCTGTTTCTTGCTGCTCCAAGTGACTGCAGCACTCCCAAAAGAGAGCACATATCCACTGGTAGATCGTCTATCAGAAATACTACCAGCCCAATCAGCATCAGTGTATCCATGCAACTGTATCTGAACCCCAGTCTCATAAAATAGTCCATACTGCAATGTGGACTTCACATACCTGAGTATGCGTCTAGCCGCATCCAAATGTGGTTTCCTTGGAGCCTGCATAAACTGACTTACCAATCTAACAGCATAGCTCAAATCTGGCCTGGTAATAGTCATATAAATCAAGCTTCCTACTATGCGTCTGTACATAGTAGGGTCTTCCAGAAGCTCACCTGCATCTGCGCTCAGCTTCACATTCTGCTCCAAAGGAACTGAAATAGGCTTACAGCCTGTCATCCCATATTTGGACAGCATGTCCAATCCATATTGCCTCTGCAAGAGCTGTATCCCACTTGGTGATCTAATCACCTCAATGCCCAAGAAATAACGCAGCTCTCCCAAATCCTTCATCTCAAACTTCTGTTTCAATAGCATTTTCACATGAAGGATATCTTCATCACTGTCACCTGTCATAATCAAATCATCAACATAAATGACAAGTAGCATAATACCTTTCTCTGTTTTTCTCACATAAAGTGAGAAATCTGCCTTGGAAATCTGAAAGCCAATAGTGACAAGATACTGTCCTATCTTGTCAGACCATGCTCTAGGTGCTTGCTTCAAGCCATACAAGGCTTTCTTCAACCTGCAAACAAACTCAGGATGAACAGCATGCACATAACCTGGTGGCTGCTCCATATAGACCTCTTCTTGCAAATCACCATGCAAGAATGCATTCTTTACATCCATCTGATGTAAAGACCATCCCTTTGATGCAGCCATAGCAATGACTGCTCTTATGGTTGCCATCCTTGCAACCGGACTGAATGTTTCTTCATAGTCAATGCCATATGTTTGTGCATACCCCTTGACTACTAATCTTGCCTTGTATCTATTCACAGAACCATCAGCATTGTGCTTCACCTTATAAACCCACTTACAGCCAATTGCATTCTTACCTTTAGGCAAAGGTACCAATTCCCATGTAGCGTTTGCTTCCAAGGCATCCATTTCTTCATCCATGGCTTTCTCCCATTTTTCTTTTCCCATGGCTTGCTCAAAAGAAGTGGGTTCTGGTTCCTGTATCACCTTGACCATATATGCATAGTGAATGGCTATAAATCCATCATATTTTAGCCTATCCACAGGATACCTAACTCTGGTAGACCTGCGCAAAGTGGGTTCACTCCCAGGTGCTCTCAAAACATCCCTGGTCTTACTTACTCCAGGTGTAACAATAGAAGGAATACCCAACTCATCATCAATGCTCTGTTCTGAGCCATTGGATTCACCATCCACATAAGAGTGACCTGCATTCACATCAAACATGGGCTGATCTACCTTCTCTTTTCCTTTTCGTGATACCTGCATACCACTATCTGCATTACTTTGAGAAGATTCTCCTGATCTCAATCTGCCTGTCCATGGCGAAGAATGTGAACCACTACTAGAGGACGCTCCAGGTCCACTAATATTTTGTGACTGCTGCTGTGAGTTCTGTGCAGCATTACCATTTTGTGCATCTACATCATCAATCACATTTGCTGGTTTATACCAGCTACTCATCTCATAAAAAACAACATCTCTGCTCACTGTAAACTTACGAGTAGAAGGGTTATAGCATCTATACCCTTTCTGCTGTAAAGAGTAACCAATAAAGATGCACTTCTCAGCTTTTGGATCCAACTTGGATCTCAACTCATCTGGCACATGTACATAGGCAATGCAACCAAAAATTTTCAAATGAGAAATATCTGGTTTCCTACCAGTATACCTCTCCTCTGGAGTCATCCCATGTATTGCTGCAGTGGGAGTCCTGTTCATTATATAGACTGCTGTAGCAACTGCTTCAGCCCAATAAAAATCTGGCAAGTCTTTTTCATTGAGCATGGCACGAGATACCTCTCCAATATGCCTGTTTTTCCTTTCTGCAATTCCATTTTGTTGTGGGGTATGACTGCATGAATATTGCTGCTTTATGCCATGCTCCTACAGGAACCTTGCAAACTCATTTGAGAGGTACTCTCCCCCTCCATCTGACCTTAGGCATTTTATCTGCAGGCCTGTTTCTTTTTCAACCATCGCTTTAAGAGTTTTGAAATGCCCAAAAACTTCATTTTTCTTTTTCATAATATACACCCAAACTTTTCTGCTATAGTCATCAATAAAACTGACAAAATAATGACAGCCTCCAAGAGATGCAGCTTTAGTTGTCCACACATCAGAGTGGATTAATTCCAATGGCTTCTTACTCTCTTGAACATGTCTAGGAAATGGTTTCCTTGCCTGTTTTCCAAACTGACAGGCTTCACATACCTTATGCATTTCTGCAACCTTGAATTTGGGCAATCCTGCAACAATATTTTGGGCCTGCATTGATTTAAGTCGCTGTACATTAACATGACCAATGCGTTTATGCCAGATATCAATATCTGCAACTACACCGGTCCCATGTGCAAACATTGCTGCACTCAATTCAGACATGTCTGCATCCAATGTAAACATTCTACCCTTCTTCTTTCCTTTTGCTATCAAGCGACCTTTATTTTTCATATCCTCAACAAAGCATCCATGAGGATTAAATCTGACCTGCAAGCCCTGTTCAACCATTTGACCAACAGAAACCAGATTCTTGGTGATATTCGGGACATGAAATACATCGGACAGGTATTTCTTTTTCCCATCCTGCATAGACAAAGGAATTTTTCCAATCTGCACAATAGGATGTGCAGTATCATCACCGATCTCCACAAATCCTAGTTTTTCCATTTTCCTTGCATCCTCCATCCATTCTGCATGACCTGTCATGTGGTTTGATGCACCTGAGTCAACATACCATACATCATTGCTTTCTTCTGCACTTGTCATAGAATTGTTCATGTGCTGCACCATGAACAAATGCTCATTTCTGTCATCACCCTGTCTACTAGAAGATGCATAATTCCCTTGTTGCAGTTTTCCATTCATGATGTCATTCTGCTTTTTATAGCAGTCTTTAGCCATATGACCCATTTTACCACAGTAGTAGCATTCAACATTACTGTTTGCATTTTGACCTCTTTGCCATCCACCACGACCTCTTTGGCTCCCCCTGCCTCTAGAGTTACCAGGTCCTCCTCCATAGGACTGGTTTTCTTGAGTTTGCTGCATATTCTGATTTCTACCACAGCCTCCAAATCGGCCTCCTCTACCTCTGCCTCTACCTCTTCCAGCATTTGAGTAGAAGACAGCTTCTTTTGAAGTTCCTCCTGAAGAAGATGCACCACCATTTCTCTGCTCCTCAGAAATTAGAAGAGCAATCAACTCCTCAAAATCAGGAAATCTTTCACGAACTGAAATGGATGTCCGAAACTGTGCATAATCCTTTCCTAGACCATTCAAGGTCACAGAAACTAAATCATCATCTTCCACTGGCGACCCAATGGAAGCAAGTGCATCTGCAATCTTCTTCACCTTCATGTGGTAGTCATTGATGCTCATACTTTCTCTTTGCACATTATGCAACTCTTGCTTGAGCTGCATTTTCCTGGCTTGCGTATTTGTGCTATACATTTTTGATAAAGTATCCCATGCCTCCTTTGGCGTACTTGCATCCTGAATATGCACAATCATAGAGTCTGAAATACTGATAGACAGCCAGTACATAACTTTCCTGGCTCTCTCATGCCATGATTTGAATGCCTGCATTTGCTGTTGATTGGGAACATCAGGAAGAACTGGTTCTTCTTCATTTCCTGCAACAAATTCCCAATATCCTTTTCCCATAAGGAAATTCGTCATTCTAAACTTCCATGCCTGGAAGTTGTTCTTGTCAAGCTTTTCAGTGACAATCTGTGAAAGAGAATCAGATGCCATTACAGAATACTGCAAAAAATTCTGTCACTGCAAAAAACACAGCTTCACCCTCACAAGGGCAAATCTGCAAAACTGGCGAAAGTGGTATTTGACCACACAGTCACTTCCTAGTGACGATTTCGCATAAACAGGAACCAATGATGATTCTGAAACTCCCAATGTCTCTGCGCACAAGCATACGATGCAATTTCTACAGTAACTTTTCACCGACCTGTAGAACAGTGGTCGCACAACATAAAATAGGGTCTTTTCCTGAGTGCGTGCAGAAAACTTTCGCCTTCAAAACAGGCCCCGAAATGGCCTCAAATAAAAAAAACAAGGTCGCCAAGGGCTAAAGCCCTTTTCCCGCAGCATATAGTGCCCTCTTGCTTCACCGCGAAGGGCGTCTCAACCTGAGACAATGCACTCCTGCACTTTCCGGCTGTGCTACCTGCAGAGATCTGCTCCCAAAACAGAAAATGAAAGCAAGACTGCTCCTCTTACCAGAACACCGCGAGCTTGGCTTGCTTTCTTGAGCTCCTTACCACGAACAAGGCTCTGATACCATGTCAAGATTGTGGGAGAGAAGGAAGGAGTCTCACTTGAAGCTTTCTTGCTTGCACAATGGGGGAATACACACAAGGGTGGAGGCTGAAAACAGTTTTTCTCTTCTTAGTTGTGTAAGCCAAAAGAACTCAAGTACAAAGAAATAGAAGAACCCTAGATATGGGTCTCAAACCAAACTCAACTAACTAAGGTGGCATACTAACTGAGCCACGAACTAGAGTAGATAAGGATAGCTATCATGTAGCTATTATTCAGGGGCGGTGTACCAACCGCATCTGCAACTGACAAGTCGGTGACATAAATACACAACGGTCACCCTGGCGTATCACGAGTGGAGCTCGATATCTCAACAATAACTCTCGTTCATGTTGTAACTTCTGTGAAGGATGGCTATAGTCCTTGTTAATCCGAGGAAAATATCAAATTTATGACTCATAATTTTTAATAAAATATTTGTAATTAAATAAAAATGGTTAGTTATTAATGTTAGTTAGGTTTTACCTTAGTTAGTCTTTAGTTAGTAACCTTACTAACTTATTAATTGACTAACTTTCAAACTAACCAACTAACTTTTAATTGCATGAAAATATTACATCATCCTTCCCTTATAGAAATCGAGATGTCCTCATCTCGAGAGAAATCGGGGTATCATTTTGGAACCTGTGGGTAATGGGCCACCACATTTTCGCTGCGCTACTCTGATCATTCATAGGCATGCGGACTTCGGAAACAACAACCTATTGTATTTGATATTTCTGAGTCTTGATTACAAGAGAAAAATTATTGTAGTTACATATCATGAATATCTTCTAGGTTTTTCCTAAGTATCATGGTATATTCTGGATCATTAGAGCTTGTACAACTTCATTTCGTGTAAGCCCAAGTTCTCTTCGAGTTCTGTGGGACAATTGACGTACTTATGTCCAATGTTGTGGCACTCAGAGCATCGATGTTTAGGGTGCTTTGGACATTCCCTTTTGAAATGACCTAACTCCCTGTAATAGAATTAGTGCGGAGCTTTATCACTTGCGGTCACAAGGTTCTTGGTTGTCTTGGCAAGAGTTTCTTCTTTAGACCAAATTGTCCTAGGATCCTTTTAGCAGATTGAAGTGCTCCTTTATCTCAAAAACTATGTTCCTAGATTGTCCTCTTCTTAGTTTGGGATTGAGCTCCATGCACAATTGGCTTTGCTTATAATACTAAATATTACTTCCAAGCTTGGAAATTCTGGTAAGACCCAATCTATATTAGTTGAGAAGGAACGACTTAAGAAAAATTCATTGCAAGTTATAACTGTCATTCCTTGCCAGAGTATCTCTAATCATTTACAATTTCTAGGCTCAAAATAGATGCAACTCATATTAATGAGGTTAACTGTAGTTACAAGAGTAAAGTTTATTCCAATACAAGTTGTATTTCTAATCATCATGAAGAGGTGTTGTAGGTTCTAGGTTTTTGTTTTCATCTGATTCCTTTGTATATCCATAGATTGCACCTATGTAGCTTCGTTTTCTTGGAGGCTCAATGTTTTTTGGACTTATATCAGGACAGTCTGCTTAGATATGTCCTAGCTCATTACAATGGAAGCATTGATAGTAGGGACATCTCCTACGAATGTGCCATATCTCTTTGCATGTGTGGCATCTCTTGTCCTGATCTCGAGAACCATCTTTGTCACAATTGACCAATTTAAGTTCTTGGATGATTGGCTTTGCTCGAAGTAATGCATCTTGCAAGTCCATTGGATGCATGGCTTCAAGACGGTGGTTCAGAGGAGTGTTAAGCCATGGAAAAACTTGGATACTTGCTGCACAATATCCATAGGCAATGCATATTTTAGTAGGGCTACAAACTTTGAGTAGTAAGCTTCTAGGGTTAATTCCAGTTGCTTGAGCTTGAAGAATTCATTCATCTTCAAAGTCTGGTAGGTCGGTGGAAGGTATCGTTTACGTACAACATCTTTCAGCTGAGCCCAAGTGATAGCAGCTTCGGAAATACCTTGATCTTTGCACCATTGCTTCCACCATATCTGAGCTTGGCCAACTAGCTGAAGTTTGGCCATCATTGCTTGATTCATGGCAGCAATTCCTGAAGCAGAGAAATAATCATCCATCAACTCAATCCATATCTCCACTTCTATTGTGACGTCTATCCCTTCTCCATCAAACTAGGGTGCCCTAATTTGCTTGAGACGAAACTTCTTCTCTTGCATGTTAGCATTCGTGGGTGCAGAATGTGCCTAGCAATCAAGCCATACTGCTTAGGTTATTTTGTTGAAGATATGTCTGCAAACCACACATTAATCAATCACACATCATTACAAAGTTTGGCTCTAATACCAATTGTAACGTGCTTGCCTATCAGCTGTCCAAGTACGTTTTAGCGCTCCATTGAGAAATGAATCTAAGCGTCGTCGCCCGGCACTCCCAGGGAATGTTTCGAGGCTTGTTACTTAGGGTTTTCCTAGTCCGCCTCGCAACGGAACATTTATGGCCAAACCTACTAGGATCAACATGAAATCTCGGTTCCTAGGGCCAAGGTCTTCAAACATCATTCTAGCGTCGGGTTTTGGATATTCTACTTTACATAGACATACCCAATCCAAAGCAAATCCATAGCGCACTTGGTTCAAAGAGAATGGAAAACGAGAGGGATGCGCCGGTCAACCTCTCTGCCCGTAGAGAATAGTCCAATTCCGGTCCCCTAAAATGGCATGAATTAGGTTCTAAATTAACAATACCTAAATTTGAATGGCGATAAATCCTTGCGAGAAGCCTTCTAGTTCTCTAGGACCACCCTTCCATAGGACAGACCCATTGGGGTTCTGTCCACCCGCTTCCCTCAATAGGCATTCTTTAGTTATCTAATTAGGTCCCATTTATTTGTGGCATTTAAAATCATATTTATTAATTAAACCTTTAGAAAATAGGGTTTATTTGTGTAATTTATAGCACAAACATGAAAACAGAGCAAGCAGACCTTTTAACAAACAAGTTCCTTAACTTATCTTCAAGTTAATCTTTGTCTCCTGCCCATACATGAGAAATTATGTATCCCTTCTGTCCAACAAAAGTACTTAGTCCAAATCACATGGCACCAAAATTTCCATCCTTTATCTAGAATAGGATCTTCCAATGCCCTAGACGTTGGGCTCACGGCAATCTACAATTCCGTTCCGGTCTAGGCAAGGGGTGTCCAGAGCTCCACTGACCCCAAGCAACCTAGGAGTGAGACACAACTTCCGTCATTGGCCTTTTCACCACTCGATCTTTGGCCTGTGAATCAAGAAGTGCCCTCTCAAGGTAATCTGTGATGTAATCTTGGAGATGATCCACCTGTGCAAAATATCCTTCCTTAATTAATCAAATTAAGAATCAAGCACAATCAAGGAAATCAGCCTAATATCATCTTTTAGTGAAACATTACTTTATTTCCCATGGCTACTTGTCATTACTGACCTTAGCCATGCTTTTACCATCAAACACAAGCACTTGGAACATTTATCCAAATCACAATGCAATAATTAGTTGCTTGAAAAAAGCATTTAGGATGTTTTTTAATCACGGCTAGGGGATGAGCTCGGGGAAAAGGAAAAAAGAGAATGCATGTGGCCACCCTCTAAGGAGGGGGAAAGGGAGGAAGAACCTTCTCTCTCTCTCTCTCTCTCTCTCTCTCTCTCTCTCTCTCTCTCTCTCTCTCTCTCTCTCTCTCTCTCTCTCTCTCTCTCTCTCTCTCTCTCGGGGTCTCCTTGTGCTTTCTCTCTCGGGGTCTCCTTGTGCTTTCTTGTGCCTCCCCATGCCTCATATTTATAGTGAATTAGAGAAGATGGGATGTGGCTGAGAACAAAAGTTCTTGGTGGAGGAACTCTTGAAAAAATCAGTGATATGATTCTTAACTCATAAATTTGATGGTTCCATTGCTCCAAAAGGGGGGTAAAACCGCAAGACACTTGATTAGAAAGCTTTCAAATCACTCATTCTTTCTCTCCTTGTTCGAAGTGTTGTCTATTGTGCCTGTAGACTGCGATCACGGCACGTGCGATTTCGCCAATCTCTCTCTTTATTTTCTTCTTTTTATAAGATCTCTAAAACTAACTAAAACATCACTTGTCTTTTCTTTTAAATGACATCCAGCTCTAGAAATCTCCATATCTTTGTAGGATAGTATCTAAAATATCTTGAATATGCTAGTTTTGCCCAAAATCTAATATTTTTGGATCATCCATACTATATATATTAACACTAGTGATTAATATGGCTCATAACTCTCATTCACGTTGTAAACTTCTGTGAAGGGGCTTCCTTGTTAATCCAAGGAAAATATCGGATTTATAACTCTTGATTTTTTAAATAAAATATTTTTAATTAAATAAAAATGGTTAGTTATTAATGTTAGTTAGTTTTTACCTTAGTCTTTAGTTAGTAACCTTACTAGCTTACTAATTGACTAACTAACTTTCAAACTAACCAACTAACTTTTAATTGCATGGAAATATTACATTGATTTAGGTGTATCTAATCATATGATCAACTATGTGGAATGGTTTGGAGAGATAAAGGACTTACAAAGTCCAAGTTATGTAGAGATGTGTGATTATTCATGCCACCCAATATTCTCACACATTGGAAAAGTTAATTTATCTTTGCATAATGATCAAATAAACTATTTTTTAGATGTGTTACATGTGCCATCCACCATCAAACAGATTTTGGTATCTATTGGTCAAATAGTAGTGCATGGATTGATGTTAGATTTAATATGATGGGCTACTTTATTGAAGACTTTAATAGTAAGTGATTGTTGGCAAAAGAAAGTAGAGTTGGCAGCATAAGTTACTTTGGATACTAGAATTCCTACTATAAATTAGGCTAGATTTAATGCAAAGGATTGCTTTGTTGAAGAATTTAATAATAAGTGTATTATGATTGCAAAAAGGAAGTAGAGTTGGCAACATGTTTACTTTGGATGCTAGAATTCCTACTATAAATGTTGTTATGTATATAAAGGCAAAGGTGTGGTTATAGACATTCAAATGTGGCACAAATGTATTGGACACTAAAATGTATAAAGGTTTAAATTAATATAGTCCCCAAAGAATTAGTTATATGTTTGCTTGCATTTAGAGCTCTAAATTACATAAGGTTTGTGAAGCATGTTTTGGAAAGTAGGAAAGACAATATTTTTCCCATGATGATAGAGATGTGATGAAATGAACTTAGCCTAGAAAAAATTAAAATAACAAGAATTTCAGGAAACAAAACTTGAATCAAATGGCCATACCCATGACATAGATGGAAATATATTAAATCTACATCACAATGAAGCCATATCTAAATGATATCAAAGGTAAAATGAGAATCATGGATGAGAGGCTGCTGCCAAGAAATCTACCTATTGCTATGGTGACCATTGAGTATTCACTCTCAATGTTGGTAGCGAAGGCAAGAACCCTCAAGCTCCAAGAAATGGAGAATGTTTTTACAATGGAACACTCTTTCCTTTTATACTCTTGCTCCAATTAAGGTATTTTTCCCTAAGGTAAAGGATACAAAAATTGTTTTGTTACAATCTATCCTTACCCAAAAGGTTTATCCTCAAAACTTGAGGACAGAGAAGGTAAATGAATTGTAGAAATGAATAGAGAAGGCCCAATGCTGGAGTAACCTTAGAGAAGCCTCACCAAGAGCAAATAATGAATATCTAAAATCCTATCCTAAATAGGGTGGCTGTAGAAAATGACCCATAACTTTGGATAGGCATATCAGATTGGTGCATATGAGATATAGAAATGAACTATACTTCAGTAGGTATCCATCTATGCCTTCAAATTCAATTTTGACATCAGTAGGCCAAATATTATGAATGTAGAAATTTTATACAACAAGTTGTCCACTATTTAGTGAGCTAGTATCCTCTTAGAGAAGCCATGGAAATTGTTCCAAATATGAAACTAGGAAGATTCTTCCATAGAAAATATTCCCTTCCATTTAATAAGATATTCCATGATAATACAATTTCTTAAAACCTTCTCTTACTTGCCAACAATCATTTGGGTTCATAGATGATTAACCCATCCTCATAATGGGGAGGTATTTCTTTAAGAAGTTGAATATTAGGACCAACATACTTTTTGGGTTGAGAGATATGAAAAGCATTGTGAATACATGTGGTTGAAGGAAAATTAAGTTGGTAGGCAAGATCTCCAACTTTTCTTGAAATTTGATATGGACCATAATATTAATGAGTAAGCGTACTATGTCTACCTTTAAGATAAGCATAACCAAACTTAGGTACTTTCAAGAAGACCCATTCTTCCTTTTCAAAGTCCAAATGCCTTGGTTTATCATCACCATAAGATTTCATAGTCTCTTGGGCTTTTTGAATATTTTCCTTACATTGCTTCATGAAGGCCTTCATCTTTTCTAGCTCTTTCTTATTAGCAAGGGGATTCACTTCATCATGAAACAATGTTGAAGGTACTTGAACCTTATAGCCATATAAAGCCTCAAATGGTGACGTGCCTATACTCATGTGGTATGTGTTGTTGTAGCAAAACTCTACAAGATGAATCCAATGATCCCATGCATTTTGTGTGTCATGGAAAAAGTGTTGCAAGTAGACTTCCAACCACTCGTTGACTCTTTTAGTTTGACCATTGGTTTATGGGTGTTAAGTTGTACTTGGAGTTAGTTTTGTTTCCATGGAAGTAAAAAGGCTTCTCTAAAAATTTTCCATGAATTTTGTATTTCTATTAGAAATAATCTTCATAGGTTAACTATGAAGTCTGAAAATTTCTTCTAGCCACTTATTTTTTGGCTAAATACTTGACTTTGGTGAGTATAAAGCGGGATAATTTGGTAAGACGATCAATCACAACAAAAATACTATTCCAACCTTGCTAAGTGATAGGTAGTCTTGTAATAAAGTCCATGTTGATATCAATCCATTTACCATGTGAAATGGGTAATGGCTGAAGTAGACCACTAGATAGCAAATAGAAATCTTTATTCTATCAATATCATAAGCAATGAATCACATATTCTTTGACATCTTTTCAAAGTCCTTCCCAATAAAAGCATTTATGGATCTCATCAAAGGTTTGAAACAAAATAGTATGCCCTACCAATGGCAAAGAAGAATACATCTCCTATAATATCCTTTGCTTAAAAGATGACTAAGGTGTCAAATATACTTCGCCTTTGAACCAAAGAAGTCCATTTTTTGGCTTGAAGTTGGAAAATTTAGATTCATGTCCTGGAGCCCCAAGAGGAACACCAAGGAAAAGAGAATTCTACGGTAATAAAATCTATCTTGTGGATTATTAAGTGTCATTATTGAGTATTGTAGTAAGGAGATAACGTATTATAGAGAGAGAGAGTCAGAGATAGTCAATTCTATCAAAACAATGTATTTGTATATGAGAGATTGAGAGAGAAAACTATGAAGACATTGAAGATGAATACTATGTGATTGATTTCCATTCAAAAGTGGTGTATTCTTTTGTGTTCCTTGTTCTATTGATGGATTCTTTGAAGAGGTTGAAGATTATGGTTGATTCTATAAAATCCGTGGGAAATATCTACTATGATGTTGCGTGAAGATTTGCTGTTTTCTTTGTTTTGGTCATCAAAAGAATGAAATACAAGCTTGTTTGGTCGTGGATGCACCTCCCAAGATGTATGGGAGGTATGAAAGGTCACCAGAGCCACTACAGTGTCTCTTCATAGCTCACTACTGTCACTGTCACTTCAATCGTCTCTTCAGTCTTCAACAGCCGCTTTTTCCATTTTTTAGCTCTTTTGAACTTAGATTCATCCTTTCCAAAAGTTAGAAAACTTTTCTAAAGTCACAAATTCATTCTATAGAACACATACAGAAGATCTACAGAGGAAGATCTACACAGAATAGAACAGAATAGGAATAGAGTAGAGACAGAGGCTCTATAGAAGGTTTACAGAGGGTTAGCAGAGAACAACACATTCTCATAACTCATACTAAAACCATTCCAAAATATAAAAAACTATTCAATAAACTTTCAAAATATTTCAACCTTCATCAATCATCAACCCATGCTTCATACAGAAGAAAATCAGAACAAAATAGAAGCACCAATCAGAACCTCAACAGAACCTATCAGAACATCACAGAGCCTCATATTTCTACTAAAAATCATCATGAACTTCCAAAACATAATAAATATCATCCAAAACACTCTTAAACACTTCCATTAACAAACCATACATCACTCTAAATCTATCAAAAATCAACCATTCAGACCTCAAAAACAACAAAAATCAGTCAAAAATTCAGTCTTTCTCCACTCTCAAAATATCCCCACACTTAGAAAGGAAGTGTCCTCACGATCTAAGGAAAACAAGAATGTAAGTTCAGTAAAGAGCTCAATTTGATCTTCTTTAGTATCTTCAACAATCACTCCACCACGACCCCAACTTATCACCTGTATCTAGAAAAGAATACTACTAAATGAAAACTTTGTTATTCATTAACATATCTGATAAACAATAGAAAGTCATAATAAATTTGTAAAGGATATAAGAGGTTCTTCAGCTTTGCATTGTAGGCTTGCCATCCACCATTACCATCAATAGTTGAAAAGAGAGCTCTCGAACAAATTATTCAACCAGCACGAACTCATCACATACAAATTAATACAAAACAAACACAAACACAACCATCTGAATGGCACCTCCAAAAAAGATGTCTCATTAAGAAGCATAGAAAATACATCCAAGGGTATCAATGAAGATGATCCCTCTTGAAAGCTCGGATTATGAAAGCGATCCAGGGATAAAGACTCATCTACAAAAGATTTTGGAGGATTCTGAAAGAATTGAAGGTAGCACATCTATTCTAGCAAAACAAGGTATCTGCTAGGTAGACAAAGGGCATGAAAATATAGGACATCCACTTGTTGGGAATCAATGTTCACATTGACATTCATACAAAGCTTTGGAATGGCCTTTTGTTTGTTATGGGAATGCCTATGCATATATGCTAGGTACCAAGCAAAATGGGTTGCCAATCTCACTAAAGGATCTAGAGATTGTGAATATTGTTGAGAAAAATGAAGCTAATTTTGGTATGCTTGACTAGCAGTTGTCCAATCCCTTGGAATTAATTGCCAATTAATCTATGGTCCCGTGAGAGAATCACTTGAGATCCATCCTCTTCTTCTCGAAATCTGCTGATCAAATCCTTTGTACCCACTAACCAACTGAGGGGGTTGAGAAATAGAAGTGGCAGGAGATGGAAGAGGAATGAGTAAAAGAGGATGAAGAGATGGGTAGGAAAAACCATAAAATGAGAAATAAGCTAAAGAAGGAGTAGCTGAAAATTTAAGCAAATCAATTAGAAAAGGTGTCAATTGATAAGCAAGAAAAGTAGAAGGTATATGGATAGATGGAGAAGGACATGGCAGAGAAGGGGAAAAGACTTGATCTTCAATGAAAGAACAATAGGTAAAGATTGGAATTTGAGGAAAACCCTAAGGTTGGAAAAGGAGAGGTAAGATAGCTGTGTTGAGTGGGATTGATAAAGGAAAAAATAAGCATCATAGCGATGGGCCATTTGTTGATAATACAATAAGCTGAGAACAGAGGGACCTAACATAGATCGTCGATGGTAGGCATCAAAGAAGGATGAATCAAATGGATGGTTCTTGGAAAGATAATCTAGGAGATCCATGTTGAGATATCGAGCTCCACTCGTGATATGCTAGGGTGACCGTTGTGCACTTATGTCACCGACTTGTTAGTTGCAGATGCAGTTGGTACACCGCCCATGAATAATAGCTAGATGACAGCTATCCTTATCTACTCTAGTTCGTGGCTCAGTTAGTATGCCACCTTAGTTAGTTGAGTTTGGTTTTGAGACCCATATATAGGGTTCTTCTATTTCTATGTACTAGAGTTCTTTTTGGCTTACACAACTAAGAAGAGGAAAACTGTTTTCAGCCTCCACCTTTGTGTGTATTCCCCCATTGTGCAAGCAAGAAAGCTACAAGTGAGACTCCTTCCTTCTCTCCCACAATCTTGACATGGTATCAGAGCCTTGTTCATGGTAAGGAGCTCAAGAAAGCAAACCAAGTTCGCGGTGTTCTGGTAAGAGGACCAGTATTGCTTTCATTTTTCTGTTTTGGGAGCAAGTCTCTACAAATAGCACAGTCGGAAAGTGCAAGAGTACATTGTCTCAGATTGAGAGACCTTTCGCGGTGTAGCAAGAGGGCAGTATATGCTGCAGGAAAGGGCTTTAGCCCTTTGTAGCTCTGTTTTTTTGATTTGAGGCCATTTCAGGGCCTGTTTTGGAGGTGGAAGTTTTCTGCACGCACTTAGGAAAAGGCCTTGTTTTATGCTGTGCGACCATTATTCTACAGGTCGGTGAAAAGTTACTGTAGAAATTGCATCGTATGCCTATGCGCAGAGACATTGGGAGTTACAGAATCATCCTTGTTGCCTGTTGATGCAAAATCGTCACTAGGAAGTGATTGTGTGGTTAAATACCACTTTCGTCAGTTTTGCACATTTGCCCTTGTGAGGCTGAAGCTGTGTTTTTTGCAGTGACAGAATTTTTTGCAGTGTTCTGTAATGGCGTCTGATTCTCTTTCACAGATTGTCACTGAAAAGCTTGACAAGAACAACTTCCAAGCATGGAAGTTTAGAATGACGAATTTCCTTATGGGAAAATGATATTGGAAATTTGTTGCAGGAAATGAAGAAGAACCAGTTCTTCCTGACGTTCCCAATCAACAACAAATGCAGGCATTTAAAGTATGGCATGAGAGAGCCATGAAAGTTATGTACTGGCTGTTTATCAGCATTTCAGACTCTATGATTGTGCATATTCAAGATGCAAGTACGCCAAAGGAGGCATGGGATACTTTGTCGAAAATGTATAGCACAAATACGCAAGCCAGGAAAATGCAGCTCAAGCAAGAGTTGCACAATGTGCAAAGAGAAAGTATGAGCATCAATGACTACCACATGAAGGTGAAGAAGATTGCAGATGCACTTGCTTCCATTGGGTCGGCAGTGGAAGATGATGATTTAGTTTCTGTGACCTTGAATGGTCTAGGAAAGGATTATGCACAGTTCTGAACATCCATTTCCGTCCATGAAAGATTTTCGGATTTTGAAGAATTGATTGCTCTTCTAATTTCTGAGGAGCAGAGAAATGGTGGTGCATCTTCTTCAGGAGGAACTTCAAAAGAAGCTGTCTTCTACTCAAATGCTGGAGGAGGTAGAGGCAGAGGTAGAGGAGGTCGATCTGGAGGCCGTGGTAGAAATCAGAATATGCAGCAAACTCAAGAAAACCAGTCCTATGGAGGAGGACGTGGTAACTCTAGAGGCAGGGGGAGCCAAAGAGGTCGTGGTGGATGGCAAAGAGGCCAAAATGCAAATAGCAATGTTGAATGCTACTACTGTGGTAAAATGGGTCATATGTCTAAAGACTGCTATAAAAAGTAGAATGACATCATGAATGGAAAATTGCAACAAGGAAATTATGCATCTTCTAGTAGACATAGTGATGACAGAAATGAGCATTTGTTTATGGTGCAGCACATGACCAATTCTGTGACAAGTGCAGAAGAAAGAAACGATGTGTGGTATGTTGACTCAGGTGCATCAAACCACATGACAGGTCATGCAGAATGGATGCAGGATGCAAGGAAAATGGAAAAACTAGGATTTCTAGAGACTGGTGATGATACTGCACATCCTATTGTGCAAATTGGAAAAATTCATTTGTCTATGCAGGATGGGAAAAAGAAATACTTGTCAGATGTATTCCATGTCCCGAATATCACCAAGAACCTGGTTTCTGTTGGTCAAATGGTTGAGCAGGGCTTGCAGGTCAGATTCAATTCTCATGGATGCTTTGTTGAGGATATGAAAAATAAAGGTCGCTTGATAGCAAAAGGAAAGAAGAAGGGCAGAATGTTTACGTTGGATGCAGACATGCCTGAATTGAGTGCATCAATGTTTGCACATGGGACCGGTGTAGTTGCAGATATTGATATCTGGCATAAACGCATTGGTCATGTTAATGTACAGTGACTTAAATCAATGCAAGCCCAAAATATTGTTGCAGGATTGCCTAAATTCAAGGTTGCAGAAATGCATAAGGTATGTGACGCCTTTCAGTTTGGAAAACAGGCAAGGAAACCATTTCCTAGACATGTTCAAGAGAGTAAGAAGCCATTGGAATTAATCCACTCTGATGTGTGGACTACTAAAGCTACATCTCTTGGAGGCTGTAATTATTTTGTCACTTTTATTGATGACTATAGCAGAAAAGTTTGGGTGTATTTTATGAAAAAGAAAAGTGAAGTTTTTGGGCATTTCAAAACTCTTAAAGCTATGGTTGAAAAAGAAATAGGCCTGCAAATAAAATGCCTAAGGTCAGATGGAGGGGGAGAGTACCTCTCAAATGAGTTTGCAAGGTTCTTGCAGGAGCATGGCATAAAGCAGCAATATTCATGTAGTCATACCCCATAGCAAAATGGAATTGCAGAAAGAAAAAACAGGCATATTGGAGAGGTATCTAATGCCATGCTCAATGAAAAAGACTTGCCAGATTTTTACTAGGCTGAAGCAGTTGTTACAACAGTCTACATAATGAACAGGACTCCCATTGCAGCAATACATGGGATGACTCCAGAGGAGAGGTATACTGGTAGGAAACCAGATATTTCTCATTTGAAAACTTTTGGTTGCATTGCCTATGTTCATGTGCCAGATGAGTTGAGATCCAAGTTGGATCCAAAAGCTGAGAAGTGCATCTTTATTGGTTACTCTCTGCAGCAAAAAGGGTATAGATGCTATAACCCTTCTACTCGTAAGTTTACAGTGAGCAGAGATGTTGTTTTTGATGAGATGAGTAGCTGGTATAAACCAGTAAATGTGATTGATAATGTAGATGCACAAAATGGTAATGCTGCACAGAATTCATAGCAGCAGTCACAAGATATTAGTGGACCTGGAGCGTCCTCTAGTAGTGGTTCACATTCTTCGCCATGGACAGGCAGATTGAGATCAGGAGAATCTTCTCAAAGCAATGCAGATAGTGGTATGTAGGTATCACGAAAAGGAAAAGAGAAGGTAGATCAACCCATGTTAGATGTGAATGTAGGTCACTTTTATGTGGATGGTGAATCCAGTGGCTCAAAACAGAGCATTGATGATGAGTTGGGTATTCCTTCTATTGTTACACCTGGAGTAAGGAAGACTAGGGATGTTTTGAGAGCATCTGGGAGTGAACCTACTTTGCGCAGGTCTATCAAAGCTAGGTATCCTGTGGATAGGCTGAAATATGATGGGTTTACAACCATTCACTATGCCTATATGGTCAAAGTGATACAGGAACCAGAACTCACTTCTTTTGAGCAATCCATGGGAAAAGAAAAATGGGAGAAAGCCATGGATGAAGAAATGGATGCCTTGGAAAGAAACGCTACATGGGAATTGGTACCTTTGCCTAAAGATAAGAATGTAATTGGTTGTAAGTGGGTTTATAAGGTGAAGCACAATGCAGATGGTTCTGTGAATAGATACAAGGCAAGATTAGTAGTCAAGGGGTATGCACAAACATATGGCATTGATTATAAAGAAACATTTAGTCCGGTTGCAAGGATGGCAACTGTAAGAGCAGTGATTGCTATGGCTGCATCAAAGGGATGGTCTTTACATCAAATGGATATAAAGAATGCCTTCTTGCATGGTGATTTGCAAGAAGAGGTCTATATGGAGCAGCCACCAGGTTATGTGCATGCTGTTCATCCTGAGTTTGTTTGCAGGTTGAAGAAAGCCTTATATGGCTTGAAGCAAGCACCTAGAGCTTGGTCTGACAAGATAGGACAGTATCTTGTCACTATTGGCTTTCAGATTTCCAAGGCAGATTTCTCACTTTATGTGAGAAAAACAGAGAAAGGTATTATGCTGCTTGTCATTTATGTTGATGATTTGATTATCACAGGTGATAGTGATGAAGATATCCTTTATGTGAAAATGCTATTGAAGCAGAAGTTTGAGATGAAGGATTTGGGAGAGCTGCGTTATTTCTTGGGCATTTAGGTGATTAGATCACCAAGTGGAATACGGCCCTTGCAGAGGCAATATGGATTGGACATGCTGTCCAAATATGGGATGATAGGCTGTAAGCCTATTTCAGTTCCTTTGGAGCAGAATGTGAAGCTGAGCGCAGATGCAGGTGAGCTTCTGGAAGACCCTACTATGTACATATGCATAGTAGGAAGTTTGATTTATATGACTATTACCAGGACAAATTTGAGTTATGCTGTTGGATTGGTGAGTCAGTTTATGCAGGCTCCAAGGAAACCACATTTGGATGCGGCTAGACGCATACTCAGGTATGTGAAGTCCACATTGCAGTATGGACTATTTTATGAGACTGGGGTTCAGATACAATTGCATGGATACACTGATGCTGATTGGGCTGGTAGTATTTCTGATAGACGATCTACTAGTGGATATGTGTTCTCTTTTGGGAGTGTTGCAATCACTTGGAGTAGCAAGAAATAGCCTATAGTTGCCTTGTCGAGCATAGAGGCTGAGTACAGGGGTGTAGCAATGGCTGCATGTGAGGTAGCTTGGTTGCATAAGCTACTTTATGATATGCATCAGCCTACAGATGGGCCAGTTGTCATTTATTGTGACAACATGAGTAGTATACACTTGGAAAATAATCCAGTCTATCATGCTAGAACAAAGCACATTGAGGTGCATTATCACTATGTGCGGGAGAGGGTTTTACTAGGTCTTATTGATCTAGTTTATGTCAGCACAGAGGATCAGGTAGCTGACATATTTACGAAGGCATTGGGCACAGAGAAGCTACGTAAGTTCAGAGACCTGCTTGGTGTGCAGGAATCGGGATTGAGCTCGAGGAGGAGTGTTGAGATATCGAGCTCCACTCTGATATGCCAGGGTGACCGTTGTGCACTTATGTCACCGACTTGTTAATTGCAGATGCGGTTGGTACACCGCCCATGAATAATAGCTAGATGACAGCTATCCTTATCTACTCTAGTTCGTGGCTCAGTTAGTCTGCCACCTTAGTAAGTTGAGTTTGGTTTTGAGACCCATATATAGGGTTCTTCTATTTCTATGTACTGGAGTTCTTTTTGGTTTACACAACTAAGAAGAGAAAAACTGTTTTCAGCCTCCACCTTTGTGTGTATTCCCCCATTGTGCAAGCAAGAAAGCTACAAGTGAGACTCCTTCCTTCTCTCCCACAATCTTGACAATCCACCCTTAGTTGGTTAGTGCTCTGCACATAAGTAGAAGCTGTATTTTGGCGTTGGTTCAGGACTATAGGATCAATCATTGAATGCCATGTTGACATATAAAGTAGCTTGTAAGACCATATCCCCCACATACCAAGCTAGATCTACATCATCTGAAATTAACGGATCACCTCGTAGATACATATAAGATAGCAACATGGTATCCGTTGTCACAGAATCTTCAAAGACCATACTGACAACTTTTGTCAGCAAATCAGAAGACCAAGCCCCACTCCAACCATCCTCTGGAAGAGGGAGATCCATTGTTTAGAGATATAGAAGGCCAACTTCTGCAGCTGATAGTGGACAAAAAAGGAATGGTCGGGAGGAACATACTCATGAAATTGCTCAAATGTAGACCATAATAAATCCATCATGGACTACAATCTTTTCACTTTATCTTGAAACAACGGACATAATGTGGTCTGTCTCTGGAGAACTGCCAAGTCCTGTTGAGATATAGAAGGAATCATGGGGACACTGGGACTTGGAGGAATAGACCGTGACTGCGCCAGTTGGTCCTTCAACTGTTTAATTTGGGAAGCTTGGGATTCCAGTGTATTGTGAGCAGTCTGCAAAGCTGACAGTTTCGTATCTAAAAGAGTCTTAAACTCTTGAGCTTCTTTGTACATTTTCTCTTTCTCTTCCGAAACTCTAGTGACCTGTGACTGAGCTTCTGCTGACTGAGTTTTCAAAGAAGATATTTCTTCTCTCTGGGTCTCAATCATTTGTGTATGTTGTTCCATCTGCTTAAATAGATCGGCAAGAGTGTCTTTAGTAGAGGCTAGTTCTGTGGTTGCCTTATGCATTTGGTCTTTGGATTGCATCAATTCTTTATAGAAAGAAGCATATAACTGATGAACACAAGCTGTCACTAAGAGTTCAATAGAACTCTGGATGTTGTTAGAAAGGAAAGGAATGGCATCCCATGACACTAAGCTATGCTATGCAGTGAAGGAACTGATATTTCCAAAGAACCCCTCAATGTGCCCTAAATAAGTTGTTGCATGTGAGGTAGGCAGGGAGGTCACTTCCAGAGGTAGCAGGAACTGATACTGAAGGAATGACTGGTGGAATTTTCTCTGCTACACGCTTCAAGCGCTTCCAGTGAATAACCAATGGAGGTGGGAAATCAAGATCCTCTATGTCAATGGGTTCTGAATCTTCTGAAGGTGGAGGAGAAGGAACTGAATCAAATGGAGGAGGAGGTAGCACACCCTTCTCAAGGCCTGAATATGTCAAGAAAGCATATAAATATGAACCATAGGTTACATTGGTAACATTTTCTCTAGTCACTTTGACAAAATGCTTGTCCATCTTTGTAAGAAGGTAAGTACTCCAGTCAATGGAAACCCCTTTTAAAACCATCCTGGGAAGCTGCGAAGAGCTCCTTGGACAAATAGTGAGATGGTGTCTTGGCAGGCATGAACCTGTCCTAGAGAAATTGGCAGACTAGCTTCCAGAGAGAGGATCAGTGATCATTGAGAAAGACACTCCTGAAGTGTTACTCACCTTCTTAACATTGAGGACTTCTTTAGTTTGCTTTGCAACAGCTTGAGAATCTCGTCATTTGAGAATAACTGTCTGGCTGTAATAAAGGGTTCTCCTTTGTAGGAAAGAGACAAAGCTTTCCCTAACCCTCTAGGTGTCAGGATCACAGAAGTACCACAAACCAAGCCCGATTACTTATTGTATGACACAATAAACTCATCACATAGGGCTGGATTGTCTGCATATTCATTGATTAAAAATTTAATGTTTTTGAAATACTCTTCTTTTTTAGTGCGTGCATTTTTGTGACGATTGGTTCATTTTTATTTAAAATTAAAGTGTCTCTGAAGCGCACATAGTGTGTGCAAAGTGAACGGCGAGTTGATTTTAAGTTATTAGAAAAATGTGTGTTTAGCGTGGGCGCACGTGAAAAAGTGGGTGAATAAAGTTCATTTTAACAATTAACTGTGGTTAAGGGATGAAAAAAAATAAATAAAGCATGAAAAATAGATACCTGGTAGGGGTGTGTATGCAAAAGATTGAGGGTGCACGGAATAGTCCCAAATGCAAGGAATCCAACAAAAAAAGCAAAAACCACTGACTGAAAAAAATAAAACACCTTATTATTTTAAAAAACAAAATAAATATCAAGAAAATATTAGTGGGATCACATTTGATTTAGATAGTGTTGATTAGTGTTTGGGTGATATTATTATTTATTTATTTATTTTTAAATTATAATTTAGATGTGTATTTATTTTGTTTGTTTGTTTTTATTTTATTATTTAATGTTAGATTTATTAGAGTATAAATCAAACCTAAATGAGAATAGACCCATAAGGCTTCAACAATGGATCTATATTTTTTTAAAAAAAAATTGTAGCATATTTTTGGAATTTAAAATGAAATGTTTAATGAATTCAGATTAAAAGTTTATCATTTGGGTCAAAAAATAATAGGGTGATCATGTGTTAAGGCTTTTTGAGCTTATAAAATATTCCAAAAGTAGTAAAATGCATTGATGGAAATTTTTGTGAATTTTTTAATTTAATTTTGATTTTTAAGGATTTTTAATAAAATTTTCTCAATTTTTAGTGAATTTTAAAAAGGATTTTAAATATTGTTAATTTTTTTACAATTAATTCTCTATATTATAATCAATAAGATAAACCAAAAAATTACCCAATTTACTAAGAAAACTTTTGGCAAATTTTTATTTTAAATTGAATTTTTATGATTTTTAAAATGTTTTTAAGTGTTTTTAGATATTTTTCACGGGTTTGTGAAAAATCAAAGGAGATACGTGAGCTTCATATAAACAGCTGCGTGTGCTCGGGGACGCTACGTACCACCACATGGATAAGACCAAACGCGCGTCCTCGCGCGTGAACATTCCCTGGCAGCTCACGATCACGCGAATATGCCTCGGCATGTGTGTAAACACATGCACACACGGGACCACCGAGTAGCAAGGGGCCTGCGTGTGGAGGGTTGTGGTAGAGTGTTGTGGGGTCCCGTAAGAAAGGGGGGTGGCTGTGAGTGGGGGTGATGGGAAAGGGGGCTAGGAGGGGGGTAATGGGGAAGGGGTAGGAAAGGGGCCTGGGTAAGGGTAACTAGGGTTATAGTGGGTAGGTTAAGTGAAAGTAAGTGGGGTTAGGTTAGATGTGTGGTTAGGTTAGATGGGGGGTTAGGTTAGATGTGGGGTTAGGTTAGATTAACTAGGGTTAGGATGGGTGGTGGTTAGGTGAGGTTTGGGGGGAGGAATGGGAGGAGGAGGAGTGGAGGGAGGAGGCAGAGATGGGTGGGAGAGGAGGGGAAGGCAGGGTAGAGGAGGCAGAGATGGGTGGAAGAGGAGGGGAAGGCGGAAGGCGCAGGCGAAGGGGTGGAGGGGGCGGAGATGGAGAGGAGGGGAAGGCATGGTGGAGGAGGCGGAGATGGGTGGGAGAGGAGGGGAAGGCGGAAGGCGCAGGCGAAGGGGTGGAGGGGGCGGAGGCGCTGAAGACGAGGGAGGAAGGGCTAAAAACGAGGAGGGAGGGGGTGGAGGCGCTGCGGAGCGCAAACGACGAGGGGGAGGGTGCGGAGGCGATGCGGAGCGCAGATGACAAGGCAGGAGGGAGCGCAGACGATGAGGTGGGAGGACTTGGAGGCACTGCGGAGTGTAGACGACGAGGGAGGGAGGATAGAGGGTCACGTGAAGGACAGGTAAGAAGGCTGTTTTTCTTTTTTTTTTTGTTTTTTTCGTTTATGTTTTTTTTTGTTTATTTAGTTTTCTTTCATTTTTGTTTTCTTTTTCTTTTTTGTTTATTGTTTTTTCTTTTTTCTTTTTCGTTTTGCTTTGTGTATTTTCTCTCTCTTTTTTTTTAAAAAAATGTGGTATTTTAAAAAAATTAGCATTATTTTTTAAAAAAGGTGGTGGTCACTTTTTTGTTTGTTTGTTTGTTTTTTTTTTTGTTTTTGATTTGGTTTTTTTTTTTTGTGTTTGTGTTGTTTGTGTGTGTGTGTGTGTGTGTGTGTTGTTTTGGTTTGTTTTTTGTTTTTAAAAAAATCAATTGTTTTTTGTGTGTTGTTGTGGGTTTGTTTGTTTTTTGTTTTTTTTAAAAATAAATTGTTTAGTTGATTTTGTGTTCTTGTTTTGTTTTATTTTATTTATTATTATGGTTTTTTTTAAAATACATTAAAAGGTGAACGCACCTCCGCATGTGCACGGGAGAAAAAAATTTTGCATTGACAGGAGCAGACGGGGCGGGATCGGCGACACGTGCGGCGTAGAGGCCATGGGGGCATCCTAAGGCGCTTAAAACCAAAAAATGTACACGTTCACGCGCGACACGAGAGACACGGCCACACGTCAAGAGAAAGAAAAATGAATAAAACCCAAACTATACATCGGATCAAAAGACTGTAAAAGGAAAAAAGGTGCCAGGAGACGAGGGGAAGATAACAAAAAACTGCAACACGAGTGCCGAGGTAAAATCAAGGTGTTCACATGGAAAAAACACAAAAAATGGCTCCAAAAATACATACGGGGATTAATATGGGAAAATTCGCTCACTGGAACGCAGGGGGAAAGAAGGCAAAATGTGCCAAATAACGTGTCTAACAATCCTATCACATCGACATACGGTTTCGATCGAGAGAGGGCACATTCACATGGAAAAAACCCAAAAAATGAACCCAAAAATGGGCTCAAAGGGGAGTGAAAAGGGAAAATGTCTGCGGGAAGGGGATGCATAGGGCTATCATGTCAAAACTCATGTCTGGTGAAGTTAGAAGGGGTTCACATGCGAAAAACACAAAAAATGGAACAAAAAATATATTGAAAAATTAATAATGAAAAATACTGTGGTCAAAATAGGGGGAGAAAAAAAAGGAAAAATGTGGGGAAAGGCTGACAAGACACAGCAGTCAAATGAAACTAGAATTCTGGTGAAAATAGGACATGTTCACATTGAAAAATGTTAGAAATATGCACAAAAATGGCCTGAAAATGCGCAAAAATTAATATCGGATGAACCATGCATCGGAAGGACAAGGAGAAAAAGGAAAAATGTCAGGAGAAAGACGGAGGAGAGGGATGTCACGTTGGATTGTTGTTCGAAAGCAATAAAGGTACGTTCTCATGGAAAATCATCCAATTTACGAGAACTGCTGTGAAAATTAATAACTCAAGAACCGGTGGTCAAAACTAGGGTTGGTAAAAAGAAAAAATGGTCAAGTCAAAGAGACAAATATGGCGGTGAGGTGGGATGTGGGTTTCGGTGAACGTAGGATATGTTCGTATGGAAAATCATCACAACAAGGGATAAAGGAAAAAAGAGAAGGAATGGCCCCAAGGGTGGGAACATGGACGACTAGGTGGGGAAGGGACCCCATCAGGGTAAAATTAGGTCAGGGCATACATGCATGATTAAAGTGAGGCATATGCAGGGGGTATGCATCATAGATGCGCAAGGACTCGTCCCCACACTAAAAACCTTAATAGACAGGGTTAGGTGCAGCAACATAGCCTAGGACTCATCAACCGACTGGACTCTGGTGTCCCCACACTTAAAACATAATGTACACTTGCAATCATAAGGATAAAATTAGAAAGACTTGGCATGTTTTGCATATAGTCGAAGGAACCGTCACTACTATAGAAGGATTGGAGTCAGCTGCTCTGTAGGAGGTACCACGGCTCGCTCCAGCATTCAGCCAACATGGTAGGGATCATGCAGTAGCACCCAAGGAGGTAGATGGTTGATGAAGCCCATCGGGGTAGGTGTCATTGATGAAGGAAAGTCACTCAGCTCTTGAGTTTCATTTGCTACTTGTACCTTCAGTAGGCTATCCATCTCTTCAGGTAATAACTTCAACTCAAATAATGATTTGGCATTAACAAAGCTATGTGTATCGCGCATATCAATAAGAATATGGGTAACTTTAGAATTGATCATACTTTTGAGTTGAAGTGTATTCTCTTCTTTACAACCCATCCAAGCATCTTGGGATATAGAACATAGCATGGGTGAGGATACAAGAGTTGAAGAAGTATCCATTGGTAATCCACCTGGATCAAATGGACCATCTAGATCGAATGGAAACCTATTGATTGGCTCTAAAACCTCCTATTCAAACTGATAATCATGGTCATGCACCTCATCACAAGCAAGAGTTTCCTCATCATACATTTGATCTTCTTCATGGGCTTCATCTTCATCTAAATATTACATGATCACCATATTAAACCTTGCCTTGTTAGCTTTGCACTTTTGTTTATGATCAAGTGACCATTTTTCTCCACATTTGAGACAAGTCCTTTCAGCTTGTCATTAGACAAGGGCTTACTGTTAATGGTATTGGGTACCTATTTAGCTCCACTTTTAGCTATCTTGAAGTTCCCTTTTGGATTAGCATTATACTTGAAGTTGTCGCCTTGCTTGAAAGTATATGCTCTAGGGTATGAAGAAATCTTGCTGAAAGTGTTTGAAGCCCTATTCCCATGTCTATAAGCTTCTCTTTGTTAGCTGGGCTGAAACCTAGTTGACTGATTTGAGTGATAAAAGTGGCTCCTATCTTGGGCTAAAAAGAGCTCACTTCTCTTCCATATTTCTGGCTATAGTGTTCAAATATTGTATGACTATATGTACATTTGTAGGCTTTGCTATCCCCATCTTTGCTGAAAGGTTTGGATCTAATCCAAAAATATACTTATTCAACTTGGCTAAATTAGAAATTCCTTCAACATACATAAAAAGGTTTATGAGCTGGTTGGAATACTCCCTAACTATAGAGCCTTGTTGTCTAAGATCATACCCCTTCCTTTCCAACCTTTATTTTTCCATTGGAGATATGCAAACTTGTGTTATGGATGATTTAAAGTCCTCCCATGTATGAAAGACTTGCCCAATTTTCATCATGTATCTCCACCATGTATATGCATATTCCTCTAAATGTAAAGTTGCATAGAAAATCTTTGCCTCATCATGGAGTGGATAGAGGATGAAATACATTTCCAAACTTTTAATCCATTCTTCAAGCTATGTTGGTGGGGGATTGTCCCCCTTCAAACTGTAGTATGTTGATTTTATCTTTGAACTCCCTATTATAGTGGTAATGATGACTTTTTTTATTGGATAAAATACATGATTGCAACCTTGGTGAAAGATTATCCAATATTGGCTATCCATGGTTGTTGTTAAAGGATTGCTGACCGTTCTGTTGAGATATCGAGCTCCACTCGTGATACGCCAGGGTGACCGTTGTATATTTATGTCACCGACTTGTCAGTTGCAGACGCGGTTGGTACACCGCCCATGAATAATAGCTACATGATAGCTATCCTTATCTACTCTAGTTCGTGGCTCAGTTAGTATGCCACCTTAGTTAGTTGAGTTTGGTTTGAGACCCATATATAGGGTTCTTCTATTTCTTTGTACTTGAGTTCTTTTGGCTTACACAACTAAGAAGAGGAAAACTGTTTTCAGCCTCCACCCTTGTGTGTCTTCCCCCATTGTGCAAGCAAGAAAGCTTCAAGCGAGACTCCTTCCTTCTCTCCCACAATCTTGACATGGTATCAGAGCCTTGTTCGTGGTAAGGAGCTCAAGAAAGCAAGCCAAGCTCGCGGTGGTCTGGTAAGAGGAGCAGTGTTGCTTTCATTTCCTGTTTTGGGAGCAGATCTCTGCAGGTAGCACAGCCGGAAATTGCAGGAGTGCATTGTCTCAGGTTGAGACGCCCTTCGCGGTGAAGCAAGAGGGCAGTATATGCTGCGGGAAAGGGCTTTAGCCCTTGGCGACCTTGTTTTTTTGATTTGAGGCCATTTCGGGGCCTGTTTTGCAGACGGAAGTTTTCTGCACGCACTCAAGAAAAGGCTCAGTTTTATGCTGTGCGACCACTGTTCTACAGGTCGGTGAAAAGTTACTGTAGAAATTCCATCGTATGCTTGTGCGCAGAGACATTGGGAGTTTCAGAATCATCCTTGGTTCCTGTTTATGCAAAATCGTCACTAGGAAGTGACTGTGTGGTCAAATACCACTTTCGCCAGTTTTGCAGATTTGCCCTTGTGAGGGTGAAGCTGTGTTTTTTGCAGTGACAGAATTTCTTGCAGTATTCTGTAATGGCGTCTGATTCTCTTTCACAGATTGTCACTGAAAAGCTTGACAAGAACAACTTCCAGGCATGGAAGTTTAGAATGACGAATTTCCTTATGGGAAAAGGATATTGGGAATTTGTTGCAGGAAATGAAGAAGAACCAGTTCTTCCTGATGTTCCCAATCAACAACAAATGCAGGCATTTAAAACATGGCATGAGAGAGCCAGGAAAGTTATGTATTGGCTGTCTATCAGTATTTCAGACTCTATGATTGTGCATATTCAGGATGCAAGTACGCCAAAGGAGGCATGGGATACTTTGTCAAAAATGTATAGCACAAATACGCAAGCCAGGAAAATGCAGCTCAAGCAAGAGTTGCATAATGTGCAAAGAGAAAGTATGAGCATCAACGACTACCACATGAAGGTGAAGAAGATTGCAGATGCACTTGCTTCCATTGGGTCGCCAGTGGAAGATGATGATTTAGTTTCCGTGACCTTGAATGGTCTAGGAAAGGATTATGCACAGTTTCGGACATCCATTTCAGTTCGTGAAAGATTTCCTGATTTTGAGGAGTTGATTGCTCTTCTAATTTCTGAGGAACAGAGAAATGGTGGTGCATCTTCTTCAGGAGGAACTTCAAAAGAAGATGTCTTCTACTCAAATGCTGGAAAAGGTAGAGGCAGAGGTAGAGGAGGCCGATTTGGAGGCCGTGGCAGAAATCAGAATATGCAGCAAACTCAAGAAAACCAGTCCTATGGAGGAGGACGTGGTAATTCTAGAGGCAGGGGGAGCCAAAGAGGTCGTGGTGGATGGCAAAGAGGCCAAAATGCAAACAGTAATGTTGAATGCTACTACTGTGGTAAAATGGGTCATATGGCTAAAGACTGCTATAAAAAGCAGAATGACATCATGAATGGAAAACTGCAACAAGGGAATTATGCATCTTCTAGTAGACAGGGTGATGACAGAAATGAGCATTTGTTCATGGTGCAGCACATGAACAATTCTATGACAAGTGCAGAAGAAAGCAATGATGTATGGTATGTTGACTCAGGTGCATCAAACCACATGACAGGTCATGCAGAATGGATGGAGGATGCAAGGAAAATGGAAAAACCAGGATTTGTGGAGACTGGTGATGATACTGCACATCCTATTGTGCAGATTGGAAAAATTCCCTTGTCTATGCAGGGTGGGAAAAAGAAATACCTGTCCGATGTATTTCATGTCCCGAATATCACCAAGAATCTGGTTTCAGTTGGTCAAATGGTTGAACAAGGCTTGCAGGTCAGATTTAATCCTCATGGATGCTTTGTTGAGGATATGAAAAATAAAGGTCGCTTGATAGCAAAAGGAAAGAAGAAGGGCAGAATGTTTACATTGGATGCAGACATGTCTGAATTGAGTGCAGCAATGTTTGCACATGGGACCGGTGTAGTTGCAGATATTGATATCTGGCATAAACGCATTGGTCATGTTAATGTACAGCGACTTAAATCAATGCAGGCCCAAAATATTGTTGCAGGATTGCCCAAATTCAAGGTTGCAGAAATGCATAAGGTATGTGAAGCCTGTCAGTTTGGAAAACATGCAAGGAAACCATTTCCTAGACATGTTCAAGAGAGTGAGAAGTCATTGGAATTAATTCACTCTGATGTGTGGACAACTAAAGCTGCATCTCTTGGAGGCTGTCATTATTTTGTCAGTTTTATTGATGACTATAGCAGAAAAGTTTGGGTGTATTTTATGAAAAAGAAAAGTGAAGTTTTTGGGCATTTCAAAACTCTTAAAGCTATGGTTGAAAAAGAAACAGGCTTGCAGATAAAATGCCTAAGGTCAGATGGAGGGGGAGAGTACCTCTCAAATGAGTTTGCAAAGTTCTTGCAGGAGCATGGCATAAAGCAGCAATATTCATGCAGTTATACCCCACAACAAAATGGAATTGCAGAAAGGAAAAACAGGCATATTGGAGAGGTATCTCGTGCCATGCTCAATGAAAAAGACTTGCCAGATTTTTATTGGGCTGAAGCAGTTGCTACAGCAGTCTACATAATGAACAGGACTCCCACTGCAGCAATACATGGAATGACTCCAGAGGAGAGGTATACTGGTAGGAAACCAGATATTTCTCATTTGAAAATTTTTGGTTGCATTGCCTATGTACATGTGCCAGATGAGCTGAGATCCAAGTTGGATCCAAAAGCTGAGAAGTGCATCTTTATTGGTTACTCTCTGCAGCAAAAAGGGTATAGATGCTATAACCCTTCTACTCGTAAGTTTACAGTGAGCAGAGATGTTGTTTTTGATGAGATGAGTAGCTGGTATAAACCAGTAAATGTGATTGATGATGAAGATGCACAAAATGGTAATGCTACACAGAATTCACAGCAGCAGTCACAAAATATTAGTGGACCTGGAGCGTCCTCTAGCAGTGGTTCACATTCTTCGCCATGGACAGGCAGATTGAGATCAGGAGAATCTTCTCAAAGCAATGCAGATAGTGGTATGCAGGTATCACGAAAAGGAAAAGAGAAGGTTTATCAGCCCATGTTTGATGTGAATGCAGGTCACTCTTATGTGGATGGTGAATCCAGTGGCTCAGAACAGAGCATTGATGATGAGTTGGGTATTCCTTCTATTGTTACACTTGGAGTAAGGAAGACCAGGGATGTTTTGAGAGCACCTGGGAGTGAACCTACTTTGCGCAGGTCTACAAGAGCTAGGTATCCTGTGGATAGGCTGAAATATGATGGATTTACAGCCATTCACTATGCATATATGGTCAAAGTGATACAGGAACCAGAACCCACATCTTTTGAGCAAGCCATGGGAAAAGAAAAATGGGAGAAAGCCATGGATGAAGAAATGGATGCCTTGGAAGCAAATGCTACATGGGAGTTAGTACCTTTGCCTAAAGGTAAGAATGCAATTGGCTGTAAGTGGGTTTATAAGGTGAAGCACAATGCTGATGGTTTTTTGAACAGATACAAGGCAAGATTAGTAGTCAAGGGGTATGCACAAACATATGGCATTGACTATGAAGAAACATTTAGTCCGGTTGCAAGGATGGCAACCGTAAGAGCAGTCATTGCTATGGCTGCATCAAAGGGATGGTCTTTACATCAGATGGATGTAAAGAATGCCTTCTTGCATGGTGATTTGCAAGAAGAGGTCTATATGGAGCAGCCACCAGGTTATGTGCATGCTGTTCATCCTGAGTTTGTTTGCAGGTTGAAGAAAGCCTTGTATGGCTTGAAGCAAGCACCTAGAGCATGGTCTGACAAGATAGGACAGTATCTTGTCACTATTGGCTTTCGGATTTCCAAGGCAGATTTCTCACTTTATGTGAGAAAAACAGAGAAAGGTATTATGCTGCTTGTCATTTATGTTGATGATTTGATTATGACAGGTGACAGTGATGAAGATATCCTTCATGTGAAAATGCTATTGAAGCAGAAGTTTGAGATGAAGGATTTGGGAGAGCTGCATTATTTCTTGGGCATTGAGGTGATTAGATCACCAAGTGGGATACAGCTCTTGCAGAGGCAGTATGGATTGGACATGCTGTCCAAATATGGGATGACAGGCTGTAAGCCTATTTCAGTTCCTTTGGAGCAAAATGTGAAGCTGAGCACAGATGCAGGTGAGCTTCTAGAAGACCCTACTATGTACAGACGCATAGTAGGAAGTTTGATTTATATGACTATTACCAGGCCAGATTTGAGCTATGTTGTTGGATTGGTAAGTCAGTTTATGCAGGCTCCAAGGAAACCACATTTGGATGCGGCTAGACGCATACTTAGGTATGTGAAGTCCACATTGCAGTATGGACTATTTTATGAGACTGGGGTTCAGATACAGTTGCATGGATACACTGATGCTGATTGGGCTGGTAGTATTTCTGATAGACGATCTACCAGTGGATATGTATTCTCTTTTGGGAGTGCTGCAGTCACTTGGAGCAGCAAGAAACAGCCTACAGTTGCCTTGTCGAGCACAGAGGCTGAGTACAGGGGTGCAGCAATGGCTGCATGTGAGGTAGCTTGGTTGCATAAGCTACTTTATGATATGCATCAGTCTACAGATGGGCCAGTTGTCATTTATTGTGACAACATGAGTAGTATACACTTGGCAAATAACCCAGTCTATCATGCTAGAACAAAGCACATTGAGGTGCATTATCACTATGTGCGAGAGAGGGTTTTACTAGGTCTTATTGATCTAGTTTATGTCAGCACAGAGGATCAGGTAGCTGACATATTCACGAAGGCATTGGGCGCAGAGAAGCTGCGCAAGTTCAGAGACCTGCTTGGTGTGCAGGAATTGGGATTGAGCTCGAGGGGGAGTGTTGAGATATCGAGCTCCACTCGTGATACGCCAGGGTGACAGTTGTATATTTATGTCACCGACTTGTCAGTTGCAGACGCGGTTGGTACACCGCCCATGAATAATAGCTACATGATAGCTATCCTTATCTACTCTAGTTCGTGGCTCAGTTAGTATGCCACCTTAGTTAGTTGAGTTTGGTTTGAGACCCATATATAGGGTTCTTCTATTTCTTTGTACTTGAGTTCTTTTGGCTTACACAACTAAGAAGAGGAAAACTGTTTTCAGCCTCCACCCTTGTGTGTCTTCCCCCATTGTGCAAGCAAGAAAGCTTCAAGCGAGACTCCTTCCTTCTCTCCCACAATCTTGACACGTTCTTCTTATTGCCAAAGGAGTAATGGTCAAGTGAGTTAGTACTATGTGCTTGATGAGTATGGGGGGGTTGAATAGGAGAGATCATCTCCTCAAGATCATCATCATGTTGAACTCTTTTCTCTCTTCTTGAATCTTCATGAAGGTGTTGACCTTATCTATTCCTTGCATTAGGCATTTGTGAGTTTTGTGGATAAAACTGCTTGTAGAATTAGTCACATCAATGACTGTCTTATTCCTTTTCAGCATGCTGATCTTTTTTAGGCTATCCATGATCCTTTGAAGATTCAATGTTTGATCTTCCCCTATTCCAAGAGTTAGAAGGAGACCAAAATGTTTTTCTAACTCTTGATGGACCACCTTGCTCATAGGTCGAGTATATAAACTGATGGGTTGCTCTTGACTTCACATTGTCATGTGGAATGGATGCCCCATTATCATTGAAAGAGGTAGAGTGCTTTGCCACTTATTACACAAGTTGTTGAGAATGGAGATTATTTGATCAAATTGAGTGTCCAACAATTGATTATGTTGTCCAAACTTTTGAAAGTGATTGACCATTGAGTGGCCCAATGGATTATGCTATCCAAACTTTTGAAATTGATTGACCATTTGTCCAAACTTATCATCAATTGTTTGGTGGTTCAATTAAATGAGACCCTGTTTCATGCATTCAATTCTATGAGAAAGTTGTTGGAATTCGTTTGAGTTATGTGATCCATTTACTTCAGACTTATGTACCTCATCAATAGGGTCTCTTGGCCATTGTGATTCTTTATGTATATTGCCATAATTGCCATCCTTTTGTACATGATTTGTGGCTCTAATGGATGTGTTTACCTCTACTTAATACTCAGCTAAGTATTTATTTATGCTCTCCAACATTTTCTCTTTCTTCTTATTCTTGGCCATTGGAAAGGGTGCTGTAAAAGAAGACTATTTGTCAATACATAGGCTGTAATAAGAGTTATACCCCTTCAATCCTTATGCTTATGGACCCAAAATAAAGCTTAATATGCATAGGTAAGGAATATTTTCTGAAATTTCAAGTTGCAATCAGGCAAGAAATAGACCCAGACCAAAATAGTGCATCCTACCTAGCTATCTGGGAACTATTTTTAGTGACCACCTATTAGAAAAATGGGCATAACTTTTGCTCCACAACTCTGATGGCCAAAAATCTTCATTATACTTGCTTTCTCCTCTATGCAATGAGTACAAGAGTTCTATGTCAAAATGAAAATATCTAAATCTGAAATCCACTTTTTTGTGACTATCCAGATTGTGACAACAACCTGTTTGTTTGTCACATTTGACCATTGGTATGCATCATGTACCTATGTCCATTGAAGTACAACATGTGTACTCTTCAAGTACCATGTATCCACCTATAAAAGATCAATAAACCTGTAATGAACTGCAATTTCTTTGTGTTCACTACTTATTTCACATTGTTTTAGTGCCTTGTTTTCCAATGATCTTGAATCTTCATCCGCTCTATCGTGAGTGGTCTTGCATAGTCCTCCACTTGTAGTGAGGGATAAAATTGCAAATGAGGCACCTAAATAGGCTTTGAAACTCCAAAAGGTATACAAAGTTCCTTTTGGGCTAGGTTATACACCCCTTTGAAGTCTTAAATAGAAAGGGAGGGTCACCTCTCTTTTGTCTTACTATCTCATCCAGTTTCAACCTTTTTCCTCGATCAGTTTGTATGCATGGTAGAGCTAGTGTTATAGAAGACAATGATACTTTGCATGACTGAAATAAAGCTTTGGGTATTCAATGAAATGCAAGAATTGATAAATTGAATGAAATGAAGAGGGTTGAGAAAGGCTTATCTTTAGTAATCAGTGACCCATTGATCTGTTAAACTCACTTTTTACAATTCTTGGGTATTTCAATGTAAAGGATCACAAGAAATAAAAAATTCAAACATTAGCATTAGGAGAAATATGGACTCTTTTTTTTACCCCTTAAGGGGTTTCTCTCGCCTCTCTCTCTCTAAAAAGAGATTCCAAAATAATATTATAATAAGAGATCTTCTATAATCAAGAAAATATCATATTTGTATTTTCAATAGATTTCACCTATTATTCTATTCCCAAACTGTAGGATAATATCATTTTTTCTCAAAATCCTCATAACTAAAAAAATACAATTCTATTTTCTCTTAAAACAGAGCCAATCATTAATCTACAACTCTTTAATGCCCTCATGACTTTTCAACATGAAAATATATTAGAATCATTCTCATTATTACTTCTTAAAAGGGCGAAAGTTAAAAAATGATATAAAATGACATACACATAATATTTTAATATTATTTTTAACCCAAAGATACCTTTTTGACTCAAGAGTTTCCTTGTAAATTTTTATCTTTTTTGGACAAGTATATGCCTATTTCTGGGCATTTCTTCATTCCTTCTCAAAGCTCTAGTTTTGTCCAAAATTTTGTGTACTCTTCTCCTTCCCTCCAGAATATGGTTTCTTGCATAAGAATTCTTCTAAAGCAAGAGTGACTATTATCTATAACACTCTCTACCCTCCTGCTACAAGCAATCTCAAGAGTGGTTTTGATAGCATTTGCTAAAATCAAATAATCTCTATCTACAACACTCTCTACCCTGCTACAAGGAATCTCCCTCTTCAGTACTATGGTATAAGATATCTTCCTCTTCAACACTCTATACTACAATCAATCAAGTGATAATGGAGGTATCTTTATTTTTTAATTCTCTGTGATGTTATTATTCTTTATAGTTGTTGTTTAATCCTTAACTATCAATTCAAAGAGAGAGAGAGAGAGAGAGAGAGAGAGAGAGAGAGAGAGAGAGGGGGGGGAAAGAGAGAGGGTTGTATGAGATGAACTAAGAAATTGGCATATATTTTTCTTTACATGATGCAGGTGCAGGATGTACCAAGAGAAAGAGAGATATTCACTTTCAATTGGAGGATGAATATGCCAAGATTGTGGGAGAGAAGGAAGGAGTCTCACTTGTAGCTTTCTTGCTTGCACAATGGGGGAATACACACAAAGGTGGAGGCTAAAAACAGTTTTCCTCTTCTTAGTTTGTGTAAGCCAAAAGAACTCTAGTACAAAGAAATAGAAGAACCCTATATATGGGTCTCAAACCAAACTCAACTAACTAAGGTGGCATACTAACTGAGCCACGAACTAGAGTAGATAAGGATAGCTGTCATGTAGCTATTATTCATGGGCGGTGTACCAACCGCATCTACAACTGACAAGTCGGTGACATAAATGCACAACGGTCACCCTGGCATATCACGAGTGGAGCTCGATATCTCAACACTCCCCCTCGAGCTCAATCCCAATTCCTGCACACCAAGCAGGTCTCTGAACTTGCGTAGCTTCTCTGCGCCCAATGCCTTCGTGAATATGTCAGCTACCTGATCCTCTGTGCTGACATAAACTAGATCAATAAGACCTAGTAAAATCCTCTCCCGCACATAGTGATAATGCACCTCAATGTGCTTTGTTCTAGCATGATAGACTGGGTTATTTGCCAAGTGTATACTACTCATGTTGTCACAAGAAATGGCAACTGGCCCATCTGTAGGCTGATGCATATCATAAAGTAGCTTATGCAATCAAGCTACCTCACATGCAGCCATTGCTGCACCCCTGTACTCAGCCTCTGTGCTCGATAAGGCAACTGTAGGTTGTTTCTTGCTGCTCCAAGTGACTGTAGCACTCCCAAAAGAGAACACATATCCACTAGTAGATCGTCTATCAGAAATACTACCAGCCCAATCAGCATCAGTGTATCCATGCAGCTGTATCTGAACCCAGTCTCATAAAATAGTCCATACTGCAATGTGGACTTCACATACCTGAGTATGCGTCTAGCCGCATCCAAATGCGGTTTGCTTGGAGCCTGCATAAACTGACTTACCAATCCAGCACCATTGCTCAAATCTGGCCTGGTAATAGTCATATAAATCAAACTTCCTACTATGCGTCTGTACATAGTAGGGTCTTCCAGAAGCTCACCTGCATCTGCGCTCAGCTTCACATTCTGCTCCAAAGGAACTGAAATAGACTTACAGCCTGTCATCCCATATTTGGACAGCATGTCCAATCCATACTGCCTTTGTAAGAGCTGTATCCCACTTGGTGATCTAATCACCTCAATGCCCAAGAAATAACGCAGCTCTCCCAAATCCTTCATCTCAAACTTCTGCTTCAATAGCATTTTTACATGAAGGATATCTTCATCACTGTCACCTGTCATAATCAAATCATCAACATAAATGACAAGTAACATAATACCTTTCTCTGTTTTTCTCACACAAAGTGAGAAATCTACCTTGGAAATCTGAAAGCCAATAGTGACAAGATACTGTCCTATCTTGTCAGACCATGCTCTAGGTGCTTGCTTCAAGCCATACAAGGCTTTCTTCAACCTGCAAACAAACTCAGGATGAACAGCATGGACATAACCTGGTGGCTGCTCCATATAGACCTCTTCTTGCAAATCACCATGCAAGAAGGCATTCTTTACATCCATCTGATGTAAAGGCCATTCCTTTGATGCAGCCATAGCAATGACTGCTCTTACGGTTGCCATCCTTGCAACCGGACTGAATGTTTCTTCATAGTCAATGCCATATGTTTGTGCATACCCCTTGACTACTAATCTTGCCTTGTATCTGTTCACAGAACCATCTGCATTGTGCTTCACCTTGTAAACCCACTTGCAGCCAATTGCATTCTTACCTTTAGGCAAAGGTACCAATTCCCATGTAGCATTTGCTTCCAAGGCATCCATTTCTTCATCCATGGATTTCTCCCATTTTTCTTTTCCCATGGCTTGCTCAAAAGAAGTGGGTTATGGTTCCTGTATCACTTTGACCATATATGCATAGTGAATGGTTGTAAATCCATCATATTTCAGCCTATCCACAGGATACCTAGCTCTGGTAGACCTATGCAAGTAGGTTCACTCCCAGGTGCTCTCAAAACATCCCTGGTTTTCCTTACTCCAGGTGTAACAATAGAAGGAATACCCAACTCATCATCAATGCTCTGTTCTGAGCCACTGGATTCACCATCCACATAAGAGTGACCTGCATTCACATCAAACATGGGCTGATCTACCTTCTCTTTTCCTTTTCGTGATACCTGCATACACTATCTGCATTGCTTTGAGAAGATTCTCCTGATCTCAATCTGCCTGTCCATGGCGAAGAATGTGAACCACTACTAGAGGACGCTCCAGGTCCACTAATATTTTGTGACTGCTGTTGTGAATTCTGTGCAGCATTACCATTTTGTGCATCTACATCATCAATCACATTTACTGGTTTATACCAGCTACTCATCTCATCAAAAACAACATCTCTGCTCACTGTAAACTTACGAGTAGAAGGGTTATAGCATCTGTACCCTTTCTACTGCTGCAGAGAGTAACCAATAAAGATGCACTTCTCAGCTTTTGGATCCAACTTGGATCTCAACTCATCTGGCACATGAACATAGGCAATGCAACCAAAAATCTTCAAATGAGAAATATCTAGTTTCCTACCAGTATACCTCTCCTTTGGAGTCATCCCATGTATTGCTGCAGTGGGAGTCTTGTTCATTATGTAGATTGCAGTAGCAACTGCCTCAGCCCAATAAAAATCTGGCAAGTCTTTTTCATTGAGCATGGCACGAGATACCTCTCCAATATGCCTGTTTTTCCTTTCTACAATTCCATTTTGTTGTGGGGTATGACTGCATGAATATTACTGCTTTATGCCATGCTCCTGCAGGAACCTTGCAAACTCATTTGAGAGGTACTCTCCCCCTCCATCTGACCTTAGGCATTTTATTTGCAGGCCTGTTTCTTTTTCAACCATAGCTTTAAGAGTTTTGAAATGCCCAAAAACTTCACTTTTCTTTTTCATAAAATACACCCAAACTTTTCTGCTATAGTCATCAATAAAAGTGACAAAATAATGACAGCCTCCAAGAGATGCAGCTTTAGTAGTCCACACATCAGAGTGGATTAATTCCAATGGCTTCTTACTCTCTTGAACATGTCTAGGAAATGGTTTCCTTGCCTGTTTTCCAAATTGACAGGCTTCACATACCTTATGCATTTCTGCAACCTTGAATTTAGGCAATCCTGCAACAATATTTTGGGCTTGCATTGATTTAAGTCGCTGTACATTAACGTGACCAATGCGTTTATGCTAGATATCAATATCTGCAACTACGCCGGTCCCATGTGCAAACATTGCTGCACTCAATTCATGCATGTCTGCATCCAACGTAAACATTCTGCCCTTCTTCTTTCCTTTTGCTATCAAGCGACCTTTATTTTTCATATCCTCAACAAAGCATCCATGAGGATTAAATCTGACCTGCAAGCCCTGCTCAACCATTTGACCAACAGAAACCAGATTCTTGGTGATACTCGGGACATGAAATACATCGGACATGTATTTCTTTTTTCCATCCTGCATAGACAAAGGAATTTTTTCAATCTGCACAATAGGATGTGCAGTATCATCACCAGTCTCCATAAATCCTGGTTTTTCCATTTTCCTTGCATCCTCCATCCTTTCTGCATGACCTGTCATGTGGTTTGATGCACCTGAGTCAACATACCATACATCATTGCTTTCTTCTGCACTTGTCACAAAATTGTTCATGTGCTGCACCATAAACAAATGCTCATTTCTGTCATCACCCTGTCTACTAGAAGATGCATAATTTCCTTGTTGCAATTTACCATTCATGATGTCATTCTGCTTTTTATAGCAGTCCTTAGCCATATGACCCATTTTACCACAGTAGTAGCATTCAACATTGCTGTTTGCATTTTGGCCTCTTTGCCATCCACCATGACCTCTTTGGCTCCCCCTGCCTCTAGAGTTACTACGTCCTCCTCCATAGGACTGGTTTTCTTGAGTTTGCTGCATATTCTGATTTCTACCACGGTCTCCAGATCGGCCTCCTCTACCTCTGCCTCTACCTCTTCTAGCATTTGAGTAGAAGACAGCTTCTTTTGAAGTTCCTCCTGAAGAAGATGCACCACTATTTCTCTGCTCCTCAGAAATTAGAAGAGCAATCAACTCCTCAAAATCAGGAAATCTTTCACGGATGGAAATGGATGTTCGAAACTGTGCATAATCCTTTCCTAGACCATTCAAGGTCACAGAAACTAAATCATCATCTTCCACTAGCGACCCAATGGAAGCAAGTGCATCTGCAATCTTCTTCACCTTCATGTGGTAGTCATTGATGCTCATACTTTCTCTTTGCACATTATGCAACTCTTGCTTGAGCTGCATTTTCCTGGCTTGCGTATTTATGCTATACATTTTTGACAAAGTATCCCATGCCTCCTTTGGCGTACTTGCATCCTGAATATGCACAATCATAGAGTCTGAAATACTGATAGACAACCAGTACATAACTTTCCTGGCTCGCTCATGCCATGCTTTAAATGCCTGCATTTGCTGTTGATTGGGAACATCAGGAAGAACTGGTTCTTCTTCATTTCCTACAACAAATTCCCAATATCCTTTTCCCATAAGGAAATTTGTCATTCTAAACTTCATGCTTGGAAGTTGTTCTTGTCAAGATTTTCAGTGACAATCTGTGAAAGAGAATCAGACGCCATTACAGAACACTGCAAAAAATTCTGTCACTGCAAAGAACACAGAACACAGCTTCAGCCTCACAAGGGCAAATCTGCAAAACTGACGAAAGTGGTATTTGACCACACAGTCACTTCCAAGTGACGATTTTGCATCAACAGGCAACAAGGATGATTCTATAACTCCCAATGTCTATGCGCACAAGCATACGATGCAATTTCTATAGTAACTTTTCACCGACCTGTAGAACAATGGTCGCACAGCATAAAATAGGGTCTTTTCCTGAGTGCATGCAGAAAACTTCCGCCTCCAAAACAGGCCCCGAAATGGCCTCAAATCAAAAAAATAGGGTCACCAAGGGCTAAACCCCTCTCCCATAGCATATACTGCCCTCTTGCTTCACCGCAAAGGGCATCTCAACCTGAGACAATGCACTCTTGCAATTTCCGGCTGTGCTACCTGCAGAGATCTGCTCCCAAAACAGAAAATGAAAGCAACACTGCTCCTCTTACCAGAACACCGCGAGCTTGGCTTGCTTTCTTGAGCTCCTTACCACGAACAAGGCTCTGATACCATGTCAAGATTGTGGGAGAGAAGGAAGGAGTCTCACTTGTAGCTTTCTTGCTTGCACAATGGGGGAATACACACAAAGGTGGAGGCTAAAAACAATTTTCATCTTCTTAGTTTGTGTAAGCCAAAAGAACTCTAGTACAAAGAAATAGAAGAACCCTATATATGGGTCTCAAACCAAACTCAACTAACTAAGGTTGCATACTAACTGAGCCACGAACTATAGTAGATAAGGATAGCTATCATGTAGCTATTATTCATGGGCGGTGTACCAACCGCATCTACAACTGACAAGTCGGTGACATAAATGCACAACTGTCACCTTGGCATATCACGAGTGGAGCTCGATATCTCAACAGAATATGCACCAATGTTCAAAAGAATTGTAGGAACGGATGATGCAATAAGATAAAGGATGCAACAAGAAAGAAATACATGGAAAAAAAGTGTGGACTTTTGGTTGATGGGTGCATTTATCCACCCGATCCAATCACTCAAAAGCCATCACAATTTGAAGGCCTTACATCATTTGTAAAGTTTGTTTGTGTAGGCAATGAAAGATTGTATGGATACACATACAGACTTGTCACACAAGGATTAGTAGGGGTTCATCAAGCCTTGAAAAATATGCAAACAAGATTAAAGGGAATATGCAATCTTTGATGAAAAATGATAGATTATTGGCTGAGAAGGATAGGGAGAACCAGAGCCTACAACAAGCAATGCTTGTCATTGAAGATGATATGCATGCTACACGTGTAGAATATGGAGTTACAATCTAAAGTTATGGACTTGGAGAAGGAGAATCAAAACATAAAGAGGAAGCTCACAAAAACTTTGGAGATTGGGGCCAGTTTAAAAACCAAAGAAGCACATCGGTGCATTTGATTAGTTAAACCAATTCACCAATTGACCAAAGAAAGTGCACAATATCATAGACTGATATATACTCAATTTGCTACTATGAGAAATATATTCCCTCATGTAGAGAATGATACTATTGCCAAATTCCTAACCAAGGATATGGTAAAAAATGCATTGGAAAATCGTAAATTCAGGGACATTGTAGATGGTGTTGCAAGTGAACATCTTAGTGATGTGAGCAACTTGTTTACTGCTATGGATGCTCAGGGATTATGTGACAAGGTGAGAATGAGTTTTGAGTCATATAGTATGCTCTATCAACAATTGGGTACATGATTTAAGCAAGTCTTTAAAACTAAGTGAATAATGCCTGTGCCAGAACCATTTCATGTGAAGAAGGCTCGAAAACAACTAAATGAGAAAGTTTTAGAACTAATTGGTGAGCCAATGCATCTGGAAAATACACACATATTAAGTATGGCTCCAAAGAAGTTGCATTTGTATATTGAATGCATCCAACAACTTTGTATTGGATACATGTAGGGTTCAGATTGCTATGGTCAAGTTCTACAATATGTCTATGGAAGAATATAGAGGCAAGCATAATTTTGTCCTCAAACTTGATGAGAGTTAGATTACTAAGGGGAAAAAACTCAAACATGTGAGTATAACACTTATGAATCGAGTATTGGATCTCAAAATCAATGAAAACCATCCTTTATGCTTCAGTGTATAATCAGAGAATGAAATATGGTGGCTTGCAGCATTTGAAGTACCAAAGGAGGACCATGAAGTACTTAAAGTTTTTTTTAACCTCACTAATATACCTAGTGTTATTCAACAGCAAAATAATGGATCAAGTTTACACATCGAGGGGTTTGGGGACTATCAAGTTGAATGGCACCTTGTAGGTGATTTAAAAACATTGAAGTGTATGTTTGGTTTATCAAATGCAGTGAATGCAAAATTTTTGTGTATATACTGTATGCAAACTAGGAAGAAAGGGAAAGATGGAAAGAATGGCTTGCCAAGGTACGACAACAAGGTGCTCCAACACGTGACCAAAAAGTCATGAGAAATGAAATGCTAATTCTAGTGGATCCAAACTGGCTCCCTATTTTGGAAATATCACTAACAAGGGTTCACTTTTGCACATTGCATTGTTTGTTTAGAATAATTGAGAAGCTAGTATATGAATATATATGCTTTGCATACAAGATACAGCTTGTGTCAAAAGTTGATGCTACATGCAAGAAGGTAGAACAAGTCCTCTCTGAAGTTGGATTGGATGGGGGTCAAGTAGAAATAAAAAAGGATGAGAAAAAATTGGAAAAGAATGGAAATATCCCTTGTAAACCATGCTTTGACGTACCCAAGGCTAGGAAGTTTGTATCTCAACCTTGAGATGAGGAAGTCAATATACTTGTAAAATAGCCAGAGAAGTATGAAGGATAGAAAAAGTTGCATCTTGCTATTCCGGATTGGAGCACTCGGGGACGAACAAGGATTGCAAAGGCAGAAGTATGGATACACCTAGATAGATTAGCAATATATGAAGTGAGAAAAGCAAGATATAAAAACAACACAACTAGACAATGCCACACAGAATGGTTGGCAACCCAAGATAGAGATGGCACGAAATGGAGACCTAGATAAAGATAATACTTTTGATGCATTTAGAGTCCACGAGAGATCATAGGTACCTAGGATATGACACATCAATATTCCTATCTTTAACATGAGATGTCTTGCAAATTTTGTTTAAAATTTCGAAGGTTTGTCACTATGTTGTTCAAAGTCGATTTCAAACTATGTTTTTTAATTATGAAAAGTCAATTTCAAAATCCTAAGAGAAAGTTATGAAAATTCCAAACCTTGAGACATTCACTGGCCTATACAAAGAAGGGCATGAGGGGGGTGGTAGGAGACAAAGAGAGGCATGGATGGGGTGGAGAAATGAAATGAATTGATAATTTTAAAGTTCGTTTACATCGCAATAAGTTTAAAAGTTGGTACTTAAGTCAAGTCTCTTCTTTTTTATTTTTTCCCATTACTCTTCACTCTACCCTCCACCTTTCTATCCTTCATTATCACAACCATGGCATGTTCCAAGCTTCCTATCAAGAAGACGCTTGCAAAGAGCTCAATACTCTTCCAAATCTAGAGAGCGTACTGTGAGTGACAAAGGTCCCTTGGTGGGTGGCTGACAATAGTGGCCCTACTGCATCTAATAGTGGTGGTGCTATTGTGTCCAAAAATGGTGGCCCTAGTGTGGTCAATAATGATGGTTTGCCATTTTCTAGAAATGGTGGTCCACATGATCTAGTTGCTCCACCTCCCACTACTACTCTAGCTGGTAATACACATCTTCCAACACATAAGAAGCAAAGATGGAGACTAAGCATAGCTGCGCTACATGAGATAAGGAAATTCTAGAAGAATGCCAACTTGATTATTCCTAAGGCACCATTGTCTAGGTTGGTGTGAGAAATACTGCAAGATCTGCAGTTAGGGCATCATCACAAGTTCTTTTCAAGGAGTCATGCAAGGAATGTGGGGCAATGGTCAAGCCAAGCCTTGCTTGCTCTCCAAGAAGTAGTTGAAAGTTACTTGATTGATCTAATGGGTGATTTTCAACTTTTAGCCATTCATGCACAATGTATCACTATTAGGCCTATAGATATGGTTCTTGTTCATAGGATCTACAACAACAAGGATGCACTTAATCTTAATGTCAACAATATGCTTTGAGAAGTTACCTTGTAATTGGATCTATGTTTTTACCTCATGTTTGGTTGTAGATTGTAAAGAGCTTAGTTTTGGGTTATCTTTCCAGTAGACCTTCAAGTATTTAATAGCAATGATATGCAAAATGGAGCTAAATTTTGCCTAGCTCTAGTTGTACTTGGTGCGACACACTATCTACCATGTATTTCATAGTTTCGTAATGCCAAATTTGCTATTTGATATTCTATTTTGTCATGATTTACATTATGAATATTTCCAATTTTCTAATTTTGAAAGTAGTTTTGTTGAGGATAAATTCAATGTGTAATCATGCACACATCAGTGACCAGTTGTACATGGGTTGATGCAGTATATCTTTACTATATTTAGTAGTTTAACAACACTATATCTGATATGCGATATTCCATTTGACCCATGACTTATTTTTTGTGAATTTGTAAGTTTTCAATATTTCATGTAGTTTGATTGACAACACATTTAATATGCAGTTGCACACACTCAGTGTGGTGGTGAGTTTTTTTGTTATGAGTGAAGTATAATCCAGTTAATGCATTTTCAAAAAATGATTGAACCATCAATTTTATAAATCAAAATTTGGTGAAACTTCACCTACATGTTGGGCATCATAAAAACTCATGGACACTAAAAAATTGGCCCCGTCAGAAGCCTCTGGGACACCTATCCAGAGGCTCGCGTCTGGAGCCTTGAATTTGGGGATTCATGGTCCTAGACGCCAGCCTCCAAACAGATGTCCTAGAGACGAAGCTTACCTCATTGACTTACTCAGAGACCTGGTCTATGTAGCATTGCCTGCAAGGAGAGTCACCGTCACTGATAGGGATTTGCGGATAGTGAGGTTCTTCTGGCAATGGAAGGACGGTCCTTGTGGAGATCAACAACGATAGGGGTGTACTACCAAAACATATATGAAATGTAGCTTCCAAAGAGATTTTGTAAAACCCTGGTTGTAATGGATCCCATGTAAAATGTTATGGATATGAATACCATTTTTTTGGCGTGTTTTATATTTGTTTATTCACTTGTTATTTGTTTTATTTATGTCTTTGAGTTATCATTATATGCATTTGAATGAATACATGTTGCGCATGAACTTGATAAAGCACTACGCATTAAATTTAATGTATGAATCATGTTGTATAAAAATTTGATAAATAAACATAACAGTCAAGTAAAAAAACAATAATAAACGATATGTATGACAAACTACATTGCATGCAAATCTAATAAATATTAGTTTTCATTACTTCAAGTGAAGATTAGTAATTGTATTACATTGGTGATGAGATATCATTTAGCAATAATTACATCTACTCTCTCCTAGGATTCTTTGAGTTACACTCTCCATGGTTAGAGCTATTCTTGGTCATAGGCAGCAACACATTTTTCCCTGGTAGTTCCTACCTAATGACATTGGGGTGTTGGACACCAACAACCATGCCATGGGCCACCATGGAAAAAAGTGGCCCATACCTAGTACTAGAGAATAAGTAGAGGAGCTTCGAATGTTGAAGCAACACTACTTTCTTCAAGCTAAAGTTCGTTGGGATGGTTTTGAAAGGCCTAGCCTTTGTTACTGCTCTCAACTTCATGAAGTTCTCAGCAAAAGCCAGAGATCATGTCTTATGAAATACAATAATGTCACTTGCAAGCTGGCTGATATACTCCTTCAATGTCGAGTCATGTACCCTTCATTGGCTACTAGATTAGCCACCTTGTCTAGATGAAAATTCATCTATATAGACAATGTCCTGCATCACACGAGTTCAGTGTCAAACTCATTGTGTTAGACTCACTATGCATGGAGTGTGCTAAAGATATATACATTGGATTCACGCAAAAATTTACCAGAAGGGCCTCTATGGCCTTGGGAGCATGGAGATGAAATTTTGATGGGATCGGGTCCCCCATAGCAGCCCTAGTTGGAGGCCTTCAGGCGAGCCTCAGGCTAGGGCTAATATGGGTGCCCGATCTAAAAAAAAATTCATCTCCATACTAGAGATGCCCTAAAGGCCCTACTAGTAAATTTTTGCAGCAATCTGATAACATTAATCCTATAACATTACCTTCTCTGCATCATTTATCTGTTGCTGTAATGGAGCATCTAAGTCTGTTCATGCAACTGGGCCACCCTTATCTCTCTCTTGGGAAGGTGATACGTAGTCGGGTCGAGGTCCAAAAATTCTTTCTTGCAACCACTCAAATTCCTCATCTGAGATCTCATACTCTGTGGCGCTGCATTCTCAATCTGCTCTTGGATGCTCACAATGGCAGAGACGTCATTGACACTTGTGCCATTATATCGAGCCACCTCATCAAACATGTGATGGAGCATCTTGTATATCAAAATCTATAAAATCATCAGGTACATCATGCACCATGATACAATATACTTCTTCTTCTCTTAGCTCCAAAATTTCTAGTACATCTTGCATAAGTAGATATTCTACCCCCTCGATGATGATAGTATGGAGAGAAGCGAGGGGTGGCTCATCACTTGGTGTCTCATCAGGGCAAGGAGGTGGGTGCACAATGGCTAAGCTTTGTGCTGCCTCTATGCTCGGATTGAGTGTGATCTCCTTAAGCTCCCTCTCGAAATACTCTAGCTATGGCCGAGAGGGTGTATTGATGTTTTCATTATTGTCGTCTTGCACCTCAGTGCACAAAACATATATGGAAAATGCTACATTGCGCCTGATGAGATCGTTTGTGGCGTGGTCCTGGGATGAGGTGGGCACTGCTCTGGCATAGAGATGTTGCCCCATATGCATGAGAGCTCAATTTATCACCTTTCATGGCTTGATCTAGCACGTAAACTATATAAGAAATCTATGGGATCCCATCTGAGAGAAAAGTCTAGAATAGAGCAGGTGAGAGGGTTTGCGCATCACAAAACAATGCCACTATACTAGAGATAGGGTCTATGGTGGAAAGAGAGCTATCTAGAATCAAGGTCATGCAAAACCTAGGGTATATCTAGTCTCCTATGTGTGCATAGCATGTGGAGCTAATCCATGCGATGAAGGCAGGAGTGGTAGCCATGGCACACAAAGAGAGAAGGAAGGAGAGCAAAAGTGTAGGGAAGTAGAGAATGCAAGTGAAAATGAGTTTGGAGTTATAGCTTTTATGTATCTAGGGTTTTAAATAAAGGTTCTTTTTTAACCCTAAAGTTTCAAATTAAAACTCTTACCTTTGTTTTTTTATTTTAATACTTTAAAGTCATCATTAAAATCACTCATACAAACAAACACTTCGTTCTACATTATTATATCCTAGAATATACTTAGATTACTAAGTATATTCAAGTCCAATTAGAGAAAATATAGAAAAATTTTAAGAAAAGAAATCTAAAAGAAATTCAAAATCCCTTGGATCCAATTTAATATTTAAATTTAAGAAATGAGTATAAGAGATAAGCTACAATATACCATTATGCAAAGACAACATTGCATAGATGATAGAACTCCAACTTGCAATTTAATTACAATTTTAACTAGCACGATTGACTAATTACAGTTTGTATTATCACATGCTTGGATCATAGTAAACTAAGATGATCTAAATTGAAAGTAATCAAAAGTTTAGAAAAAGTTTATATTTGTTCTTTATTTAAAAAAATTATAAGGATTCCGCTATCTCAAGGATATGTGGAGAAGCATATTGTTTACGTATCATGGATTTCTCACTACGAATCTTGACTTTTCTATTATCTAACTTGAAATAGAAGTTGTAGAGGGGCTCATTAGACATTAATTGGATTTCTTGTCTCAGAAAAAAAATGGACCAATGGATCTTTGTGCTGAACACAAAAGGATTATGACCATTCCACAAGATAACCACATCTATGAGAGCTGTATGTGTCTCATCTTGGGTATCTTGATCCAAGTTGATCCACTCCCTTCGCAAAAGTCGCCATCTTCTATAACAAAAGCAAATGCATAGAGTTTGTCTAGCGATGAAATAACTGTAATAAAAACAAAAATACTGGTAAGTAAATGCGACCAACACAACAATTCATCTAAGAAAGACCTATGTCAATTAAATCAAGGCATTCAAAGTAGTAAAAAAGATTTACCTACATGCGAGATTAGATTGGTTGACCCTACACTCAATCGTCTCATCAAAATGTGTTGTTTTGACTTGCCAAGACTCACCCAATAGCTGACTCATCCATTCCTTGGATGGACACTTGCATTGATAAGTAATCTTTGTTTTCTTCAGAACATCACATGAACCAAACAAATGTGCAAACAATGAGAATGGAATAAACCAACTAAGATGCGCATCTTTGGAGCCTATGGTGGGTTGCGTAGCACTATAATGTTAGATTTTATGTGGACTTACATGCTCTTGACAACTCCAAGCTACCAATCAACCATTCACCACTAGATAGTGGTGGCAATGGGACATGATACAATCTTTGGCTTTCTACTACATACAATGAACTGTAAAAAAGATGTTTTGAGTTGCAAGTTGACTTGTAGAGTTATTATCATAGATCAAAGAACCTATGTCTTCATGCCAAACATGTATATTTCCTACGTTAAATGTTGCTATGTATGCTAAAGGAAAAGGTGTCATTGCAAAACATTGAAATATGGCACAAACATATTGGACATGCAAATCTACAAAGGCTAAACTTAATGCAATCCAAAGGGTTGCTTACCTATATCTAGAGTTGTAGAATTACATAAAGTTTTTGAAGTAGCATGTCTATGTGGGAAGTAGGCAAGGCAATTGTTTTTGCATATTAGATATATAAGCAAGAATATACTTAATGTTGTGGACACAAATATTTTGGCGCCTACCCTAAATGTATCTCTTGGTGCAATAAGTATTTTGTTATATTCATTAATGATTGCTCTAGGAAATTCTGGGTATAGTTCACGAAGGAAAAGAGTGAAGTGTTTGAGTACTTCAAAAATTTCAAGGTTGTTGAAACAAAAACATGCTTGAAAGTTAAGTGCTAGAGGTTAGATGGAGGGGGAGGATACCTCTCTAATGAATTCATTGACTATTTGAGGTCTCATGGGATAAAATGACAATCTGCATGCAATTATACCCAACAACAAAATGGGGTTGTAGAAAGAAACAACAAACATATTGTAGAAGTTGCATGGGCATTGAATGTGCTAAAAATAATATATCCAAGCACTTCTAATTTGAGGCTGTTCATATTGCTATCTACATTATGAATAGGTATTCCCTAGTTGCAATTCATGGTATGACTCTTGAAAAATGTTTTATAGTAAGAAACCTGATGTATTACACTTGAAAGTGTTTGGTTGTATTACATATGTTCATGTGCCTAATGTGTTACGAAAGAAATTGGACTAAAATGCTAAAAAGTATATTTTGATTGGATATTCTACTGAGAAAAAAATGTATCATTGTTACAACCTAGTTAATGTTCAATTTCATGTGAGCAGGGATGTTATCTTTTATGAGATGAGCATTTGATATGCATCTAGTGAACCTACATTAGATGGTGTTGATGGCCATCATAGCCATGTATAGACAAAGAAGTAGAAATCATAGATTCTTGGTGGACTAAAGACATAATCTAGTAGTTCCTTGGTCTGGGAGATTGAGTAGCCCCATATCTTTAGGTGTGTCTACTAGTATTGCAAGTAATGACAAAGGAAAGAAGAAAGTATTAGATGGCAATAATGCATCTACTAGTAATGCAATTCTTGATGGAGACTCTAGTGGCTCTTAGAGATTTTGGATGATGAGTTTAGTACTCCTTTAATAAATATATTAGGCACATAAAGAGCAGTGTAATATTTTTGCACGAAATATTAAAGAACTTTGATCACTACCTGCCTCGCGCAAAAGCAGTGCGAAGTCATCTCCCGCAACGAAATAAGTCATCTCCCGCAACGGAATAATGTTAGTGGCAAAGACCTTCCCCGCACACGCGATAATAAACCCCAACCGCGTTGTGCAAATAAGGCTGAGGCTAAAACCCGCAAGCCGCACAAGAACACCCTTCTCGAAAAAAGGGACAAATGGATAATGGTTAAGATTAAGGCAAATTTTTTTAAAATTTACCCCCTCCCCTCAACCGATGCATGGCAAGGAATGCGCCCCCCTCTACCTATAAGACCTCCCCCCTGGAGCTTGGGATGGAGGCACGAAGAGAGAGAAGAGGGAGACTCTGCATGTTGTGTTGCCGCCATCGCCGCCTTCACGGGCTGCTGCCGCCAGATCAGCATCCATCGCCTACTGCGCCACGCCCGTTGCCACCTCACCCCATCGCCATCATCATCCTCTTGCTCGTCGTCAATCCCCTCCTTTCCAATCATTCCCCCTCCACATCATTATGTTTCACACAGAAGCTTCTTGGAAGCTTCTTTACAAGCTTCTAAAGACAATCCTTCCATAAGCCTTGTGCACACGACTTATCCCCGCGATTCTTAAAACCGCATCTTGTAAAAAAATTTTGTGTGCAAGAGGGAGTAGGCAGATTTTGAGACTGATTTGCCGAGAGCTGGAGGAAGTTCAGAGATCACAAAAGGGAAAGGATGAGTTTGCGGAGTCAAGAGTCTACGTCATTGATGGCCCCCAAACAAAAGACACAAGGTACTCACGGGGGAGCCTCCAGCCCAAGTTTACACGTGGACATCCCTACGAGTCCTCATACCCAGGATCTTAGAAGTTTAATTCTGCATAAAAGGAATGCATTGGGCATGTTTAATTTTCATGGGGAAGTTATGAATGCAAATTACTCATTCGTCTTACGAGTTTTAGTTCCATGCATTTCCAAAGTGACAATCCTAAACGCATATTGCATAGGTTAAAAGGATGAAAATTTGTTTAAATGCACCCTTGTCTTCCTTGCAAGAAAGAACAAGCACATAATGCATTTAGGCAATAACTTCCTTGTTGTGATTTGCATGAGAAAATCATTAACATCCATTAGATGTTGTCCAAAGAATTGCAGTGCATGAAAAGGAAACCATGAACTTACCTGTTGCATGCGAGGATGCTTGCATTTTTAAATCGGATTAAGTGCCGCTGAATGGATTAAGTCAACAATAGTCTTATGACATTCGTCATGCATGAACTTATTTATCGAAGTTGTTTTAGGAAAAGATGCATTTCATATTAAATCATGAATTCAATGCATCGGACAAAGGGTTATAGATATAATTCTTGTTAAAACTCAACGTAGGTTTTTATATGAGTTAGCCGTGAATTGTCTATCATTATAGATTAGGCAAGGAAAAGAAATGGTCATTACAAACCTTATAGTTGCATAGGAGTAAAAATCTATGATTTGCATACTTGCATGGAATGTTGTATCTTGAATGTATTTGCATCTCTTCTAAGCAAAGATCGTTCTTGTTGCAAGACAATTAGATCGTTTTAGATAAATCACTTGTAAGGGCATAACCCTCAAGGGATTCGTAAAAGCATAACTAGTTGGTACAATGAACACTTCAAAGTGCTAGGTAGGGTTTAGTACGTTAAAAATTCTGCCTAGTATCGCACTTGGGATGCTGAGTCAAGACTTTCGAACTCAAAGGTCCTACCCACATTCATGCAATGTTTGGGTTAATTGGACGCCCATACAATAACGATCTAGGGTTTTTACCCTAGGGTAAATTGGCCTAATACTAGGATTCCAATTGAGTTTAGAAACCCTAGGGCCAAACGTTATTGGCCTAGCAAGGTTAGGGTTGGGTTGGGTCAAAATACATCCCAAACCCTACATCTTGACCAAGCGTATTTCTTAACCAAGAAACGTCGTTTGATGGGAGAAATGATCCCACCAGTTAGGTGCGATATTTGTGCAACAAGTTGCAACATCACATGGTTTTGTGTTTAAATCACAAAATAGATTTGCCACTCTTTAGAACAAGGGTTGGTAGGTTCGAAGTACAAGTTAATTTTCAAGAGGATGAGTAGTCATCCTGTTACATCATCCTTCAGTGAGGCTGGGTTGCCAAGATAGGGTAACTATGAATTGCCTAGGAAGAAATTGACCAATCGAGTTAGGGTGACAAGGTTGCCCATGATTTACTGTCTTAATTTGAGGAACCTAAGGTGTTGGTTAATTTGGGTTAATAGGGTATAAACCCTAATCCAAGCATAAAAGTGTAAACAAACAAACCCTTGGGGATCTTGCCAAGTCGCAATTGATCTCAGATGGAATGATGGATACATTCGGAGAGGAGGATTCACACCTTAGCAATTGGCCAAACAAATGACCACTGGATTGATTGTGTTTGTACAGTTTAGGAGCACTCTTTGTATTGCTTTGCTCAAAGAACTAAAGATGGAAAAATAATTAATGCTTCAGGTTGAAGGCCTTGAGGGAGAGGCAGCATCAGTTACCCTCGACTGTCTACCTGACCCTAACCAAGGGGGTTGTTAGCCGTGCCGGGTATGTGGACCGAACCCGCCACGAGAGGTCTCTCCGTGGGTACTACTTGGAGCAGGAGGACGCTTGGGGGGGCTCTGGCCGTAAATCCCTTACCTTTGGGTCCTGAACAAGAGGCCGACGTGACTCGAGATTGGATCTCGAGGCCCGCATACTAATCTACAGGCGAAAACTTGGATTAGTAATCTCGGAGGATTGCTGGATTGCCTTAGGGCGGATTATGGATTGACTTCGGGCTAGATTATGGATTACCCTACGGGCTGGATTATATGATGTATTCCAAAGACTGATAAATAAGATCAATCGTTGAAAATGAACTTGTTTGACATTGCTTTTCTGTGTTAGTGTTTAAGTTACTGAAGGAACTGGTGACTAATTGGCTAATTAAGGAAGCTGTTTTTGCGTGTCAAACTAAATGTGATAGGTAATTAGACAACTAAAGTAACCTTGAGGAAAGTACGCTAGATGTGGCCACAGGTCTGTCCTACGGATGGGTGGTCCCGGTTGGCCGGGAAATTTTCTCAAAGGAATTTGACAGCATGGAACGATGACCTAGAATCTAGGATACTAGAGTCCTGATATGTGCTGTTTTAGGGGAACAGAATGGGACTATGCCTTATGGGCAAAGAGGTCGAGCTTCGCATCCCTCTCGTTTCCCATTCTCCTTGAACCAAGTGTAGCATGGATCCTCTTCGATCCTGACATTTCTGCGTAAATTAGTTCGCTTGGGGTTTGACGCTAGCTACCGTTCTAGGAATTTGACCACTAGGAAACCCCGATTTAGGTGGTCCTAAGTGGGAACGGCCAGAATGCTTTTGCTTCATGGCAGACTCGGGAGGACCTAGATCACAAACCCCATGACGTTCCGTGGGAGTGCCGGACAGTGCTTTCTAGACTCTCTTCCCGATGGGCTGGTAAGACGTGTCTTGTAAGTGAATAGGTGGACACGTTACAAGCACATGGTAATGTAAAGGTTCCATTGAGTGATTGAGTGATACACAACTCTAGTGGGTGAGATACCCTGCTTGTAGAAGATTTAGTTTTGAGGGTCATGCATATCACCATTATTATTATATGATAAAGGTAGTTGAGGATATTGAGGCCACTTGTTTGACAAGGTTGTTGGTCATACTCATTGGGATGCGGTAATGGATGAGAAGATGGATGTATTAGAGGCCATCAAGAGTTGGGATGTACTACCATTGCCCAAGGGAAAGAAAGCTATTAGTTGTAAGTGGGTCTATAAAATAAAGCATAATACAAATGGTTCTATTATTAGGTATAAGGCCATGCTAGTTACAAAAGTCTATGTATAAACATATAGCATAGATTATGAAAAGTCATTTAGACCAATTGCTAGGATGGTAACTATCAAATGTGTGATTGCTTTGGCAACAGCCAAAGATTGGAATCTACAACAAGTGCATGTGAAGAATCCCTTCTTACTGTGGTGATTTACAAAAAGAGGTGTATATGGAGTAGCCAATAGATTATGAGGATTTAATAGCATCCAAAATATGTATGCAGGTTAAAGAATGCACTCTATGGGCTAAAATAAGCACCTAGACCATGACTTGATAAGATCGCGGAGTATCTTGTCAACAATGGATTTTATGTTTTTGATATAGATCACTCATTTAATGTGAGAAAGGGTGATGCAAATTTGATCTTCATAGTCATCTATATAGACAACTTGATTATCACATGTGATAGAAAAAATGGGATTGCTAATGTCAAGGGCCTTTTGAAACAAAATTTTGAGATGAAGGATTTGGGTGAGCTGAGATACTTTCTTGGTATTGAGGTGATAAGATGTGAAAATGATAGTATATGGTTGTCGCAAAGGCAATATGGCTTGGATATATTATCCAAGTATGATATGATGTCATGTAAACCTCTTTCAACACCATTGGAGCAAAATGTAAAGTTGAGTGTTGATGTTGGGGATGTGATAGAAGACCCTACTATGTTCAGAAAGATAGTAAGGAGTTTGATCTATATGACCATCACAAGGCCAAACTTGAGTTATGCTATTGGACTTTTGAGTCAATTTATGCATGTACCTAGGAAGCCTCATTTGGATATAGTCAAATGCATATTGAGTTACATAAAGTCTACCTTACATTATAGATTTTTTATGAGTTAGGTAAGGATATACAAGTGTTTGGGTACACAGATGAAAATTGGGTTGATAGCAAGTTCGATAGAAGATCTATTAGCGAATTCATATTTTCCCTTGGTAGTGCAACAATTACTTGGAGCAAGAAAGAGCAACCAACCATTGCTTTATTGAGTACAAAGGCTAGGTATAGAGATGCTACTATGGTAGCATGTGAGATAGTATGACCATAAAAGTGATTGGGTGATTTGGATGTGCAGGGAGATAGTCCAATTTTCATTCATTGTGATAACATGAGTAGTATACAATTGGCTAGGAACCTAGTATTCTATGTTAGGGAAAAACACATTGAGCTACATTATCATTTTTTAAGAAAGAAGATACTTGCAAGTGAGATTGACTTGGTATATATCAACACATAGGATTAGTTAGCTAACATTTTCATGAAGACACTGGGTGTAAAGAAGCTTCAAGGCTTTTGAAGCTTACTTGGATTTGTAGAGATACGATTGAGCTAGAGTGGGAGTGGTGAGACATCAAGCTAAACACGTGTTGACATTGATGATGGACCTCCTAGCTAGATGGGTCTACACATCTACACTTAGCATGTTGGTAGTTTCCTTTTTGTTGTATCTTATCTATACTTTGTGTACACTACATTTGTGTGAAAAAGGAGAAAGAAAAACCAACAAGAAATTTTTTTTGGCCTCTATCTCTCTTCTTGTGCTCTTGAGTGGGCTTCCTCTTATGTGTATGTGTGTTGAATGCAGCAACTCAAGAAAGTCCCCCCCCCTCCCCCCACCACGTGATTTGTGACAAATCACAATAGCATCTATGATGGAATTATGATGTGGAAACCTCAGCATGAGTAGTTGGTGTGGATCCCATGATCCTTATCTTGAATCACTATACCTTTTCTCTTCAAAATCAAACCACGGTGATGGATTCCAAGCCCAACATGATCTAAGACAAGGACATGCCTTGGATCAAAGACCTTAGGAAAATTATTAGCCAAAAGTAAAGATAAGCCACCATGCGTGATGATAAGACTCATTGGTTGCCATTAGACATTTTATGCATATAGAGAAAGTCATACAAAGGTTGTCTTTCAATCCATGTAGATAAGCAATAATGATTCAAACAAGGGAAAGAGTTGCAATATCGATTACATACAAAGTGGTCATCAAATTAATGTCGTGGTGAATTTTAGGTTGACAAGATAACAGATTTATTGAAGAACCATTTCCATTAAAAATTGGGACTCAATCAAAGCTAATGTGTGTTGGAGACCTTCAACAATGGTCACTAGGAGCAAAGACCTTCAAAGCCCACATAGGCAGCCTACATAGGTTGCATGGATACCATTCATCTCATAAATGGCACCCAAAACACCCCTAGCAAACACTTTGAAGAAAGAACCATCCAATTGAAAGAATCCATGACAAGGAGATTGGTTTTCTTGTCCCAGGTTTTATATCAATTGGTGAAATCATGAATGTAGTGGCCTCTTGCCAAGCTCCACAAATATAATGAGAGTTATAAGCCTCTAGGATGTCTCCATATTTGATAAGGAAAAGCCTCCCAGAAAAAATACATGGGCATATTTTTTAAAGCCATCAATGCCCATGCAACTTCTTGTGACAAAACATGGATCTAGAGCATAGCACTGATTATGGAGGACGGAAGTCAATAACAAGACTCATAGTGACATAGACAAGAAGACAAACTATTGCTCAAGTGAATTAGGTTCCAAGGTGTAGGCTTGGACTCATAAACACAATCTTGAGCTAACCATGACAGAGACATAGAATGAAGTACAAAGTACAAAATAGCATTTCCTTGAAAAGTGAACCAAGTACATGTCTTTATAGCTTTTCAACTTCTCCACTCTCCTCAGTATGCATATGGGATTCAGGACATCTCTTCCTGGAGCATACATCATTTGTTATTTCTCAACACCCCCCTCAAATGATGAGTCCCTACACTTGCTGGCTTTTGCCCCCTCTACATGATAACATGGCTCGGGAGACTAGCTCATAGGTAGCCTAATCAAGTTAAAGCGTGAAACTTTACATCTTTGAAAAGGGTTTTTACAAAGCAAATCCATTATGGGAACAAATTCCTTAGAACAATAGATCAGAGTTGTTGATGGTAGCGGAAGCATCTTCTTCTTCATTCATGAATTGGTTTTGGTGGTGGTCATTCTGCATCTGTAGTGCTCTTTTCTTGTGGAAACATTCATTGGTAATATGGCTAGTCTTACTACAATAATAACATGTCATCCGACTTTTGTTGTCGGTGTTGAATCCTCGACCTCTTCCTTTGAGTCCAACAGCTCCTTTGGTGTATAAGAGATTTTCCCTTGAGCTAGTCTCTTTTACATCTTTACTTTTAAATTTGCTTTTTCCATCAAGCACTAAGTGCTCAATGTCTTTGAGTGAGAGACTAGGACCATTACTTAGTATTGAAACAAGGTTCTCATACGGTTCATTATTAACACTCGCAAGTAGCACTGCTACTGTCTCATAATCGTCAATGTTCTTTTTAAGAGTTACTAGTTGAGTTTTACTACTCTTTAATTTATTGATGTGTACAGTCATAGATGAATTGTTTTTTACATCCAAATTATAAAACTGCATAAGTAATTTTACCTTTGAGTTCTTTGCTTGTGTACCAAAGATTTTATCAAGTTCTTCCCATGCCTTCTTTGCATCCTTGATGCTAGAGATATGATGTAATACATTATCTAATAGACCCTAGGCAATAATACCTAGAGCTTTGTTGTTCATCTTCTTCCATGCCTTTGTTTTAGGCTAGTGTTCTATAGCATATTCTTCAAAGAGATCCCAAAGGTCTTTCCTCATGAAATGATACATAGTTTTCTCTTTCCAGGCGTGAAAGCCTTCACCATTAAACTTTGTTATTTGCTCCATTTCATTCATCTTAGAAGGAGGTCTTACCGCAAGAACACTCAGGTAGTGCCTATCCTTTTATACAGAAATTGAGACTTACAAATGGATTTGATCAATAGGGCTTATTCATGAGTGAGCTAAATAGACAAGTGCCAAGAGACACTAATTGAGTATCAAGAGATACTATTGATGTTGAGTCTCCTTGTTGAGCTAGATGTTGTTGACTTGATTCTTTAAAATCTTCAAATATCTTCAAAGACTTGTCCTACTCATTGATTAATCAGTGGCATTGAGTTGATGAGAGCAAGGGGTCTATTGAGTCTTCCAACTAGCAAGGATAAGTGAGAAATGAAGCTTGGCCACATTTTGGCTATTGTGGACTCTAATTAGGATTCTCAGCCCAACTGATTTTTTGTCTGTACTTAATCCTTGTACATTTCATAGGGCTTTTACTCAAATACCTTTTGAATATCCTTCTTTACCTTCAACAAGAAATGATGAAGCAAGATTGAAGCATTTGGAGAAGATTTAGGGGATTCTTGGTCTTTGATTTGGGGAAAACATGGCAGCCATGAATTTTTTCAAAAGTTTGATCAATTTGTGGCTTATTCATGGGGACTATGATGAGTTTTATCTTTGAGAAAAAAGTACAAGGCCTTTACATCAAGATTGATCCAACATTAGAGCAATAGATATTGATTCATATTATTTCGTTCTTCTGGAATACTTGGGTAGCTATGGATTATTGAAATCAGTTGAAATCTTGGTCTAATTAAATATTGAGGAATTTGTTTGAAGCTTTGGACTAATCTTCATCAAGAATTAAAGCATTTCTTGAAGCTTTAAATCAATATTCAGCTCTACTTGAAGACATTAGATCAGATTCATGGATATTTGGTTATTCTTTAGTCAAAATAAGCAAATATGGATCAAGATTGGCATTCTTGAAGCTTTTTGAAAACTTCAAGTGAATTCTTGGTCAATGGAAGACTTATATGGAGCTCCCATCAACTAACTTTGAAGGCATCTAATCTATTTTAGCCGTCTACATCAACTTTTACTATCAAAAAGGTATCATCTACTCATTTTTAATCTCTCCAATTCCAATTATTGGGGCTTAATCAATTGCTGAAGGAGGGGCGAAATTGGGTACATTCTCTTTGCTTGATTGATAAATCCAATCCACTTATGCTAAAAATTGAATGCCTATATATTGTTGATTGAGTCTCTATCATGAAATGATAGATAATTCAGCCCTTTGGTTTGATTTCAACATTAATTTCTTTCATGATTGAAACATGCATAATGGTACATCCCAATTTGAAAACTTTAGTGAATTCTTGCTCATGTGATTGCCATTAGGAGAAATATGGACTCTCTTTTTTGCCCCTTAAGGAGTGAATAAACAAATATAGGCCTAACCAAGGAGAGAGCTGGGATTCTAGATTCATGTAACATGAATCTTCTGGCCATATCTTGGCCCAAATCTTTCCTCAACAATAAAATAAGGGAAAATGTGGGGAATACAATACTAAAACTTCCTAGAAGTTTGTGACTTAAATTTTCATTTTCTTATTTTTTTATGTTTGACTTTTCATTTTTTTCCTTTTCAATTTCCCCCTCTTTCTTAGGCAGAACTCAAATCTATCATATCTATTTCCCCACTTCTTCTTTCTTAACGAAATTTTACAGCCTCATTGTTGCTTGCCCTATATGTAACCATGTGAAATTGTATTTCCTCTACACAAAAACAAAGTGAGCTTCCCATGTTTTATGAGAGCAAAGCTTGTTCTACCAAATCCCTAAGATTTTCTTCACAAAACTTTATAGGTATATTGTTCTCTTCCATGGATGTTCTATGGTAAAGTTTTATCTTGTTTGGACAAAACATGTGCAAGTTATGTGCATTCTTTGATATGTAATTTCTTTTATTTTGGTACTCTAGGAGTCTCTTACAGTCAAGAACAATGATCTTTTGAATACTCAACTTCTTCTTCAACATCTTACGGTTTCTTTATAAGTAAGGTTACATGTATGTTGTCTTGTTTTTTTGTTGCTCCATAGTTATATTTTATCTCGTTTGGACAAAATGTATGCAAGCTATATGCATACTGAGCTTTCCTTTTTTTTTTTACTCCAAGAGTCTTCGAGGGTGGGTGGAGAACAATGATTTTTTAAAAACTCAACTTCTTCAATATCTTTGGGCTTGTTTGCAAAGAGAGCCACATGTATATTGTCACTTTTTTCCGTTGCTCCATGGTTAAGTTTCAACTCATTTGGACAAAGTCTATGTAAGTTATGTGTATGCTTTGACCCAATATTTCTTTTGTTTTTGTACTCTAGGAATTTGTCAATGAAGGAACAATGGTCTTGTTATAAGTCAACTTCTTGTTCAACATCTCTTGGCTTCTTTGTGAAAAGAATTACAGGTACAATGTTTTTTTTAAATTGCTCAAATTAAATTTCATTTCATTTGGAGAGAACATTTGCAAATTATACACATGCTAATAGTTAACTTTTCTATTTGGTTATTATAGATGTCTTCACGGAGGAAAAACATTAGTAACATACTTGCAGTGGAGGTCTTCAATAGGAAAGATAGTGGCAATAATTGGATTTGTGATAAGTACTATAAGTTGGATCGGATTTTTATGCACCCAAGTACTTGAGGGAGTTTCAAGGTAAGAATGTTGCAAACCCTAGCAAACATTAGAAAGGTAGAATTTTAGAGTTTAGAAAAGTGTTTAATGGAACAAGTAGAGTAACAGAAGTGTTGATCCAATATGTTTATATGCACAAACAAATCTCTGTACACGACAAGAACTACATTGCAAATTATAAATAAAATAGTAAATTTTTAAATTTTATCATTGTTTATAATTTTTCATCAAATTTGTTTTAAAAAATATTTGCAATTCAATATCTAGGATAAACAAATAGCCAACTCTACTTCCTTTTGCAATCAACTTGCACTTATTATTAAAGCCTTCAATAAAATAGCCCTTTGTATTAAATCTAACTTACAACCTTGATTTTCTATTTGACCAACATATACTAAATTAGTTGTGATGGATGCAGGCATGAATCGTCACTCATCTTTACATAACCTAGACTCTGTAAATCTTGCATTTCACCAAACCATTCTACACGGCTGGTCATATGATTAGATGCATGTAACAACCTTTATCATATATTGCATGATAGATAAATGCTCATTTTTATCATCATTTTGTTTGAAATACTATGCATAATTTCCTTGTCGTAATTTACTACTGTAGATATCATCCTTTTTATCATAACAATGGGTTGTAATTTGATATGTTCTTCCACAATAATGAAAAATAATACTATGATTATTAGGATCTGTGTTCTACCATCCACTTCTTCCTCTACAAGTTCCCTTGCATCTAGAATTAGCATGGTTTCCCAAACTGTGAATATCTCTAAACTCTTGATTTAACCAGTCTTACTAGTTACCATTACCATGATCCATAACATGGCCTCTTGAAGAGAACTTGCCATGCTCCCTTTTGAAACTTGATTAAAATGCCATGGACATGTTCACAATTTCTTTCAAATGATTTACCCTGCATCCAAAGAAGATGAAACCAAATCATCATCATTAGGCATTGCATTGATAGCTACTAAGGTATCTACAATGCTTCTCACCTTCAAAATATATGTGCTTATAGACATTTTTTCTTTCTTCAAAGTACTCAACTCTTTCTTAAGTTGAATCTTAATGTACTTATGTATTTATTGAAAATATATTTTCAAATGTCATCTAAGATGAATGTGATTTTTTGGTGTTATTTTATATACTCCAACATAGTGTTATTAATGACTGCAAAAGACAACTAATACATTACTTTTTTGTCTTTTGTATTCAAATCTTTCTAACTATAGAGGTATTTTCCAATAATAAAGATCATCACATTGAACTTTCATGATGGGTAGTTGTTCTTGTCTAGTAGGATTTCCATTATTCTCAGCTTATTATATGACAAAGCTGATTTTGCAACCTTTCACAATATATGCAGAGCCGTAAACCAACCAATGTTTTTTAGGATGCTCAATAATATATATAACATGTATCCTATTTTCAGATGTAACATTGTGTTTGCTTCTTGACAAATACCTCAGAACTTACAAATTTGAAGGTTATAACATGTCCGGTTGAGCATGGTTGATACAATTGAAATTAATATTTTCCCTGAAACTGATGTCAGAAACCCTAAGGTGCTAAACAACACTCAAAATTGTCTCAAATGGCCAAAAAACATAGCTAAAAATCCCTAAAGAGCCTACTTGCAAAAAATACACAAATTTTCTTGCACACCAAATAACAATATGAATTTTTTCTCTGCCCTATTGTATACCACATGTCATAGCACTTTGAGCTTTTTGCTCTACCCTACTTGTGATGCCTTTAAGATACTATCCATGGAAAAGAGAGAGAGAATGGGAGAGCTTCTTCTTGATTGCTTGCTTGCTTGAATCCTTGCTCCTTCTCCTTCAGCTTAGCCTTCAAAACTAGCCTCTCTTAGTGGTGCTGCTATGATATCATGTCATGAATGGGGTGGTGGGAGGAATTGCTTGTTGAGGAGATGCTATGCCAAACACACATAATGGAAACAAGAGGAAGCTCATTCAAATAGGGTCTATCATCAATGTTCCCACATGTTGAGCTTGCTATCTCAACATGATTTGCTACTCATACATGGGCAAAATGATTGGTTCTCAAGGTTTTAATTCTACTTGAGGTACACTCCAAAAATTAGGATGAATATGCAAATGATGATCAAGCTATGGATGCTAGTGATGTTGCATCCAAGTTCTTATGCAGAAAACAATGAAAAATTTTGATTCCACACAACTTTACTTTCATACAAGAGAATCGCACCATGGACCTCTAAAAGAGAAATGAGGCGCATCTTGTTTAATAATGCACAGTTAAACTCCTTTTCACACTTCTCCCATTAAGGGGGACATGTTGGAGCTAACTCATGGTCAAGTATAAATGTTTCCTAGGCATGCATGGTTGCATGTGAAAGGATACATGCATGCTATAGTTGTGTATTTGTCCTTTTCAATATATGTATTATCTTTTATCAAATGATTTTTCAATTTTATCTTATCGAACTTGACATGGCAACCTTAGAATTTTCTTGGGAGCTTAAAAATAAAGAAAATTTAAAATTTATACTTAGAGCCAAATCTTGATTTCTTTGCAGAGAGAGAAATTGCGCCTCTCTCTATATTTCTCCCATTTATTGACGCCCCCCTAAGAAAGCCTTATATAAATAAGCAAAATGACGATGTGTAAAGCCATTGTATTGATTAAGGATTAGAAGTGGAAGAAAAAAGTTTTATTGATCCCTAATTAATCATATAAACAATGGCTTCATCATACATATGCTGTCCAACCTTAATTTAGTTCAACATGTTTACTTTAGTCTCTCAAAATTCTATAATTTTACCCCATTAACTTTTTCATTTTGAATTAGAACTATAGAAAATTTAAGTCCAATTCTCTCCATATTTCAATTAGAGAAGACATATAATATAAAACTTCTAATGCACTCTTCAATTTTATTAATACTCTCATAAAATGTTTAATATTCACTAATTATTATTTATCTCCTTAGTTTTATTTTTTAAAGAAAGTACCTGCTAATAAATTGCATTAACCACAAATTCTAGCAGCATACTCTAACAAAAAAAAACTATAATATCTTTTTAAACTTTCAAAAAATTATTCTCTTATCTCAACTTATTAATTTCTCTTTATTTTATCTAAAAATAAAAATAATCATAATAGTTACTCTCATACCCAAAAATTCAAACCCTCCTAACCATTGACCCTCCATAACAAATCCATCTTACATATTAATTCCCATCATGAAATCACATCATTTTATTCTAATATTCACTAATTAGACACTAAAAACACTCAAAAACTACCATTTAAACCCTTAAAAATCAGATATCTTCAAATTAGGAGATCTATAGCATTTAAAAATTTAAAAGAAAGTCTCTCTAATCATGTTTTAATTTTTTTCCAATAGATTATCATTAATGTCTTTCTAATTTTCTTACTTATCACTAATTATGATTTAAAAACTGCCATTTTAGACATATCTATCAATAATTTCTTTATTTGAAGGTCAAATTTTATTATTAGGTGCATTTCAACATGTTTTAAATTTTTTTAAATTTAGTTTTAAAAAATGATTCTTTAATTTCTTAATATCCACTAATTATAGTCTAAAAATAAAGTTTTTGACCCATTTCCCACCATTTCTTTATAATTTTGATTCACATCATGCAAAAATTGAACTCCATTTTACTAATCTATAACTCAACAATAAAAATAGCAATTATTTTAACACCAATTTCATTCAAATTATCCATTTCACTTCATTTTTCATTAGAAACTAAAATATTAGATTAATAGAAGAAAAAATTTTCTTCGCCTATATTTGACAATGTTGATGCTTACTTCTTCTCTCTTTAGATTTAACAATCTTGAAACTCCTTAATCTCCTTCTTTCTTCACTAACATATGTTACTTTTCTCTTAATCTTGTTGAAAATCTCTCTATACTATGAAGTAGTCTTCAAGAACAGGGTGAGATGAAAGAGGAGAGAAGAAGTACTCATTTTCTGCTCATAGATGAGAAAATCTGTGTCATTTACTACATCAAATCATCAACATCCTCCTTCCATGATGGCACCCATTTTTTGTGTATTTTTCTGTCTCTTTTGCTCAACCTCTCTTCACGAGAAATTTCAATTTAATTTCTTGATTATCCCTCTCTTCAAATTTTATAAGTTTCATACTTGAATTAGTTCTTTTTGGCACCCTTCTATATCTCCTTCTATTTCTAACCTTGCCACGATAGCTTATTGACCTTAAAAAAATTATATGCATACATACTAAATTATACCCACATTTTCTTTTGTCCCCAAAATATCTACCTCTTCCACTAAAAATCTCTCCCTATATCTGCCTTCTAGTACTTACTACTTTTTCGCTCCCTAGAATTACTCATGTCAAGATGAGGACAGGAGAGAGAGAAGAAGAGGAGAGAGAGAGAGTGCAGAAGAGAGATAAAGATTGCAGGAAGAGAGAGAAAGAGAGTGATGAGGAGAGAGAAAGACCAAAAAAGGAGAGAGAAAGACAAAAAGAGAGAGAAAGAAGCTATGAAAGCTTGGAGAGAGAGGTGAAGATGAAAGGAAGCTTGTATTATAATGTGATGGTGAAAAATCAAGTCCCTAACACCTTATATACCAGCCCCAGTGTAGCTAGTATTTCCCCATTATTAAATCCCCCCTCTCTTACATTCCATCCCCACACGAAGATTTTTGCCCTAAAAAATAATTTGGGCACTTATGATAAGTGGGTAGGAGTAGATCAAAGTACTACTCTACTGCATTATTACAGGGGTATACTAATGAATGAAGAGGTATTATTACGTATGATGGGTCATTGGGGTATGTACGATACATGGGCCTTATTGGGGAATTATAAAGATGAATTTTGACCCAAATATATTGAGTAAAGAGCTGCAGACAGTGGACATCAAGCTGTTTACTATAGGGCCGTGCTGTAGTAAATATGTCATAACTTTCTGTAGGAGACTCCGATCGGGGTGTGCCGTATGTCAAAATGAAGCTCTCAAGGAGTACTTTCAGTCCATGTATGATGCCCATTGCTATCAATAGTACATAATAAAATATGCTTTGAAACAAAGAGCTGTTAGCAGTCAATCTAAGAGAAAACAGGGCCATAGTTAGCTAGATTTCAATCAAATCCACTTCTAGTAGGTCTGGAAACTCTTCTGAAAACTGAAGCTCGCCTCCAAGAAGCTTCCTCAAGTGGTAAACTTCACCACTTAATCAAGTATTCCATGATGGAGTGAGAGCGAATCTTCTTTTCCCTTTGTCCTATGACTTGCTTAGGTATGTATTGAATGATGCCTTCTTCATCTATCGGTGGTAGCTCCTCAACATAATCCACTGATGATCCAATGAAGGGCTTCGATCGAATCACATGGAAGACATTATGAATCTTCGTGGATGGGGGCAATGCCAATCGATATGCCAAATCTCCCACTATTTTGACAATCTAGTATGACCCATAGAACCTGTGAGCTAACTTATTGCTGGAACCATCCTTAAGGTGGCATATCTGGACTTGGGCACCTTCAAAAGCACCAAATATCCTTCTTGGAACTCAAAATCCCTTCTTTTGTCATCAACATAAAGCTTCATTTGATCTTGAGCTTTCTTCAAGTTGACTTTACACTGCTAAAGTAAGGCCTGCATTCTATCCAACTCCTCCTTGCTTTGTGGGTTATTTTATCATTGAAGATAACCAGCGGGAGGGGCACCTTATAGCCGTACAATGCCTCAAAAGGTGAAACTCCAATGCTAGAGTGTGTAGAGTCATTATAGGCAAACTCAGCCAAATGTAACCATGAGTCCCAAGCATGTTGCACATCATGACATAAATTCCTCAAGTAAGTTTCTAGCCACTTGTTAACCCTCTCTGTCTAGCCATCGGTCTGTGGATGATAAGCAATGGAAGGGGCTAACTGAGTGCCCATAGAGCTGAAAACTTCCTACCAAAAGTTACTTATGAACTTAGCATCCCGGTCATGCACAATGACCTCTGGTAAGCCATGTAATCTGAAAACATGTTCCATGAATTGGTTGGCTACTTGAGAAGCATTATATTGAGTCTTTGTACTAATGAAATGGGCTGCCTTGGTAAGTTTGTACACAACTACATAGATGCTATTCCATCTTTGGCAATCCTGCCCTGAAACCATAAGAGACCGTTCTTAAGCTGATATGGAGAGTTTTCTTCCACATGCACTTGCTGTAATTTCCAAAAAATGTGGTTGAAATCAACATCTAACAAATAAGCCTCCTGAAGCTCTTCTTTCCAATCATTATGAAGTTCCATGATGGTCGAGACTTTACACGCCCACATTCTAGATAATGAATCAGCAACTACATTATCTTTTCCCTGCATATGTGTACTGTCAAAGTCATAGTTCTACAATGTAGCTACCCATCTGCATTGTTTGGGGGTAAGATTAGACAGAGAGAGGAAATACTTGAGGACCCTATGGTTGCTCTTGACCCTAAATCTGCTGCCATACAAGTAGTGGTGCCATTTTTTAATGGCATGAAGGATGGCTAGCATCTCTTGGTCATATACATTCATGGTCATCTCATTTTCAGCAAGTTTGTGCTCTAAAATGCTATAACCCCATGCTCCTGTAACAATACAGCCCCTATTCCTCTGCCATTGGCATAACATTGAATGGTGAATTCTTTCAAAAAATCTGGGCAAACCAAGATGGGAGCTGAGGTAAGCAATTCCTTGAGTTGATTAAAGCTCTTATCAACTATGGCATCCCAGAAAAAGGCCTCTTTCTTAAGCCTATCAGTCAAGAGAGCTACAATAGTGGCATAATGTCTAATGAATCTACGATAGAATGATGAGAGACCAAGAAATCCTCTAAGTGAAGTGGTATTTGCAGGTGTGGGCCAGTCTTTTATACATTGCACTTTCTTAGGATCAGCCCTAATTCCAACTTCACTAACAATGTGCCCCAAGTATTCTACTTCTATCTGTATGAAAGAACATTTTGTCTCCTTAGCAAAGAGTCTATGCTACCTCAATACATCAAACACCTGCCTCATATGCCAAAGGTGATCCTTTAGTGATCTGCTATAGATGAGGATGTCATCAAAGAAACCCAACACAAATCTGAAAAGAAAGGGCTGAAGTATTTTGTTCATTAAGCTCTGAAAGATGGCCGATGCATTAGTTAACCCAAAAGGCATAACCAAGAAATGATAAAGCCCTCAATCAATCCAAAATGTTGTTTTGACCTCATCCTTTGTCCTCATGCGGATCTGGTGATAACCTCACCTCAAATCTATCTTTGTAAAGCACTTAGCCCCCTTGAGCTCATCTAGCAAGTCATCTATGCGTGGAATGGGGTACCTGTTCTTCACCGTGATCTTATTAAGATCCATGTCGTCTATGCACATCCTGAAAGATCCATCCTTCTTTTGAACAAGTAACACAAGGGAAGCATATGGTGAAGAACTAGGCTCAATAAATCCCATGTCTAATAATTCTTTGTTTGGCAACTTCTCTTTCACACCTACACAATTTGTAAGGTGGCTTGGTCAGAGGCTTTGACTAAGGCTCCAAATCTATGGGATGATCAACCGCCCTATTAGGGGGTAGTGCTGTAGGTACTTGGAAGAGGTCCTTGTACTAAAAGAGCTCTCAACATTGAATTCTTTACTGTTTTAGTGGATTGATCCAAATTTTCTTTATTTAACTGCAATACAAAGATTTGGGACTGTCTCTTGAACTCTTTCTTGAATTATTTGTTGGTAATGAGCTGAAATTCATTGTTATTTTGAATTCCATGCAAGTGAATGAGTTGCCCCACACTAACAAACTCCATATACAGCAATGAAACATCCATGGTTATAATGCCCAAAGTTTTTAGCCAATCACAACCCAAGACATCATCTATAGGCTCCATTTCCGATGCAATTAAATCCAAATGCCGTCCAAAATTTTTAGCAAGTTGAATATGAACAGCAGGGCATACTTGAGTGCTAATTTCTTCACCTCCATTGGAAACTTGCACCTTCAATGGCTGTTGTAAATCAATGGGAAACACTTCAGCCTGTCTATGACTGCTCTATTAATGAAACTATGAGTGCTACCACTGTCTACAAGTATAAACGCATCCTTCCCATGAATTTTTCCCTTAATACGCAATGCATTAGGGCTTCTGGATCCTATCCAAGCATCCATAGATACGATATAAATAGTGGCAACATGTATTTTAGCATGTGGTTCATTCTTTCCACCCATATCCCATGATACATGACCATCAGGGTCAAAAGGAAAAGAGTCAGTAGGGTCAAAGAGCTCTTCTTGACCAAACTCTTCATCAACATCATCCATTTCAGTAGTCATCATAAAAGCATGTGTATCCTCAGGGTCCTCCTCTAAGTCCTCAAATACCAACACGCTGTGAACCCGTGCCTTAGCATTCCTAAAAGCACATTTTGAGGCATGATCAACTGTATACTTCTCACCATACTTGAAACAAAGCTCTTTTTCCCTTCTTTCTTTATATAAATCCATGGGAATGGACTTTGGACTAAGCATTTTTATTCTTGTTGTCCCCTTGCCTATTATCCATTCTTGAGTTGTTTGTTGTCCTTAAATTACTTCATAGTCTTGAGGCATTAAAATGGGGTATGTGGGGATCTTAGGAGTGCTGAATGGCATGTTACCACCACCATAACTTGCCCCAAAATATTTTGGCCTTACATCACCTCTTTGATGCCCAAAATGTGACTGCATAGGTCCTCTTTGCTGCCCAAACACTGGCTGATATGCCCCTCTTTGCTGTCCATACTGAAATGAAGCATCCCGGTGATACTTACAAGAGTTCCTCTTAGCCAACTCAATAGCTTTGAACAAATCCGATGGATTTTGAGCTGAAACATCAGCCGAGAGTTGGGGATCTAGCCCATACACATACTTGTGTAACTTGGCATCATCACTAATTGACTCAATGTACATGGTAAGGTTGAGGAACTGATTTGTGTATTCTCTAATAGCAAGACCACGCTATTCAATGCCATACCATTGGCTGGCAAGCTTTTCTTTCTCCACTGGCAAGACAAATACTTGCACCATGAGTGCCTTGAACATTTCCCATGAGTCTACTTGCTGATTTTCTCTTTTAATGTACCTCCACCATGTATGTGCAAATCCTTCCAAGTGGATGGATGCAAAATGGATCTTTTGGTCATCACTACAGGGCAAGATGTCAAAATAATCCTCAAGCTTGGAAAGCCACTCTTCAAGTTCAGTTGGAGATGACAATTGACCAACGAATTTTGAGAAAATAATCTTGTCTGTCAGCTCTCTTTCATGATTATGTGGCCGTCTCATATATCCAAACTGAGGCTGATCCATGTGGCTGCCCAAAAATAAAGCATTGTTAGAGTAAGTTCTGCCAAAAGATGGCTGAACTTGCATAGATGGCATGGGTCCTCGTGATGGATCGAAATTACCCCTCATTGCATTGTTCATTGGCTCCTCTTGCCTATGTGAAGGCTCTCCCTGCTCAAAAGTGTTGGAAGAGAGAGGGAGAGAGATAATGTAATGGAGCAGCAACCTGACCTTCAGGTCATTCATCATATTCCATTATTTCATAGACTACTAACATAAGATAAGTGTATACAATAGTACTAAGGTCCATAGGACCATTCACACTGGGTCTAAGACCACCGACTTATTTAATGTCCCACACTTTGCTGATGTCGGTCATACATACTGACAGGAGAGTAATGGGAGCTTGATATTCTAACACTCCCCCTCAAGCTCAAATCATCTAATGAACTCCAACTAGCTGTCTGAAACTACTAAACTTATCTTTACCCAAAGACTTGGTAAAGATATCTGCAACCTGTTCATCAGTCTTCACATGCATAAGATCTACTCTCCCTGTAAGAACCATCTCTCTGATAAAATGGTAGTGTACCTCTATGTGTTTTTTCCTAGCATGGTATACTGGATTCGTTGCCATGAGTACACTACTGAGATTGTCACATAATAAGGTCATTAGAGCATCCATCTGAATATCCAAATCAGCCATAAGCTTGAGTAGCCATGAAATCTCACATGTTGCCAATGCAGCACCCTTGTACTCTACCTCAGTACTAGACAATTTCTTGCTGCTCCAGCTGATCATGCCACTTCCAAGGCTAAAAGCATAACCACTCGTAGATCTGCGATTATATGAGCATCCTACCCAATCCGCATCTGTGTATCCAACTAGTTTCAAGGGCTTATCTCTCATATAGAACAACCCATAATCTACAGTGGACTTAACATATCTCATAATCCGCCTAACAACATCCAAATGTGGCTTCCTGGGCTTCTTTTGCAGCCTTTGCAAATTTACATGCCCCACTCTCTTGTGCCAAATTTCCAAGTCTCTGATAGTGCCAGAACCATGGGCAAACATGGTTGAATTCAGCTCTCGCAAGGTAGCATCAAGAGTAAACATTCTGCCATTTTTGTGACCACGAGCTATTAACTTGCATCCATTACCAAACTCTTCAATAAAGCAACCATGCTTATTGAATCTAACCTGCAAGTTCTGCTCCGTCATCTGACCAATAGATAGTAGGTTCTTCATAATCGAAGGAACATGTAATACATCATGAAATTTTCTTTTTTGCCATCATGAACCACAAGAGGCACTTTGCCTTTATGCTCAATGCTATGCTGCGTGTCATCACTTGTACAGACATAGCCATTTTTTTCAGCCACCATATCAGTGAACCAATTACCATGAGGAGTCATATGGTTCGATGCCCCTGAATCAATATACCAAAGTGCATCATCAGTGGATTTTTCAGCAACTCTGTCTTTTACGTACTACATGGCAAACAATCTATCTTCTAAAGTATCATCTGTCTGACTAGATGTAGCAAAATGCCCATGTTGTTTGCCTTTCTGATTGCCCTACTTCTTCTAGCAGTCCTTGGCAATATTCCCATACTTCCAGGAGTAATGACAATCCTTATCCTTGTTCGGATTGTCAGATGGGCATTGTTGTTGCCAGGAGCCTCTACCTCTAGGGCTAGATCTCCCCATGCCTCTAAAGTTTCCACCACCTCTTGCATTCGATACCTGTTGGTTGTTATTGCCATAGGATGCATTTTGCTGGACTCCTCTGCAAAATCCATAGCCTCTACCACGGTTTTCACGGCCACGTTGATTGGAATAGAGACCTGCATCCTTGTTTTTAGAACTGTTAGATCCTGCAACCAAACCAAGCTTAACCTCTTCATGGATAAGCAATGCAACCAGCTCATTGAAATCAGGCATTTCAGCCCGCACAGACACAAAAGTGTCAAAAGACTTATACTCAGACCCCAAGCCATTCAAAGTCACAGCAACCATCTCTTCATCTTCAACTTGTGAACCAACAGATGCCAACTGATCCGCAATGGTCTTAACCTCCGTGACATAATCCTGTATAGATCTGCTCTTCCTCTCCATGTTGTTGAACTTTTGCTTCAACTGTATCTTCCTGGTTCTTGTGGTTGTGCCATAATACTTGACCAAAATGTCCCATGCATCCTTAGGAGAGCTACAGTTCATTATCTGCATTACCATGGCATCTTAGATACATAAAGAGAGCTAGTGCAAGACTCTACGCGCTCTTTCTGTCCAAGCTCGGTGTAATCGTCTCTGATCAGCCATAGGTCGATCTGGGAGCTCAGGTTCAGCTTCTGCTCCAGTCACCAAATCCCAATAGCCTTTCCCTATTAAGAAGTTCTCCATGCGGAACTTCCATATGGCATAATTGTTACTGTCAAGCTTCTCCCCCACTATTGGGTTATGTTGTCAGTCCTTTCTGCATTTGCCATGTTGTACCAGACACTATTTAGTCACTGCCTGACTTCCTGCAAGCCAACAAGTCACTCTGACCAACCTCAGTCCTTGACTGTTTATGACAGTTTTTTGCAACTATTCTCTGAAAAAAACAAGGTATTTCAGCCCTTTACAACCTCAAAAACATCCACAAACATGTGGTATAACCCGTAGGTACATCAGTCAGTACATAGACTTTGCAGGTATTGTAACTCTGTGTCATGCAAGCTTATTGCAATAAAGAGAATAGGCAATCTAAAACCTGTAATTTTTCAGTAATTAGCAGTGGATTTACTGTCAAAAACCACTTTAAAACATGTCATACATGCTCCAAACTTTTCCAGACATTTGCTAGTATATGTAGACAACTAGACATAGTCATACGGGCACAAAACAGTGCATATCTAGCAAGTACAAGTGACATAAATCTGCTCACAAAATGTATACAGCCAATAAACTATCAAACCAAGATGTATTTCAGCCCAAGAGATCCTCAAGCCACTTCATACATATGCCACTGTGTGCAGGGATCAATACATAACCATACAGGCATTCGCAGACTCTCTGTCTTCAAGAAGTAATGTCAAAAAGTACATGGACTGTTTATGACCAGCCAATACACTATCAAAGCATTTGTTCTCTGATTCAGATTTCAGTTTTCAAGAGCCTTCAATGCTCATCTCAATGCTCATAGCATTCAACAATCATATCCTGTACCATACAACTCCCTGTAGGTAACAAAAGGCATGTATTTCTTCAAGTCAATGAGTGTATGATGATGACAATTTTATGACAGTTTTCAGCCTGTCATAAAATTTCAGATCTGAATATTTTATCAGTAAAATGCAATCCAAATGCATCAAACTCAGTACCTATGCATCCTGAATGAACCCTCTTTTCAATAGAGCTCAAAATGCTCATCAAATGGCTTCAATGCTTCAAAGAGTGATCAATGTATGCTGCCTTGTTTGAGTTTACAGTTTCCAGCCATTAAAAAATTCCAGATTTGAATATTTTTGCCACCAAGACTTCAGCTCATAAGCATACCAACCAATACATATGTCTGCATAAGCATATCTATGCTCAAATCTCATGTCGGAGATACATACATGCTGTGTATTCCCTGTTTGTAATAGACCTGGACTGTATTTCAAATCTGAAGCTCACTATTCTAGCTCATACATCAGCTCCAGACCAAGAAATGGCTTATCAAGGCATCAAAGGACCTTCTAAGAAGCATTTTCAAGCTGTAGATCAACTAGGTAGTGATTGATATCTTCATTAGCAGCAGCAAAAAATGACCATTCAAGATCAGGTGCAAACACGCCAGCAGCCCAGGGGGTTTCAACAGCAGGTATACTCCACAAGGATAGTTGATGCTTGATCTTGAGTGCTCAATGAAGCCTCTACAGTGCTTCAAACAGGCCAGGACAACCCTCTTGTATAATGACAACCCAAAATGGCAAAATGCATACCTTCACAGATACAATGACAGCCTGCACACTATCAGCCTGCTTCTCTTCAACCACTGCCCCGAGTCTTCAAGTTGCAGGTCTTTCTCGCAGCTTCATGCCTTCAAGAGCCCATCCATGATGGCTCTAATACTATGTTGGAAGAGAGAGGGAGAGAGACAATGTAATGGAGTAGCAACCTGACCTTCAAGTCGTTCATCACATTCCATTATTTCATAGACTACTAACATAACATAAGTGTATACAATAGTACTAAGGTCCATAGGACCATTCACACTGGGTCTAAGACCACCGACTTATTTAATGTCCCACACTTGCTGATATAGCAGGACACAGCTAATGTCGGTCATACATACTGACAGGAGAGTAATGGGAACTTGATATTCTAGCAAAAAGTGATGTTAGGGATGCCCACTCTCCCTAAAATTCCTTGGGAGTTCATATTTGCTGCATTCACTGATGGGCCAGCCACTCTTTCAGCATGCATATTTGATCTATCCTCATGTTCATTCCCTTTCATTTGGAATTCCATCCACTTAGTGAGCTGGGCGTAGGAAGAATGTCCATAGTGGTCTTCATTTGACCAATGTCTTCCATCAATTCTCTATGCCTCTTAGCATGCCTTGTCTCATGTGAACTGAGGGTGTTAATGAGTGCATTGAGGCTCCCCACATCAAGAGAGTAATCTTAATCTTCCACATCAGGTTTAGTTTCATCCTTTGGGGGGCATGCATCCCTTATTTGTTGCTAGAGGTCATCATTTGCCTTAGTTTTTTCCTTATTCCCTACCATGGTTAGGTGTAGTCCCGTTAGACCACCTGCCACTATTTTTCCCGTAACTTGAGCTAGGAAGCTCGGATTGACCTACTTTTTTGTTCAATTCATAGCCAAGGATGCCCTCTTCAAATATAAGCATGCTGCTAAGGTTTAATATAGAAAATTTTTTAACAGCAAATCTATAGTTGTTTTATGCAGTCCTGCACCCTGTTTGAGAGCAGTAGGGACTGTTTTGGCCTGTAATGGATGGGTAGTGCCCAACTAAAGTGCCAAACTGATAGGGGGGTTACTAAGGTCTACAAGCACTCTTTGGGGCCTGATCTTCAATGCTGGTACTCACTCTTTACCTCTGATTGACTGAAAATGTCTAGAGCATCCTGTAGGAATTCAAGAGAGCTAAAATTTGGTCCCCCGTCTATTGTATATCTGCAACCACTTCTTCCATTGCACCATACATTGCTTCAGCATACATACACATGGTCTACACCATAACATCACTGTTGAGCATAAAAATGAGCATTCCCATGGCTGTGTCACGCACATATGAGCATCATACATGCACTGTTTGTTGCATTCACTGTCATAACTGCAAACATGACTGCATGTGTATCTAAATATACATTTTAGCATTGATTATTAGTCATACATCATTGCAAGTACATCAATGGTACATCAATATGCCATATACATCACTAGCATAATCCCAAGTACATCAATATGTCATAGACATCAATGGCATCATCATGACATGCCAATTCTCACTGTCCCCAAAATATCTCTGCACTGCAAACAAGTTCGGGGCTCTGATGTCATTGCACATAGGGTTGGAGGTCACCACAGGGGTTTGGCAAGAAAATTAGACAAGATAGATGGAGATGTATCTTCAAGAGATAAGTAGATTACAGTGAATGTTTTAAAGGTTCAAGAGGTACTTCACGGTCAATCACAGGGGTTTAAGAGAGAAGAATGTATGGGGGTTCAAGAGCTTAGACTCCGGAGATGGTAGAGATAAGAAAAGGGTTGAAGGTTTCAAGCCAAGTTCTTGAAGATGTTGATAGAGCTTCCAAATGCATGTTCTTAGCAAAGATCACAAGAGTACAATCTCATAAAGTCTAACTCAAATCAAGCTTGTTTTCTTGACTGTAAGAGCAATCACCAATTATAAAATCAAGTACAATATGCTGCCATGTATCATAAACAACTCTACATCCCATCATTCATACGTGATGCCATAGCATGAATCAACTTTGTATGATTACATTCAATATAGACTATTAGGGACAAAAGCTTATGAGTCAATTACACGACTTGTAGGGCAAAGAGACTTTCTTCAAGAGAGCTTCAAATTGAGTTTCTGATAAGGATAAGTTACCACATTCAAGAAATAAGAGAAAAAGCTCATGCTAATTCAACTCAAAGCATCTATGCATGATCTACAAACATTGCCCTGCCAAAGGGGGACATAAAAGTTGCATATTTTGACAAGATGTCTTCTGTAGGGTAAGAAATGAATTAAAAGAACAATGTTGTAGCTAATTCTCTGAATATGGCTGAAGATATCAGCCCCAAATCAACCCAAATATCTTTAGGAATTCACCTCTGATGATAGCATAACTTCCCCTAACACACTGTTGGTGCGTTTGGTGTCGAGAGTCCACCACGGGGATAAGAGACAGTAGGGTGAAGGAAGATTTAGGGAGAGGAGTAGACAAAAGAGAAGGGGTTTGAAGAAATTGAAGACATAGAAGAATACTCCCAAAAAGAATTAGAAAATGTAGAAGAATACTAATGGAGATGAAGCCTGTTAGTTTCTTTTAGCATTATGAGAAGATATAACTTTAATAGACAAAAACGCATATAAAATAATACATTCCTCTATGTTGCTCAGATTGCTAATCTGATACTTCCATTAGCTTTGAAAGGGGAGTAAAATACCAGCACATCTGGCCAGAATTCTCCCAGATCACTCCTTCATCTCCCCCTTCGAAGTGTTATTCACTGCCTGAAAACAACGATCGCGTGTTGTGTGATTTCGTCAATCTCTCTTTTTACATAAAATCCTTTCAAATTGGTTGAAAGCTACATGTTTTCTTTTACATGTCGTTCTAATCTAGAAGTTGTCTATAATTTTATGGATTTCTACAAGAGATAATATTTAAAATATCAAAAATTGACTAAAACTTGTCCAAAAATCTAATATTTTTGAACCATGGATACTAACACTAATGTCTAAAATGGCATTGTCTCTTTAAATCAATAAGAAAGCCACACTCTAGATTTTTTTACACGGTATGTGTGTTGCGGTACGACAGCCACCCCCTCCTAACCTACACATCCTCTGGCATGTGCCAAAGTCTTTACAGATCTACATTGTTAAAAGAAGTATCTTATGTCATGTCAATGTCCTCATCTTCTACCTCTTCTTCTTCCTCTATGTCTTGATGCTCTTGAATTATATCCAAGTCTTCTAGCTCATATGTTGAACTTTGTCTTCGTTTCAAGAGCTTGATTCTTTTTCCAGCTATAGGTATCTTCATGCTTGTTCCATCCAATTCAGCCAATGAATATGTGACATTGTCATGAACGACCTTTACCACATACAGGCCAAACCCACTCTTTACCATCTTCCTAGAAGCACTGTATTGATTGTCTAGACTACTGTCATAGACAAGCACCCAGTCATTTTCTTGCTCTTGCATGCTCTTGAATTATATCCAAGTCTTCTAGCTCATATGTTGAACTTTGTATTTGTTTGAAGAGCTTGATTCTTTTTCCAGCTATAGGTATCTTCATGCTTGTTCCATCCGATTCAGCCAATGAATATGTGGCATTGTCATGAATGACCTTTACCACATACACGCCAAACCCACTCTTTACCATCTTCCTAGAAGCACTGTATTGATTGTCTAGACTGCTGTCATAGACAAGCACCCAGTCATTTTCTTGCTCTTGGCCGAGAAGTCGACGTCGCTTTATCAAATCTTCTTTTGTTCTTTAGTCTTGATGTCTTTAGCTTTTCAATAGCTGCTTGAATAGCTTCACACCTTCTTTCTAACTGCCAAATGCGCAAATTCAACAACTCTTTTCCACTGATGTCTTCCTCCCAAGGTAGAAGACTCTATGTGAGAATAGATTCTTCAGTTGGCAAAATTGGTTGTCATCCATGCCTAAGTTTAGCTGGCATATAGCCAGTCATTGTACTGTGAGTAGTCCGATTAGCCCATAATGCAAAAGGTAGCATTTTAGGCCATTCTTTGATCTTTTCTCTACAAGACTTTGCTAGAGCTTTGAGAATAGGTTGATGTCCTCTCTCACTCTTTCCATTGCCTTTAGGATTGTAGCCTGATGTCAAAGCCAACTTGATACCCAATTGAGCAAAGAATTTGGATGCCTCATCAGCATCCAACTCTCCTCTATCTGCATAAATTTCCCCTAACACGATGTTGGTGCATTTGGTGTCGAGAGTCCAGCATGGGGATAAGAGACAGCAAGGTGAAGGTAGATTCAATGAGAGGAGTAGACAAAAGAGAAGGGGTTTGAAGAAATTGAAGACGTAGAAGAATACTTCCAAAAAGAATTAGAAAATGTAGAAGAATACTAATGGAGATGAAGCTTGTTAGTTTCTTTCAACATTATGAGAAGATATAACTTTAATAGACAAAAACGTGTATAAAAGAATACCTTCCTCTATGCTGCTCAGATCGCCAATCTAATGCTTCCATTGGCTCCAAAAGGGGGTAAAACACCAGCACACCTAGCCAAAATTCTGCGAGATCACTCCTTCTTCATCTTCCCCTTCAGAGTGTTGTTCACTGCCTGAAAACAACGATCACGCGTTGTGCGATTTCGTCAATCTCTCTTTTTGTATAAAATCATCTCAAATTGACTGAAAGCTACATGCTTTCTTTTACATGTCATTCTAATATAGAAGTTGTCTATAATTTTATGGATTTTTACAAGAGATAATAGCTAAAATATCTAAAATTGACTAAAAATTGTCCAAAAATCTAATATTTTTGAACCATGGACACTAACATTAATGTCTAAAATGGCATTGTCTCTCTAAATCAATAAGAAAGCCACATTCTAGATTTTTTTACACGGTGTGCACATTGTGGCACGACATCCACCCCCTCATAACCTACACATCCTCTGGTATGTGCCAAAGTCTTTACGTATCTCCATTGTTAAAAGAAGTATCTTCTGTCATGTCAATGTCTTCATCTTTTGCCTCTTCTTCTTCCTCTATATCTTCATGCTCTTGAATTATATCCAAGTCTTTTAGCTCATATGTTAAACTTTCTCTTCATTTGAAGAGCTTGATTTTTTTTCCAACTATGGGTATCTTCATGCTTGTTCCATCCAATTCAACCAATGAATATGTGGCATTGTCATGAATGACCTTTACCACATACAAGCCAAACCAACTCTTTACCATCTTCCTAGAAGCACTGTATTGATTGTCTAGACTGCTGTCATAGACGAGCACCTAGTCATTTTCTTGAATTGCTCTTGGCCAAAGTCGATTTTGCTTTATGAAATCTTCTTTTGTTCTTTAGTCTTGCTATCTTTAGCTTCTCAATAGCTGCCTGAATAGCTTCACACATTCTTTCTAGCTGCCAAATGCGCAAAGTCGGCAACTCTTCTTTACTAATGCCTTCCTCCCAAGGTAGAAGACTCCATGTGAGAATTGTGAGAAATGCGGGATCTAGAGCATGGCAAAATCGGAAGCTATGGAGGATGAAATGAGAAGTGTGGACTCATGATGGAGAAGACAAGGACACTGTTTGTTACACAAGTGAATTAGGTTCCAAGATTGAGACTTGGACTCATAAACACAATCTTGTGTATGTGGACAATGACATTGACACTTCACTGAAAAGAAAAGAGTACTATCATTGCATTAAGAAAGGAAGCAAGTACAATGCTTTATAGGAAAGTAGGAAACTGCAGTAGGCACCATTGTGCATATGGGATAAGTTAGCCTGCATATCCTTGACCCTGAGACTCCATACAAAGAGGCTGTTTGAGTGTGATTGCTGATTCTCAACACCCCTCCTCAATCACAACTAGAAAAGGCATAAAGTGTGTAGAGGCTGTAATGAGAACCACCTGCAAAGTGTGGGCATACCACAGACATGGCAAAACACTAGAGGCTGTCGGTACCATAAACATGGTGGACATCCAGAGGCTGTAACAGGGGCCTCACAAAGTGTACAGGGACTGTAATGCCAAGTTACATAAGGAGTTTACAAAGCTTATGGCAGGAAGCATTAGGGCAAGGAAAATACAAGGCTATTAAAACAGTCTATCAGAATTATGAGAGTACAAGGACTGATGAGTATTGTCCTTCCGATCCTGGTGGTCTTCATCTTCATCATCTTCTTCCTTTGCTCCATTTTCTTCTTCTTCTTTGACTGCGACTAGATAGGCCTTTTGGGATCTCTTTCTTGCGTGGCAGAACTTCTCGGTGTGTCCGGTCCTTTTGCAGAAGTCACAGAAGAGCTGATCCTTCTTGCCTTTGTACCTGTTGCCAACATATAATGCATGCTCATCTCTAGAGGTACTTGGTTCTTCTTTAGTTTTTAGCTTCTTTTCTTCTTCTAATAGTGATGCCTGGATATCAACAAGTTCAGGATTTGGCATGTTGATTAAAGTTGTTGATACATTATTATATTCAGGAGGCAAGCTCTTAAGTAGAACACCGATGCAAACATCTTCATCCATTTTAATGTTGATTCCTGCAAGTTGGGTTAGGAGTCCTTCCATGTAATTGAGATGTGTGGCAAGTGATGTGCTGGACTTCATTTCAAGCCTGAAGAACTCAATTAGGAGACCATACTTTGATGATTTAGATTGTGCACCGAACAGGGTGTCAAGTCTTTTCCATGTATCCTATGAGGTCTCACGGTTATCCACATGGTGGATATAACTGTCGTCTAGCTCCAGTTTGATAATGGCCTGAGCTCTGTCATCATTCTTTTGCCAAGTAGTTGCAAGGTCCGCGTCCCGAGGTTTCTTCTCTTTGCCATTTGTGATGGCCCAGAGACCCTTCTTCATCAGGATGAGCTTGATGCGGGTTTGCCAAGTGTGAAACCCGACTCCTTTGAATCGAGCATTTGGATAGTCTTTTCCCATGTTAGATTTACGGGAACAGTAGCAAATCAACTTCAGACTTATTAGATTTGAGCAACAGAAGAATTGATTGAGAGACACAAGTGCTAAAAAACACTAACTGAGTGTCAATGAATACCAAATCTGCAAAAGTCTTTTACTCTTTTAAAATCCAAGTGATTTTCCCCTTCTTGATTTGATGCTGATGCCTTCAGATCTGAGTGACAGTACTTTAATGAACTTCAGAGAGTATTGCTCAGTGATTAAAATCACTATTGATAACTTCAGTGAGAGAAACAGTGAAAAAAATGTCAAGATTTTGAAGCTTTGGCTATGGTGGAATTAGGGTTTCTAAGACAGGGGCCTGGTTTTTTGCTGATTGCAGGAGCTACAGTGGATCATTTTCAAAAATTTTTATATGCCTAGGAAGCTGATTTCATGGGCTACAAAAGCCCTATCATAATCGTCAAAATCGTGGACAGTATGCAGCATGCAGGGGGCGCGAACAGAATCGGCGCAGTCTGGGGCAGTGACGTCGAATTTGTGCAATGCCAGAGCTGTAGCTTGCCAATGTGGTTGTTTGTTGTGCCAGGATGAAGCGCCTTGAGCAGAGGAACAACTCCCTAGAAGAAATCGTGGGCTGAAAGGAATCAAGAGAGGCTAGACAAGCAATGCCATGCCCAACTGGGCTCTGATACCATGTGAGAAATGCGGGATCTAGAGCATGGCAAAATCGGAAGCTATGGAGGATGAAATGAGAAGTGTGGACTCATGATGGAGAAGACAAGGACACTGTTTGTTACACAAGTGAATTAGGTTCCAAGATTGAGACTTGGACTCATAAACACAATCTTGTGTATGTGGACAATGACATTGACACTTCACTGAAAAGAAAAGAGTACTATCATTGCATTAAGAAAGGAAGCAAGTACAATGCTTTATAGGAAAGTAGGAAACTGCAGTAGGCACCATTGTGCATATGGGATAAGTTAGCGTGCATATCCTTGACCCTGAGACTCCATACAAAGAGGATGTTTGAGTGTGATTGCTGATTCTCAACAAGAGTAGATTATTCAATTTGCATAATTGGTTGTTGTCCATGCATAAGTTTAGCTGGCATATAGCCAGTCATTGTACTGTGAGTATTCTCATCATCCCATAATGTAAAAGGTAGCATTTTAGGCCATTCTTTGATCTTTCCTCTACAAGACTTTGCTAGAGCTTTGAGAATAGGTTGATGTCCTCTCTTACTCTTTCCATTGCCTTCAGGATTGTAGGCTAATGTCAAAGCCAACTTGATACCCAATTGAGCAAAGAAGTTGTGTGCCTCATCAGCATCCAACTCTCCTCTATCTGCATAAACTTCCCCTAACACAGTGTTGGTGAGTTTGGTGTCGAGAGTCCACCATGGGGGTAAGAGACAGCTGGGTGAAGGTAGATTTAGGGAGAGGAGTAGACAAAAGAGAAGGGATTTGAAGAAATTTAAGACGTAGAAGAATACTCCCAAAAAGAATTAGAAAATGTAGAAGAATACTAATGGAGATAAAGCATGCTAGTTTCTTTCAGCATTATGAGAAGATATAACTTTAATAGACAAAAACGTGTATAAAAGAATACCTTCCTCTATGTGGCTCAAATTGCCAATCTGATGCTTCCATTGGCTCCAAAAGGGGATAAAATACCATCACACCTAGCCAGAATTCTGCCAGATCACTCCTTCTTCATCTTCCCCTTCAGAGTGTTGTTCACTACTTGAAAACAGCGATTAGGCGTTGCACAATTTCGTCAATCTCTCTTTCTACATAAAATCCTCTCAAATTGGCTGAAAGCTACATGCATTCTTTTGCATGTCATTCTAATCTAGAAGTTGTCTATAATTTTATGGATTTTTACAAGAGATAATATCTAAAATATCAAAAATTGACTAAAACTTGTCCAAAAATCTAATATTTTTGAACCATGGACACTAACACTAATGTCTTAAATGGCATTGTCTCTCTAAATCAATAAGAAATCCACACTCTAGGTTTTTTTTATACGGTGTGCGCGTTGCGGCACGACATCCATCCCCTCCTAACCTACACATCCTCTGGCATGTGCCAAAGTCTTTACAGATCTACATTGTTAAAAGAAGTATCTTCTGTCATGTCAATGTCTTCATCTTCTGGCTCTTTTCTTCCTCTATGTCTTCATGATCTTGAATAATATCCAAGTCTTCTAGCTCATATGTTGAACTTTCTCTTCATTGAAAGAGCTTGATTCTTTTTCTAGCTATGGGTGTCTTCATGCTTGTTCCATCCAATTCAGCCAATGAATATGTGGCATTGTCATGAATGACATTTACCACATACGGGCCAAACCAATGCTTTACCATCTTCCTAGAAGCATTGTATTGATTGTCTAGACTGTTGTCATAGACGAGGACCCAATCATTTTCTTGAATTTCTCTTGCCCGAAGTCGATGTTGCTTTATCAAATCTTCTTTCGTTCTTTAGTCTTGCTGTCCTTAGCTTCTCAATAGCTACTTGAACAGCTTCACACATTCTTTCTAGCTACCAAATGCGCAAAGTTAGCAACTCTTCTCTACTGATGCCTTCCTCCTAAGGTAGAAGACTCCATGTGAAAATAGATTCTTCAATTGGCATAGTTGGTTGGTGTCCATGCATAAGTTTAGCTGGCATATAGCCAGTCATTGTACTGTGAGTAGTCCAGTCAGGCCATAATGCAAAAGGTAACATTTTAGGCCATTCTTTGATCTTTCCTCTACAAGACTTTGCTAGAGCTTTGAGAATAGGTTGATGTCCTATCTCATTCTTTCCATTGCCTTCAAGATTGTAGGTTGATGTCAAAGCCAACTTGATACCCAATTGAGCAAAGAAGTTGCATGCCTTATTAGCATCCAACTCTCCTCTATCTGTAGTTACTTTACCCACACAACCATATCTGTAAAACATATCTTCAAGAAAAAAAAGACAAACAACTTGAGTGGTCTTGGTTGTTAAGGATTTGTCTTCAACTTGATTGATTAGATCCTCTCTTGCAAGAACTAAATATCGCATATTCCATATGCCTATAGGCATGGTTACAATATTAATAACCCATCTATAATGTATAGACAAAGGGTAAGTTGGTTGTAAGCCATCTCGATGCTTGACCATAGAATACATTTGATACACATAATAGGTTTCAACAAAATGTGCTATGTCTCCAACAAAGTTTTTCCACCAATATTTTTCTTTGACTTTACTAAAGGTTCCCCATATGCCTCTATGGCCAGCCCACAGGCTTTCATGAAATTTCTTCATTACCTGTTGTTGCAATCTTTTGTTCCCTAAAACTCAGACATGCGCTCATTTCTTCTTCTTTGTGTGCTTGCGTAGATGTCCTCCTTTAAGAAAAAAACCATAAGCTTTCCTCTTAATATGCTTGAACTCTTCATCAGTCCAAGACTCCTCCTTCATTGTGCTCAAATATTGGCCAATCTTCAGCCAATCTTCTTCAAGGAAATGAACTAGAACTTGAGCAATGCAATGAGCATGCTGGCTTCTAGTTGACCACCCTTCTTCCCTAGATAATTCTTTGATATTTGTTGCTGTATGCTGATTTATAGCAGCACCTTTTCTTGTTCTTACTATACTTAATGCTATACCATTAAAAATATCAAATTCACCTGTAAGATTCAGCTTTGGGTTTGTATATTGAGCAACTGAAAAGGTACTTTCAGCAGCAGCCATGGAATGAGATTCAGCACAAGTATAGATTCTTCAGCTTCATCTTCTTCCATCAGCTCTTCTTCATTGTCATATCTTGCATGTGATAACATGTCAGCAACTAGATTCACCTTTCTTGCAATATGCTTCAATTCGGGGTTGAGAGATTTAATATATGCAATCCATCTTAGCATAGAAATGTTGGGTGTAGAGCAATTGGCAATCATGCCCAAGAGTGGAAGACAATCAGTTTCTACCACTACGAAAGCACCTATAAAGTATTTACAATCACACTTTAATGCTGTTACAACTCCCCACAATTCCCTTTTTACTTGTGTATACCTTCTTTGATGTTCGTTGATAACCTTTGCTCCAAAACAAATTGCATACTTGTTACCTTCAAGGTCTTCTTGGCCAACAGCCCATCCTATCCCAATGGGACTTGTATCCATAGTAAGGATGATGGGTTGACCATTTGAATAATCAGCCCTTTTGAGAGTGGGGACTGAGATTAACAACTTCTTTAGTTTGCGTACAGTGAGAGTATGCTCTTCCTCCCAAGAGAATCTTTGTCCTTTTCTTAATAATTGATAAAAACTTTCGACTACATGAGCAAAATGTGGTATCCATATGAGATAGAATACACATGCGCCAAGAAATCTTCTCACCTCTGAAATATTTGTGCATTTTTATTGCATTTTAATGATGGTATCTATCTTGATTGGTGAAGGTTTACGTCCATAGGGGCCACACAAATGTCCGACCACTAGGACTTATTCTACTCCAAAAATCGACTTAGCTCCAAAAAGGGTAAGATATACCTCTTCTAGCCTTTTCAAAATCCTGTCACAATCATGAATATGGTTAACTACAAATGTCATGCTGCCATCTTTGTCAAGCTCCTCACTCTTTTCATTGACTTCACATCCCTTGATAGGTATACCATCAAGAAATGGAAGAGTAAGTTGTGGAATAAAGTTCCTTAAGACTTTGTACATGGCATTCATCATATGGGCTACGGAGTTTGTTGCACCTTGTGGTAGAGTGCACATGCGAACCAATCCAAGAGATATCTTCATTGTGGTAATGTCTCGACTTTCTAATGAAAGCTGAAATTGGTTATATCCTGAATATAGGTCGCCCATAGAATAAATTGCTCTACTTACAAAAGCTTCATCAAACTTGTCAACAATTGGACCCAAACCAATATTTCGGATTGTGATATGATTAATATGATGTAGATCTTGAATGAATCATAAAGATCCATTTTTCTTGGGCATGGTAAACCATTGGTTTGAGTAAGGTGCTGAAGAAGGTTCTAAAATCTTCATTCTGATCAACTCATTTAGAAGTTCCAGTAATTTGGGAATAGGCTTGAGGTTCCAAGGCACATGTGGGATCGTAAAAATGACCATAGGAGCCACAATATTTGGATCCACATAGCCTATTTCACTTGGCTGAAATGCAAAAGCTTTCCAATGTTTCATTAGCATTTGCATAAAAGAGTGTTTTTCAACCAGTGAAAGGAAACAATTTTCACCTATTTTGAGCTCTTTTATACTTTTAGATGTGAACTTGTGACCAATGTTGGAAGGATCACAAAGAATTGACTAATTTGCTACCCTATGAGTCAACCCTTCACTTTTAGGAGGCAGTCGGACTTTCTTATCCACCATCTTGTATTTTGTCTCCACTTGCACTTCAAACTTCTTGAATTTTTTGATAAAAAATCAATGTACATACTTCTATGGAATGATTTTTAGCCTGATTTTTTGTATGACCAGCTGCATATATTTCAGCCAATGTGTCAATAGTAATCAATTTAAAAAAATGCTTGAAATATCTTCATTTTCAGCCATCATGTCATAAGTTTTCAACTCTCTTTTTACATGACATAAATATTTTCTTTCAGCTTTAGTCATGGATGGAAGAGACTTATAACAGCCCATACTATTGGCTGTACATATATACAAATTTGCTAGAGACACAGTTTTTGTAGCATAAGGAGGTTCAATCTTTTTACATGATGCACTGCCATGGCCTCCTTTTATAGCAATGCAGCCCAAAAACCCTTGATTTATTGGGCATTAGGTTGCATAGGATAATCATGCAGTTGATCTCTGTTTCGATGATGGTTAACACACAGAGTAAGAAATTGGATAGCTCCTTCATTATCCTTGCTTCAGATTCAAGCATAGGAAGAACCATCATCAAGAGCTTTTGTTTCCAAGAAAGCTTTTGAAATGTAAAGATTGCCCAAGAATGATAGGGTAACTACAAGAGTCTTGAATCGAAAAGTGAAAATTGTCTTTTATGACTCCAATAGTTATCTGCACATTAGGAAATGCAGCATATGACTCTCCATAAGAGTTGTTTGCAACTCTCATTCTCGCCAACCTAGATCAACATCTATGGGCCATCAACCACTTTCATAGAGACTCCTTGCCATGATGTTTATCTCCGAGCCACGGTCTAAGAGTGCAATACATGGTGTTTCTTTTTCTCCAATTTTGAAACTAGGACCATAATTAAAGAAAAGGTCTTCTTCATAAGCAAGATTTGCTAGTGAATCCACAAACTGATTCTAGTAACGTGGAATCAGCTGAAAAGACACTCTCTTAAACTCCTCAAGTAGGGTCATGGCAATTCGATGATACATACAAAGAATGGGATTCCGCACTATGTATGTCCCATCTAGCTGGTTCAGGATCAACTGGGAATCCCGTTTCACTAACAACCGCCGAATACCACCTTGTTTGGAAATATGCAGTCCCATAATCAAGGCTTTATACTCCGCCATATTGTTAGTGAATCCTACCCCGAGATAAGCAGCTAACTTCATCATAACTCTACGTCGGGGATCTCGGATTACTACTCCAACAATCCCTTTTTTATTAGGGCCCCTGGACGCTCCATCAAAATATAATGTATATGTCCACAATGGGTTTACGCAGCCGGCCATCACAAACTCCTCTATTTGTAATTATGATGGTCAAAATTTAGCATGTTTAGAGGGTGAACTGACGGCTCCATCCCACCTTCTTCATTGAACTCAACAGGGATACTTGTCAACAATCGTAAGCAGTGATGGGTGGCAGAAGACTTTAATCTCCCACACAAAGGTTCTATCTTCTTGCTCAATCACTTTGTATCCTTTGCTCCACTAGATAAGTTTCCCCTGGCGGTATCTCTGCTCTAGATATGGGTGCTCCAAATAAGGAATTAACCGCCCCATCAACCAACTTTAAGCTCTTTTGCAGGTCTCAAATCATCCCCAGCATGGACTTGCAATGCATTTCTCCATATTAGCATACTTAGAAATAATAAGGTTTAATCTTATTAAGATTAACCTTATTTTTAAACACTACTCCCTGTAGATCAGCTAATAGAGCCATAGACCTATTTTTCCCTATCCTAACAATCGTGTAGGGGCCATCCCATTTAGGTTCCAACTTCCCTGGAAACATCTCCCTACGTGCATCGTAGTATAGAACTAATTGCCCTTTTTTAAAGGTATACTTCTTCGCTCTAAGGTCGTGCAACTGCTTCATTCGACGTTTGGCTACCTCTTGGTGTAATAAGCTCTACAGTTTCAGCTCATCCAGGTGGGCTATGGTCATGAAACGTTCAAAAAGGGAATCCTTGTCTCCCAAAGATTGGTTAATTGCAAATTGTATGGTCGACAACTCGATTTCAAGGGGTAACACACACTCTTCTCCATAAACTAATTTAAATGGAGTATGGCCGTTAGCTCGCTTGAATGTTGTATTGTACGCCCATACTGCCACATACAACTTCCTGTCCTAGTCTCATTTCTTCTCAGAGACTATTTTAGACAAGATACCCACAAGCTGCTTATTAGTACTTTTGACTTGCCCATTTGCTTGTGGATTATAGGGGGTCATTTTATTATGCTTGATTTGCCAAGCTTTAGTCAAGCTTTTGATCACTTTATTCAAAAAGTGGGTTCCACGGTCCGACACTATTTTCTTCGGTGGACCGAAACGGTAGATAATCTGCTCTAAAAGGAAACTTGCAGTCTCTTTTGCATTGTCCTGCATTGTCACCCGCACTTCTGACCATTTTGTAAAATAATCAGTTGCTACTATAATGTATCTCTTTTGGGTAGTAGATGACGGGGTGATAGGACCCACAAAGTCAATGCCCCACTTCTCAAATGGAAGGATAGCCATGATAGGTGTAAGTGGGTGTTTCCTACTCTCTCTGCTGTCATGTCTTTGATAGGTATCACATCTCTTGACATACTCAAAGGAATCTTGGAAGATGGACGGCCACAAATATCCAGCTCTTAAAGCTTTCTGTGCTGTCAACCGTCCAGCGAAGTGCCCTCCACATGCACAGTCATGACACTCTTCCAAGATAAAAGGAACCTCGTCAAGCATAACACATCAGCGGTAGATATCATCAACCCCCTGCCGATATAGTGTTCCTGCGATCAAGGAAAACTTCAAAGCCTATTGTTTGATTTTTCTCTTTTCTGATTTTGATAAACCAGCTCCAGTCTCTCCCGTTGATAGATAATGCGTAATAGCATCATACCAAGATGGGATAGAAGCTGTATCAATTTTAATCATTTCATCAATGTCACTTCCTTCAGCCTAAATCTCTTTTGGCTCCCCGAAATCCACAAGGCATTCCACAATCCCCTGCAACCTTGGTGGCTTACTCTTAATCTCATAATCGAACTCCTACAAAGTGATTAACCACTTTGCCAGACGATCAGGCGGCTGCAACTTGTTCATAAGCAATCTAAGCCCTTTCGCCTTCGTATAGAAAACGACCTTCTCATAGAGGATGTAGTGCCTGAATTTCTTAGTCCCAAAGACCATCTCAAGACACAACTTCTCCATGTAGGTATAGTTGATCTCTGAAATGCCCAATTTTCGACTAGCAAAAGCTATCGGATGATACCACTTTTCCTCCCAGATTTGGGCTAAACAGCAGCAGCTGATACTATGCATGGTGGCTGCTAAAAATATGTAGAACACCTCGCCTCTTTTAGATGCTTTTAAAACAGGTGCTTTTGCTAGCTCCTGTTTCACATCCTCGAAAGCTATCTTACAAGGGTCGCTCCATACAAATAAACAGCTGAAGGATAATAAGTTCGTTAATGGCAACGTCCTTTTTGCCAAGGCATTTATAAACCTCCGATAGTACCCTATCGATGACAGAAAGCTATGTACCTCTTTCGGAATGCATGGTGGACTCATGGCGACTATAACCTTGATCTTTTCAGGGTCAGTTACGATTCCTACTGAACTGACCACATGGCCTAGCAATAGCCCATAAGGCACTCCAAAGACACACTTCCGTGGGTTAAGAGCGATACAAAATTGTCTGCAGTGCTCAAAACACATTCTCAAAATAATCAGCATCCTTTTCCTTACAGTGGCTACCCCCAGGTCATCAATAAATACTTTCAACTCATCTGGGGAGATGTCACCAAAGGTCTTATCTGCTATTCGTTGCCATGATCCAAGTGCATTGCACAAATCAAAGGCCACCACATGGTATGCAAAAGTACCAAAGACAACAAATAAAAGTTTTTTTCAACTTGTCCTCTTTTGCAATTGCCATCTGGTTGTAACCCGCAAAGCAGTCCATAAACGAATATATTTCCCTACTCGCTAATTGATCCAAAATCTGGTCAATAAATGGAAACGGGTAGTAATCCTTAACCATCTGCTTATGCAACTCTCAAAAATCTACACATAGTCAAATCTGGTTGTTTTTCTTCTTCGTGATGACAACTGGTGAACACCATTCTGTATGTTGTACATGGAAAATCAAACTAGCTTTTCGTAACTTCTGCAACTTCTCAAACAGACCGTCTCTCAATTCAAAAGGCATACGCCTTACTTTCTGACACATAGGATGACTGCCTTCTTTTACAGGAATAGTATGAACAGCCAGGTTGGGAGGAATACCTCTCAGCTCATCATAACTCCAAGCAAAGATGTCACGGAATTCTTGAATCAAGGACACATAGTCCTCCCTTTTTGTTGAACTGAGCATGGAACCTAATTTAATTGGCCGCGAATCATTCGGTGTGCTAAGGTCCAACTCAATCACATCCGCATCTCTTATTCTATCTTGCAGCTCTATCGGCTCATTTAGAGTTATCTGATAAATATCCTCTGTAGTGGACCCCTCTTTAGATTCGTCACTGGATGATGCCTCACTACCAGATGGATCATCTGTTGTTTCTAATTCAGTGGAGGATAAAGGAGCTCTCTCACTCTGAGGAGACTCAGGGTAAGCATCGATTATTACTCGATTAGCACCTCTACCTAGAACCATTCGACTGGTGGGTATATCGACTTGATAGTTTGTTCGTAAGATCCAAGGCCTCCCTAGCAAAACTCGATAGCTAGGACGTCCTGCAAATCAGATCACCCTAAAGTCCAGGAAGCATTCTACACTTGCAACTGTAACATGGACTCTAGTAATGCAACCTTCTAGTTGCCTTAGACTATCATCAGCCATTCTAAGAAGGGTGGAGCTATCTTTCTGGATGCCCAGACCCAACCTCTCCATCAACTGTGAACTCATGATATTGACAGAGGAACCAATGTCTACGATAGCATGCTCCACTAATATTCCATCCACATAAGCTGGAACCCTAGGGAAATTCTTTTCAGCATGCTCAAACCAATCTTCCCCTACTCGTGCTATGCCCAAAGGTTCTATAATATACCCAATACGCAGGATCTTCTTGAATTCCTTGCATACTCCTGGGGATAATTTAATCAACTATAAGAGGTTTACATCTGGATTGACTTCGCAAAGAGAACTTGCTAAATCAAAATCATGATAGGCAGCCAAAGCTCTCTTTTCTCGCGAAACCATCCTCTCTTTTGGTCTCTGGACCGACTTTGGTGCTTTTTTCTTAGCTCTTGCCTTCTTTCTTGGCACTTCCTCATCCTTCTTAGGATCGACTTTTTTGTCAACCGGCCTTAGAGGTCCACCTTCCACGCCAGGATTCTGGACTTGCGTCCCCTTATCCCCTTGCTTAGGGTTTCCCTCGACCGGTTTTGCATTATCTTTATCGACCTCTTTAGCCTTTTGGCCTCTTGTCATGGCTCTTAGGTTAGAGGCTTCAGTATCATTGACTCGTACAGCCTCAATAAGGCTGACTCCATTGCCTTGTGGCAACTCTTCTATAGTGGTCTTTCCCCTTTGCAATATTTGTCTTGGTACATCATTTTGCTGCAGGTTATTTCCTTGCGCTCTATGATTAACGGGACCTGGTTGTTTACTCCCTTGTTGGAGGGAACTAATCTTACTCCAATAGGTAGCAGCTAAGTGGCCCGACTTCCCACAAATATCACATTTAACATTTGGACAGTTCCTAGGGAAATGCTATCCACCACACCACTTACAGCTGAATCTTGAGGGTCCACCTCTTCAGGGCGTCGACTCCCTATCAGATTTTGCTGCTTCTTTAAGAAATTGACATCAACAGCTATTTGCCTCACAATTTGATTGGGCTTCTTTAAGAAATTGATTCATAGCCTCGATCGTCTACACGTCATTCCATTGGCCTCACAATTTGATTGGGCATTGGTTGTTGACTCATAGGAACAACATTAGAATTCGAAACTTGACCTCCGACATTTGATGGAGCCAACTAACTTGCCATAGGCATAGTCACACTAGGAGGAGCTGGCAGCAAAGGCACATTTTGAACTATACTTCCTCTCCCATTAGGGTTATTCATATGCATCCCTTGACTTCCATTTGTCAATGGTAGATTGCCTCCAGGTACTAAACCCGCATTAAGATTTACTCGAGAGGAGTAGGCTGTTTGTAATCGCACTTCTACTCCCTCTACCCACGTAATAGCGGTGTCTATATCAGCCAAAGCCACACTGCTCAATTGCATTGGAATATTGAAATCCAATCCATGCAAGAAGTATTGCAATTGGGCAGCCGGCAGAATACGAATGTAAGTTTGTAACTTACGAAACACTTCCTTAAGCTTCTTGGCATAGGCTTTCACATTCTCATGGGGGTCTTGGTGTGTTACATTCAAGACATGCAACCAATATTGGCAACCTCTTTCAGGGGCATATTCTCCTCGGAAAGTTGCATAAAATTGATCAATTGTGCTTATGGTTCTAGACTCTATGTTGTGATACCATATCACAGCCCTTCCTTTTAATGTCATATTAAAGAACATCATGAGATGTCCCTCATCTTGGATGCGATAATTGAACATTAATCTTTGGAATTCACAAATGTGAAACTCCGCATCTTCTTTGGCTAACCCATTAAAAATGAGCAAAGGAACTCCTAAAGCTGGCAAATCCGGCATCCCTGTAGGAATTGCAATGGGTTGTGCCATGGCGACAATCGGATTAGCGATGGGAGTTTGAACTGATGGAATCACACCCCCACTTGAAGTGGGCAGACTTGGTGGAAGAGAGGAAGAACTTGCGCTTCCTCCTGCACCTAACGGACTATTTGCAGCAATTGGGTCACTAAGACCATTGCCTCTTATGCGTATCGGGCTACTCCTTTGAGGAGAATAACAACTTACGATCTCTAACCACCGTCTAGCCCTCTCAGCACATTCTGCTTTTTGTATTTCGGCTTGATGGTCCTTGTCAGAGGACATAAACCAACTTTCTTTTGGTCCCTAGAAACCCTAAATTTGAGAACCACCACTTATTGGTAGCTCCCGGCTGACGCACCATTGATGGAACCTAAAATGGGCCGGCACTGGCTATGGCACTAGCCGGACCTCATGCTCATGACACACAAACATCCTCACAGCCTCGCGGACCAGGAGCGTCAATCTGATGCTAAAGGACAAACTGCCCTAAAGCTTAATCTATTCGTTTATAGTTTCATCGTTTTGTAGTCCAACGTTTCCCTTGTTATAAACTCCTCAAAGGGAGAACCCATACACATTGGTAATGCCATGATCACACACATATGGAGGCAACCTCTCGGTAGAAACACTATGGCCCCACTGCAGCTCTCCTACATCGCAGGGATTGGCCCTTTGATGCGCTGCTAAACATATAAAAGAAACGAACACAAACTCCACTCTTTCATTTCGAATCCAGGAGATATACGATGTGTCCTCACTTAACAGTCCCTTAGGAAACTGACCCTCTATCCTACGGCAAGGGATAACCTTACGCTCTCAATCATGGGTCAAATTCCTAAGCAAACAATTGCTATGCAGTCTAGGAGCTTTTCCTTTGATACCATGAACCATGCATAGTGCATAATGTGAATGGTTTAGTGCACAAACAATAGAAAATCAGCATTGTGTATCGTGTGAAACAATTCTTTTCATGATTTCCATGCTAGCGTTTATGTAATGAGACAAGGCACCAAGCCTTACGCTCATGCTGCCATTTCCTTTATCTTAAAACAACGTCCTATAGGCATGATACAACACATAAATAAGATTTTAATTTATACTTTGACGCTCAACCTCCCCTCTTACCCTACCGTTTAATGTTTTGCATTAGTTGATAGGTGAAAACGTCATTTTATGTGTATTTCTTTATAAAGAAAGTGATAAACACGGAAAAAAACATAGAAACGAGGGTAAACCGAGGCCAACCTCATGCTTTACCTTCATTATACATTGCACAAACACACATGTAATTTTTTGGAATTTTCCTTTTACCATTTCCTAATTTTCTCATATTTAATACCCTTTTCCACCATTTTTTGGTATTTTTTCTCTATTTTCTTCAATAAAAAATGACTAAAAATTAATATTGATTGTGGGATGTGGCCCTTAGGTTCCTTGACAGCACAATTTCAGGTTTTGTTGATGTTATATCTCATATTTCCCATTTATTTTGCAAAACCCCATTTTTACCCCTTAAACGTGTGTTTTACGGGTTTTATAATACTAATTTCAGTCATATCACTTATAATTTTTTAATTTTTTGATCATAAACTGATAAAACTCATAGAAAACAACATCATAATGAATATTCAACCCATGGGAACAATGTTTCATCAATCAAATAGCATAAAAACTCATTTTTTCTTCATAAAAATTGAATTACCGCTTAGACTCCATGTCTGGGGATCTCTGTTTTAGTGCGGGACTGCACGTCAGCCCACATTCAATGTCTAGCATCTTTAAAATCAGCAATCTACATGTCTACATCGATCCGGAAGCAATCAGGTCTCATCCGGACAAGCTTTCCTTCATCATTCTTCATTTTCCTCTTGCACACAAGAACAGCCCCTTAGGGGAGAGAGAGGGAGGAGAGAGAAAGACTAGATTTGGTTCTTCTCATTCCCACAGCCATTTCACGAGCAAAGACAGGCGATAAGACCGGTAAGAAAGGAGAAGATTGGGGGTATCATCAGTTGGATGGGTTGTTTGTAACCTGCCATCTCCATCTCCATGATCCATGGCGCAAATTTCGGGCGCATTCTTCACGCCATGCTTCTCCTTCTCTCTCCACATTTTTTCATCTTGTATGCTGAATATTTTGAAGGGGGGTCAAAGACTCTAAAAGGCACATCCCATTTGGCCCAAAATAAGTCCACCTTTTCAAATCTTGCCCATCTTATGGCCATTTTCCCGTTCGGGCTCCGATTCGAGTGCTATAAAATCCTGGGCATCCAATTTGACATCCCACACTGCTTGGCAACTCCTGACAACCCACATGGAAGTCTGAAAAATGATCAAAAATCAACAAGTGTCGCTCGGCCGTCTTTTAAAAGTCGTATTTCACTTGGTGCTTAAAATCGTCCTAGTTGGAGCCGCCACCTTCGATGTTGAATATTTTTCCCCTAAATTCTGGATTTTTTGGCAAATTTTAGGCACATCCCGGGCTCAAAACTCTGCTTTCATGCGTTCTACTAGTTACCCGTTTCGGAGGGCCAGAAGAGGAAGGCCTTCTCTTCTTCTCTTTTCTTCAATCAAAACTTCTTTATGATTGATGTCAACCAAATGTGCAAAGGCAAAAAAAAAATCTACCGGTTCTTTCCAACCAGTTATTCCTTGAATGCACTAACTAGTGTTAACCAAATCTTCTTTGGTTGCTTTACCACGTTCCATTTGATCTAGTGTCTACATCCATACTTTAGATTGCACATTAGCTTTACATGCTTTTAAATTTGATTTACTTGGTTCTATTTGCAGCCCATAGGTAGCTGCATCAATTGCTGCATAGGCATTCTTTATAGCTAAATCTTCTAATCTTTTCTTCATTCCACCATTGCCAAAATTTGGCTCTAGTGGAAGACCAGTTTCAGCTGCATGAATTTTTCTGTCTTTCCAAAAGACGAGCTTCTATGCTTCAGCCTCATGGAAGGTAGAACACTCCCTCTTGTCATGTTGTTGGCTATCACACCAAATACAGTGCCTCTTAAAGCCTTCTCTCACTTTGAGTTGATGATCATCCTCGTTCTTCAACTTTGACATCCAGCTTCTCCACCTTGGAACTAATTTCTGTAAGATTCAGATGAAGGTCACACATGCTTTTAATGAGTTCATCCATGACATCATTTTTAGAAGGAACATAAGAAGAAAGAGTTGGTTGATTAGTCAAAGGAATAGGGGATTTTGAAGGTGGAACAAGCTCCATCAATGGAGTTGTTGAAGTTGAAGTAGAGCCCAATCTTAGTTGCATCTGCTCTCTTTGAGCAATCATGTTAACTGCATCAGTTAGCATCTGTCCATGCAATCTTGACACTTGATTTGGAGGTAGCATCTTCTAGACGATCAGCAAGCTTCTCTTGCAGAATGGGATCTGTAGTCTTAAGGAACAATTCAATCTTCTGACCTTCCATACTTTGTTGGTCTTCAGCATCAAATTTTCCAAATTTACTTTCAAACTCATGGTATAAAGCTAGTGCAGCCAAACCTTTGTTGGGTTTCTCAACCCAATCATTGAAACTTTTCTTCATCATTAGGCCAGAGTCTTCTAAGAAGAATTCTTCACGTAGGGCTTTTTTGAATACATCCCAATCCACATCTTGCTGAAAAAGACCATGGATTCTTTCTTGAAGACCATGCTTGGCTAGTTTGGCAAAATAGCGACTCCATGCATGTTGCGGTACACCAAAGAAGAACATTTTCTCAACATACAAGCGAATGAAAATAGAGACATTTTGACCATTAAATTGTTTTAATTCTTGCCCAACTTCCTCTAGGGCCTTGATAGCTGTGGAATCAATATTCTCTTCATCTTGCCTTTGTTGTTGTTGTTGTTGTTGTAACATTTGGATTTGTTATTGCTGAGCCTGCTGCAGTATGCATACCAAATGTTGTAGAGTATCTCTTGAAGAATCCCCCATCTTGGAGTTCTCTTACACTAACCTTCACGTCGGGTTCACCAATGTCGCTATGCATGGTTGAAGGTCACCACAGGGGTTTGTAAGAAAACTAGACAAGATAGATGTATCTTCAAGAGATAAGTAGATTACAATGAATTTTTAAAAGGTTCAAGAGGTACTTCACGGTCAATCACAGGGGTTTAAGAGAGAAGAATGTATGGGGGTTCAAGAGCTTAGAGTCTAGAGATGGTAGAGATAAGAGAAGGGTTGAAGGTTTCAAGCCAAGTTCTTGAGATGTTGATAGAGCTTCCAACTGCATATTCTTAGCAAAGATCACAAGAGTATTATCTCATAAGTTCTAACTCAAATCAAGCTTGTTTTCTTAATTATGAGAGCAATCACCAATTATAAAATCAAGTACAATATGCTGTACTGTATCATAAACAACTATGCATCCCATCATTCATACGTGATGCCATAGCATGAATCAACTTTGTATGATTACATTCAATATAGTCTGTTAGGGACAAAAGCTTATGAGTCAATTACACGACTTGTAGGGCAAAGAGACTTTCTTCAAGAGAGCTTCAAATTGAGTTCTTGATAATGATAAGTTACCGCAGTCAAGAAATAAGAGAAAAAGCTCATGTTAATTTAACTCTAAGCATCTATGCATGATCTACAAACATTGCCCTACCAAAGGGACACATAAAAGTTGCATATTTTGACAAGATGTCTTTTGTAGGGTAAGAAATGAATTAAAAGAATAATGCTGTAGCTAATTCTCTGAATATGGTTGAAGATATCAGCCCCAAATCAACCCAAATATCTTCCGAAATCCACCTTTGATGATAGCATAACTTCCCCTAGCATGGTGTCAGTGCGTTTGGTGTTGAGAGTCTACCACAGGGGTAAGAGACATCAGGGTGAAGGTAGATTCAGGGAGAGGAGTAGACAAAAGAGAAGGGGTTTGAAGAAATTGAAGATGTAGAAGAATACTCCCAAAAAGAATTAGAAAATGTAGAAGAATACTAACGGAGATGAAGCATGCTAGTTTCTTTTAGCATTATGAGAAGATATAACTTTAATAGAAAAAAACACGTATAAAATAACACATTCCTCTATGCTACTTAGATTGCTAATTTGATACTTCCATTGGCTTCGAAAGAGGGGTAAAATACCAGCACATCTGGCCAGAATTTTGCTAGATCACTCCTTCATCTCCCCCTTCAGAGTGCTGTTCATTGCTTGAAAACAACGATTGTGTATTGTGATGGGACCTCAAATGGGGCGACACTGGCTATGGCACTAGCCGGACCTCATACTCATAATAGACAAACACACGCTCACGGCCTTGCAGGCTAGGAGCATCAATCTGCTACTAAAGGACAGACTATCCTAAAGCCTAATCTATGCATTTATAGTTTTATAGTCCAATGTTTCCCTTTCTATAAACTCCTCAGAGGGAGAACCCATACATATTGGGAATAAATGCCACGATAATCACATACATGGGAGGCAACCTCTCGGTGGAATCACCGCGGCCTCACTGCAGCTCTCCTACATCGCAGGGATTAGCCCCTTGATGTGCTGCTCAACATATAGAACAAACAAACAAACTCCACTCTTTCATTTTGAAAGTACTCCAAGAGATACCATGTGTCCTTACCAAATGATCCCCCAAGAAACGAATTTAGGATGCCCTTTCCACACTCAAGCGTGGGTAATTGTCATTGAAAACAGGTGCTATGCATCTGGACCTTCTTATTCCGATACCATGATAGACATGCACATGCAAAGTGGATGATCCTAAAGCGTTCAAACTTAATTTTAAATCAGAAACATGTGGTGCACAACCAGGCTTTTCAATGCATTTACTAACCCATTGCGGCGATGTAAGGATAGCACTGAGACAACACTTGTGCTACTATTCTCTTACTTAAAATACCACAAACTCTATGTCATGATATGCATCAGAAAATCAACAACAATCAGCACGAAAATAAAACCATTCAAACATCCCAACCCCTTACGTTTACGTATTGCTTTCGTTGCATAGGTGTGGAGGTTCATTTTGTCATGTTTTGATATATAAAAAGCAATAAATCACAAAATTGACAAGGAGATAGGGCAAATTGAGGCTAAACCTCATGCTTTGCCACTACCACACATCCACAAACAATCATTATATTTTTTCTTATTTTTGTGAGATGTATTTCTATTTTTTCCCTTATTTTCCTTATTTTCTTGATTTATTTGGAAATAAAATATGCTATTTTCCATTTTTCTTGTTCCAATTACTTCAGCATACTAACATTCAATTTATCTTCCATTTCCCCCCCATGGGAACACATCTCACCCACCCGAAATGGAAAAACTACAATTTTACCGCTAAAAAACCTCATTTCGGGTTTACGGGAATTAAATAGAGCATGTAAATCATTGCAAAATCAAGATTTTTTTATAAACAGCAATTATTCATGATGCAAACAACACAGAAATAAATTTTCATCCAAAAAGAACATAATTATCATCATAAACTATAAAAAAACTTTATTTTTCTTCATAAAAATGGTCATACCGTGTTTTTACGTAACCCGAGATACTTTGAATGACTGCATAACCAATAGACGAAGCCTCCATTGCTCTCAATCTAATGCTGCACATCAATCTTCAGCATCTCTATCAATCTCCATCACCATTTCCTTCATTCTCCCTCCCGATTCCTTCTTCAAGATGGTGCACATGAACAGCCCATAGAGGGAAAAGAGAGGGAGGAGAGAGAAAGACTAGATCTCTTCATCCAGACAGCCATATCTCGCACGAAGACCGATGATAGAGTCAGGTAAGAGGGAGAAGTTGCCGGGTAATCTCTGTTGCATGGGTTATTTGTAGCCCACAATCATGATTTGGGGGGGGGATGGCACATTTTTCGGCGCCTGCATCCTCACACCATATCCACGTTTCTTCACCTTTTTTTTCATCAAAATTGAGGGGGGGTGGTTAAAATCCCCAAAGGACAGCCCCCTCAATTTTGTCCACCTCTTCAAATCTTGGCCAATTTTTTGCCTTCCAAGCTCTTCTTTAAACTTGTTGAGCATAGGACTAAAATAAGAAACCATTAACCGCACCTATACTAAACAGACAACTGGCCCTCTAATCAGCCTCCTATGGGTCCAGGATAACAACAGTAGATGGGTCTCGGCTACTCTTTGCATTACGCATATCAACCATCGCCTGCCATATATTGCATGCTCTGATAACATTCCCCACAAGCGACCGGGTCATGTCTCATTATTGATAGCAATATCCAAACTAGGACCACAGTTGAAGAAAATGTCTTCTTCATAAGCAAGGTTTGCTAGTGAATCCGCAAACTAATTCCAGTAACGTGGAATCAGTTGAAGAGACACGCTTTCAAACTCCTCAAGTAGGGTCAAGGTAGTTCAATGATACATACAAAGAATGGGATTCCGCACTGTGTATGTCCCATCTAGCTGATTCAGGATCAATTGGGAATCCCCTTTCATTAACAACCGCCGAATACCACCTTTCTTGGCAATATGCAGTCCCATAATCAAGGCATTATACTCTGCCATGTTGTTAGTGAGTCCTACCCTGAGATAAGTAGCTAACTTCATCGTAACTCTACGTTGAGGATCTCGGATTACTACTACAACACTCCCTTTTTTATTAGGGCCCCTGGACGGCCCGTCAAAATATAATGTGTACATCCACAATGGGTTTACACAGCCTGCCATCACAAACTCCTCTATTCGTAATTATGATAGTCAAAATTTAGCATGTTTAGAGGATGAACTGACGGCTCCATCCCACCTTCTTCATTGAACTCAACAGGGATACTTATCAACATTCATAAGCAGTGATGGGGAAGAAGACTTTGATCTCCCACACAAAAGTTCTGTCTTCTTGCTCAATCACTTTGTATCCTTTTCTCCACCAGATAAGTTTTCCCTGATGGTATCTCTGCTCCAGATATGGGTGCTCCAAATAAGGAATTAACCGCCCCATCAACCAGCTTTAAGCTCTTTTGTAGGTCTCAAATCAGCCCCAGCATGGACCTGCAATGCACTTTTCGTGTTAGCATACTTAGAAATAATAAGGTTTAATCTTATTAAGATTAATCTTATTTGTAAATTCCACTCCCTGCAAATCAGCTAGTAGAGCCGTACACCTGCTTTCCCTATCCTAACAATCTTGTAGGGGCCATCCCATCTAGGTTCCAGCTTCCTTCAAAACAGCTCCCTACGTGCATCATAATACAGAACTAATTGCCCTTTTTTAAAGGTATACTTCTTTACTTTAAGGTCGTGCAACTGCTTCATTCGACGTTTAGCTACCTCCTGGTGTAATAAGCTCTACAATTTCAGTTCATCCAGGTGGGCTATGGTCGTGAACCGTTCAAAGAGTGAATCCTCATCTCCCAACGAGTGATTAATTGCAAACCATATGGTTGGCAACTCGATTTCGAGGGGTAACACACACTCTTCTCCATAAACTAATTTAAATGGAGTATGGCCGGTAGCTCACTTGAACGTTGTATTGTATGCCCATACTGCCACATACAACTTCCTATCCCAATCTCGTTTCTTCTCCGATACTATTTTAGACAAGATACCCACAAGCTGCTTATTAGTACTTTCGACTTGCTCGTTGGCTTGTGGATTATAGGGGGTCATTTTATTGTGCTTGATTTGCCAAGCTTTAGTTAGGCTTTGATCACTTTATTCAAAAACTGGGTTCCACGGTCTGACACTAGTTCCTTCGGTGGACCGAAATAGCAGACAATCTGCTCTAAGAGGAAACTTGCAGTCTCTTTTGCATTGTCCTGACTCATCGCCCACGTTTTTGACCATTTTGTGAAATAATCAATGGCTACTATAATGTACCTCTTCTGGGTAGTAGACGACGGGGTGATAGGATCCACAAAGTCAATGCACCACTTCTCAAATGGAAGGATAGCCATAATAGGCGTAAGTGGGCGTTTCCTATTCTCTCTGTTGTCATGTCTTTGATAGGTATCACATCTCTTAACGTACTCAAAGGAATCTTGGAAGATGGACGGCCACCAATATCCAGCTCTTAAAGTTTTCTATGTCATCAACCGTCTAGTGAAGTGCCCTCCACATGCAGAGTCAGGGCACTCTTCCAAGATGAAAGGAACCTCATCAGGCATCACACATCGGTGGTAGATATCATCAACACCCTACCAATATAGTGTTCCTACGATCAAGGAAAACTTCAAAGCCTGTTGTTTGATTTTTCTCTTTTCTGATTTTGATTAACCAACTCCAGTCTCTCCCGTTATAGATAATGCATGATAGCAGCATACCAAGATGGGATAGAAGCTGTATCAATTTTAAACATTTCTTCAATATCACTTCCTTCAGCCAAAGTATCTTTAGGCTCCCCGAAATCCACAAGGCATTCCACAATACCCTGCAATCTCGGTGGCTTACTCTTAATCTCATAATCGAACTCCTACAAAGTGATTAACCACTTTGCCAGACGATCAGGCGGCTGCAGCTTGTTCATAAGCAATCTAAGCCCTTTCGCCTTCGTATAGAAAACGAGCTTCTCATAGAGGATGTAGTGCCTGAATTTCTTAGTCCCAAAGACCATCGCAAGACACAACTTCTCCATGTAGGTATAGTTGATCTCTGAAATGCCCAATTTTCGACTAGCAAAAGCTATTGGATGATACCACTTTTCCTCCCAGATTTGGGCTAAACAGCACAGTTGATACTATGCATGGTGGCTGCTGAAAATATGTAGAACACCTCGCCTCTTTTAGGTGCTTTTTCTAGCTCCTGTTTCACATCCTCGAAAGCTACCTTACAAGGGTCGCTCCATACAAATAAACAGCTGAAAGATAATAAGTTCATTAATGGCAACGTCCTTTGCCAAGGCATTTATAAACCTTTGATAGTACCTTATCGATGACAGAAAGCTATGTACCTCTTTCGCAATGCGTGGTGGACTCATGGCGACTATAACCTTGATCTTTTCAGGGTCAGTTACGATTCCTACTGAACTGACCATATGGCCTAGCAATAGCCCATAAGGCACTCCAAAGACACACTTCTGTGGGTTAAGAGCGACACAAAATTGTCTGCAGTGCTGAAAACACTTTCTCAAAATAATCAGCATCCTTTCCCTTACAGTGGCTACCCCCAGGTCATCAATAAATACTTTCAACTCATCTGGGGAGATGTCACCAAAGGTATTATCTGCTGTTCGTTGCCATGATCCAGGTGCATTGCACAAACCAAAGGCCATCACATGGTACGCAAAGGTACCAAAGACAATAATAAAAGTTATTTTCAACTTGTCCTCTTCTGCAATTGCCATCTAGTTGTATCCTGCAAAGCAATCCATAAACAAATATATTTCCCTACCTGCTAATTGATCCAAAATCTGGTCAATAAATGGCAACGGGTAGTAATCCTTAACCCTCTGCTTATTCAACTCTCTAAAATCTACACATAGTTGGATCTAGTTGTTTTTCTTCTTCCTGATAACAACTGGTGAACACCATTCTGTGTGCTGTACAGGGAAGATTAAACCAGCTTTCCGTAACTTCTATAAATCCTCAAACATCCCGTCCCTCAATTCAAAAGGCATACGCCTTACTTTCTGATGCACAGGACGGCTGCCTTCTTTTACAGGAATAATATGAATAGGTTGGCTAGGAGGAATGCCTCTCACCTCGTCATACCTCCAAGAAAAGATGTCACGGAATTATTGAGTCAAGGACACATAGTCCTCCCTTTCTACTGAACTGAGCATGGAACCTAATTGAATTGGCCGTGAATCATTCGGCGTGCCAAGGTCCAACTCAATCACATCCATGTCTCTTATCCTGTCTTGTGGCTCTATCGGCTCATTTAGAGTTATCTGATAAATATCCTCTGTAGTGGACCCCTCTCTAGATTCATCACTGGATGATGTCTCACTACCAGATGGATCATCTGCTGTTTCTAATTCAGTGGAGGATAAAGGAGCTCTCTCACTCTGAGGAGACTCAGGGTAAGCATCGACTATTACTCGATTAGCACCTCTACCTAGAACCACTCAACCGGCGGGTATATTGACTTGACAGTCTGTTCGTAAGATCCAAGGCCTACCTAGAAAGACTCGATAGCTAAGATGTCCTGCAAATCTTATCACCCTAAAGTCCAAAAAGCATTCTACACTTGCAGTTGTAACATGGACTTTAGTAACGCAACCTTCTAGTTGCCTTAGACTATCATCAGCCATTCTAAGAAGGGTGGAGCTATCTTTCTGGATGCCTAGACCCAGCCTCTCCATCAACTCTAAACTCATGATATTGATGGAGGACCCAGTGTCTACAATAGCATCCTCCACTAATATTCCATCCACGTAGCTGGAACCCTAGGGCAATTCTTTTCAGCATGATCAAACCAATCTTCCCCTACTCGTGCTATGCCCAAAGGTTCTACAATATACCCAATACGTAGGATCTTCTTGAATTCCTTGCATACTCTTGGAGATAATTTAATCAACTATAAGAGGTTTACATCTAGTTTGACTTCGCAAAGAGAACTTGCAAAATCAAAATCATCATAGGTTGCCAAAGCTCTCTTTTCTTGCCAAACCATTCTTTCTTTTGTTCTCGGGACCGGCTCTGGTGCTTCTTTTTTAGCTCTTGCCTTCTTTCTTGGCACTTCCTCATCCTTCTTAGGATCGACTTTTTTGTCAACAAGCCTTAGAGGTCCACCTTCCACGCCAGGATTCAGGACTTGCGTCCCCTTATTTCCTTGCTTAGGGTTTTTCTTGACCGGTTTTGCATTATCTTTATCAACCTCTTTAGCCTTTTGGCCTCTTGTCATGGCTCGTAGGTTAGAGGTTTCAGCACCATTGATGCGTATAGCCTCAATAAGGCTGACTCCATTGCCTTGTGGCAACTCCTCTATAGTGGTCTTTCCCCTTTGCAGTATTTGTCTTGGTCCATCATTTTGCTGGAGGTTATTATCTTGCGCTCTATGATTAACTGGACCTCGCTGTTTACTCCCTTGTTGGGGGGAACTAATCTTACTCCAACAGGTAGCGGCTAAATGGCCTGACTTCCCACAAATATCACATTTAACATTTGGACAGTTTCTAGGGAAATGTTGTCCGCCACACCACTTACACTGAATCTTGAGGGACCACCCTCTTCAGGGTGTCGACTCCCTATCAGATTTTGCTGCTTCTTTAGGAAATTGATGTCAACCGCTATTTTCCGATATTGTTCAAAAATCATGCTAGTGTAGTGCTTCATCATATCCTTAACTTTGCCAAGGACATTAGAGGCACTCGACTCATAGCCTTGATCGTCTATTCGTCGTTCCATGGGCCTAACAATTTGATTGGGCATTGGTTGTTGACTCACAGGAACAATATTAGGGCTTGACACTTGGCCTCCAACATTTGGTGGAGCCAACTAACTAGCCATAGGCATAGTCACACTGGGAGGAGCTGGCAGCAAATGTACATTTTGAACCATGCTTCCTCTACCATTAGGGTTATTCATAGGCATCCCTTGACTTCCATTTATCAATGGTAAATTTCCTCTAGGTACTAGACCCGCATTAAGACTTATTCGAGAGGAGTAGGCCGTTTGTAATCGTGACTATACTCCTTCTGCCCGTGTGATGGCGGTGTCTATATTAGCCAAAGCCACACTGCTCAATTGCACCTGAATATTAAGTCCAATCCATGCAAGAATTATTGCAATTGGGCAGCCGGGAGAATAGGAATGTAAGCTTGTAACTTACGAAACACTTCCTTAAGCTTCTTGGCATAGGCTTTCACATTCTCATGGGGGTCTTGGCGTGTTACATTTAAAACATGCAACCAGTATTGACCACCTCTTTCAAGGGTATATTCTCCTCGAAAAGCTGCATAAAATTGGTCGATTGTGGTTATGGTTCCAGTTTCTATGCTATGATACCATAATGCAGCCCTTCCTTTTAATGTCATGTTAAAGAACATCATAAGATGTCCCTCATCTTGGATGCGGTAATTAAAAAGTAATCTTTGAAATTCACAAACGTGAAACTCCGCATATTCTTTGGCCAACCCATTAAAAATGGGCAAAGGAACTCCTAAAGCTACACTGCGGCCTCATTGCAGCTCTCCTACATCGCAGGGATTAGCCCCTTGATGCGCTGCTCAACATATAGAACAAACAAACAAACTCCACTCTTTCATTTCGAAAGTACTCCAGGAGATACCATGTGTCCTTACCAAATGATCCCCCAAGAAACAAATGTCTATCCTACGGCTTCTTAGGATGCCCTTTCCACACTCAAGCATGGGACATTGTCATTGAAAACAGGTGCTATGCATCCAGTCCTTCTTATTCCGATACCATGATCGACATGCACATGCAAAGTGGATGATCCTAAAGTGCTCAAACATAGTTTTAAATCAGAAACATGTGGTGCACAACCAAGCTTTCCAATGCATTTACTAACCCGTTGCGGCGATGTAAGGATAGCACCGAGACAACACTCATGCTACTATCCTCTTACTTAAAATACCACGAACTCTATGTCATGATATGCATCAAAAAATCAGCAAAAATCTGTACGCAAATCACACCATTCAAACATCCTAACCCCCTACATTTAGGTATTGCTTTCATTGCATAGGCGTAGAGGTTCATTTTGTCATGTTTTGATGTATAAAAAGCGATAAATCACAAAATTTGACAAGGAGATAGGGCAAACTGAGGCTAAACCTCATGCTTTGCCACTACCACACATCCACAAACAATCATTATATTTTCCCTTATTTTTCTCCAAACTTTCCCAGACATTTGCTAGTATATGTAGGCAACTAGACATAGTCATACGGGCATGAAACAGTGCATATCCAGCAAGTACAAGTGTCATAAATCTGCTCATGGATTGTACACAGCCAATAAACTGTCAAACCAAGATGTATTTCAGCCCAAGAGATCCTCAAGACACTTCATACATATGCCACTATGTGTAGGGATCAATACATAACCATACGGGCATTCGCAGACTCTCGGTCTTCAAGAAGTAATGTCAAAAAGTACATGGACTATTTATGACCAGCCAATACACTATCAAAGCATTTGTTCTCTGATTCAGATTTCAGTTTTTAAGAGCCTTCAATGCTCATCTCAATGCTCATAGCATTCAACAATCCTATCTCGTACCATACAACTCCCTGTAGGTAACAAAAGGCATGTATTTCTTCAAGTCAATGAGCGTATGATGATGACAGTTTTTAGCCTATCATAAAATTTTAGATCTGAATATTTTATCAGTAAAATGTAATCCAAATGCATCAAACTCAGTACATATGCTCCTTGAATGAACCTTCACTTCAGTAGAGCTCAAAATGCTCATCAAATGGCTTCAATGCTTCAAAGAGTGATCAGTGTATGCTGCCCTATTTCAGTTTACAGCAACCTGTCTTCAATTTCAGACTTGTACTTCAGTATTCCAACTCATTTATCAACTCCAGACCAAGCATTAACATGTCAGATCATTAATATGTCTTCCCAAGCAAGTACACAAGCTCTGGATCACTCAAGTAGTGATTTATGTCTTCAATAGGAGCAGGACAGCCTTCATTTACAGCAGGTGCAAACACGCCATTACCATGACAGTTTACAGTAGCAGGTCGTCTCCTTCTACATGCTCAACCAAGTCTCCTAAAGGCTCTAATCAAGCCTCAAGCACTGCCATGAACCATAGAACCCAAAATGGCAAAATGCATACATTCACAGATACAATGACAACCTCCACAATGACAGCCTGCTTCTCTTCAACCACTGCCCTGAGTCTTCAGGCTGTAGGTCTTTCTCATAGCTTCATGCCTTCAAGAGCCCATCCATGATGGCTCTGATACCATGTTAAGATAGAGAGAGGCAGAGACGGAGTGAGGAGCAAGCATGCTCTCATCTTCTTCATTCATTCATTCTCTCATAACCACACACAAAAGGTAAGTGTATACAATAGTACTAAGGTCCGTAGGACCATTCACACTGGGTCTAAGACCACCAACTTATTTAATGTCCCACACTTGCTGATACAGTTGGACATACTAGTAGGAGAATAGTATGAGCTTGATATTCTAACAACATAGTCGGCCTCACACTTGTTTGCCCTTTTGAAGGGTTGTCCAAGGAGGGTTTCCTTTCCACAACTAGCACTATTTAGAGGAACATGAAATAGGACAGGCAAGCTTTCAGTTTCAATAGTTACAAGGATTTTGCACTTTCATATGAGTGTTTGTGGGTGTCCCTTGTAAGGACTAAGAGTTGCATTAGTCGGTGTGAGATATGGTTGGCCTGGTAGGGTCCATGCTTCATAGGTCAAGATATTAAAATTTGCCCCTTCATCAATGAGAGCATTGACAGTATGCGGTACTATGTCTTCATCTTCCGGGTCTTGGCTTATAAATTTAAGCCTTCTAAAAAATGCCCTTGAGTCCCCAACTACATGACCAGATGTGGATTCTCCACTGATATCTTGGATCATCTGTGCAATGCTATTCAATGTGCATCTATCTTCAGGACTGTCACATCTAGTCATCCTCGCAGTTGTAGCTTGATGTTGTTGATTTCTGCTTTGACTAGATGCAGTCCAAATGCAACACATACGTGTTTTTGTGGTGTGACCTTTTTTCCCTTGTTGGCTAGATTGGCCCATTGAGGTTCTAGGGTCTCTATTTGTCTTTGTTCGGGCATGGGATTTTGGTTGTTCCTTTGCAAGTGAGAATCCATGCTTGTGTAGAGCCATTACTACACTAGGATCTAATTTGCAGGACCTATCACAGCGTGAGTTTTCTCTTCAATCTACTTGGGGGAGGTGTGGAGGGGGGCAGAGCCCCCTCTGCAACAGGGGTCTGGGGGGGAGGGACAGTCCCCCCTGGCCCACAGGGCCATTACGGAAACACCATGTGCGATTTGAAGGACCATTCATAACCAATTTTTGAACTACTTGCTCTAGATTTTAGTCTAGTGATAGATCTATGATGTGCTTTTGGGTATATGCGGTCTCTATGTCAGTTTCGGGGTCTATAGGTCAAATATCTAAAAAAATCTAGATTTGGCCAAGTAGGTCTGAATTGCAGGGGTTGAATACCCAATTTGGCTCGTCCAAATGGCTGAGGGCCGAATGTAACTAGTCCAAATGTTAAATTTGATCTGGTGCGAGTGCGTTTGTCCGTGGGCCGAGTGCCCGAGTGGTCCGGAGGCTAAGTGTCCAAGTGAACTGAGGGCCGAATGATAACTTGTCCGAATGGGATTGGCCGAGTGGGCCGAGGGGCGAATGGCCGAGCCAGGTGGACCAAGTATCAAGTGATCTGAATGCCTCACTCAGACAGGCCGAGTGAAAGGCATCCGAGTGTAGTTGGCTGAGGGCCGAGTACTAAAGGGCCGAATTGATTGAGTGGTCCGAGGGCCAAATGGTCCAGTGGTCTGAGGTCCGATTTTGGGACTCAACCCAGAATCGCCGTCACTCAGACGGGCCGAGCGCGATGCTTTTTTCACTGGACTTCTAAGAATTCGCGTGTCGAACAATCGAGGCCTTCTCACCTATTGAGCACCTCCAGATCCAAGCTACTCATGTAGGGGAAGGTGTGGAATTACCTGTGCTAGCCAAATAACTCCTAGATGACAAGATCAAAGCAGGTCCACACAATGAAGCTCTCTCCCTCTCTCCAGCTTGTTGAGATATCGAGCTCCACTAGTGATACGCCAGGGTGACCGTTGTGTATTTATGTCACCGACTTGTCAGCTGCAGATGCGGTTGGTACACCGCCCCTGAATAATAGCTACATGATAGCTATCCTTATCTACTCTAGTTCGTGGCTCAGTTAGTATGCCACCTTAGTTAGTTGAGTTTGGTTTTGAGACCCATACATAGGGTTCTTCTATTTCTTTGTACTAGAGTTCTTTTGGCTTCCACAACTAAGAAGAGAAAAACTATTTTTCAGCCTCCACCCGTGTGTGGATTCCCCCATTGTGCAAGCAAGAAAGCTACAAGTGAGACTCCTTCCTTCTCTCCCACAATCTTGACATGGTATCAGAGCCTTGTTCGTGGTAAGGAGCTCAAGAAAGCAAGCCAAGCTCGCGGTGTTCTGGTAAGAGGAGCAGTGTTGCTTTCATTTTCTATTTTGGAAGCAGATCTCTACAGGTAGCACAGCCGAAAAGTGCAGGAGTGCATTGTCTCAGGTTGAGACGCCCTTCGCGGTGAAGCAATTTCGGGGCCTGTTTTGGAGGCAGAAGTTTTCTGCACGCACTCAGGAAAAGACCCTATTTTATGCTGTGCGACCACTGTTCTACAGGTCGGTGAAAAGTTACTGTAGAAATTGCATCGTATGCTTGTGCGCAGAGACATTGGGAGTTTCAGAATCATCATTGGTTCCTGTTTATGCAAAATCGTCACTAGGAAGTGACTGTGTGGTCAAATACCACTTTCGCCAGTTTTGCAGATTTGCCCTTGTGAGGGTGAAGCTGTGTTTTTTGCAGTGACAGAATTTTTTGCAGTATTCTATAATGGCGTCTGATTCTCTTTCACAGATTGTCACTGAAAAGCTTGACAAGAACAACTTCCAGGCATGGAAGTTTAGAATGACGAATTTCCTTATGGGAAAAGGATATTGGGAATTTGTTGCAGGAAATGAAGAAGAACCAGTTCTTCCTGATGTTCCCAATCAACAGCAAATGCAGGCATTCAAATCATGGCATGAGAGAGCCAGGAAAGTTATGTACTGGCTGTCTATCAGTATTTCTGACTCTATGATTGTGCATATTCAGGATGCAAGTACGCCAAAGGAGGCATGGGATACTTTGTCAAAAATGTATAGTACAAATACTCAAGCCAGGAAAATGCAGCTCAAGCAAGAGTTGCATAATGTGCAAAGAGAAAATATGAGCATCAATGACTACCACATGAAGGTGAAGAAGATTGCAGATGCACTTGCTTCCATTGGGTCGCCAGTGGAAGATGATGATTTAGTGTCTGTGACCTTGAATGGTCTAGGAAAGGATTATGCACAGTTTCGGACATCCATTTTAGTTCGTGAAAGATTTCCTGATTTTGAGGAGTTGATTGCTCTTCTAATTTCTGAGGAACAGAGAAATGGTGGTGCATCTTCTTCAGGAGGAACTTCAAAAGAAGCTGTCTTCTACTCAAATGCTGGAAGAGGTAGAGGCAGAGGTAGAGGAGGCCGATTTGGAGGCCGTGGTAGAAATCAGAATATGCAGCAAACTCAAGAAAACCAGTCCTATGGAGGAGGACGTGGTAACTCTAGAGGCAGGGGGAGCCAAAGAGGTCGTGGTGGATGGCAAAGAGGTCAAAATGCAAACAGTAATGTTGAATGCTACTAGTGTGGTAAAATGGGTCATATGGCTAAAGACTGCTATAAAAAGCAGAATGACATCATGAATGGAAAACTGCAACAAGGGAATTATGCATCTTCTAGCAGACAGGGTGATGACAGAAATGAGCATTTGTTCATGGTGCAGCACATGAACAATTCTGTGACAAGTGCAGAAGAAAGCAATGATGTATGGTATGTTGACTCAGGTGCATCAAACCACATGACAGGTCATGCAGAATGGATGGAGGATGCAAGGAAAATGGAAAAACCAGGATTTGTGGAGACTGGTGATGATACTGCACATCCTATTGTGCAGATTGGAAAAATTCCCTTGTCTATGCAGGATGGGAAAAAGAAATACCTGTCCGATGTATTTCATGTCCCGAATATCACCAAGAATCTGGTTTCTGTCGGTCAAATGGTTGAGCAGGGCTTGCAGGTCAGATTTAATCCTCATGGATGTTTTGTTGAGGATATGAAAAATAAAGGTCGCTTGATAGCAAAAGGAAAGAAGAAGGGCAGAATGTTTACATTGGATGCAGACATGCCTGAATTGAGTGCAGCAATGTTTGCACATGGGACCGGTGTAGTTGCAGATATTGATATCTGGCATAAACGCATTGGTCATGTTAATGTACAGCGACTTAAATCAATGCAGGCCCAAAACATTGTTGCAGGATTGCCTAAGTTCAAGGTTGCAGAAATGCATAAGGTATGTGAAGCCTGTCAGTTTGGAAAACAGGCAAGGAAACCATTTCCTAGACATGTTCAAGAGAGTGAGAAGCCATTGGAATTAATCCACTCTGATGTGTGGACTACTAAAGCTGCATCTCTTGGAGGCTGTCATTATTTTGTCACTTTTATTAATAACCATAGCAGAAAAGTTTGGGTGTATTTTATGAAAAAGAAAAGTGAAGTTTTTGGGCATTTCAAAACTCTTAAAGCTATGGTTGAAAAAGAAACAGGCCTGCAAGTAAAATGCCTAAGGTCAGATGGAGGGGGAGAGTACCTCTCAAATGAGTTTGCAAATTCTTGCAGGAGCATGGCATAAAGCAGCAATATTCATGCAGTTATACCCCACAACAAAATGGAATTGCAGAAAGGAAAAACAGGCATATTGGAGAGGTATCTCGTGCCATGCTCAATGAAAAAGACTTGCCAGATTTTTATTGGGCTGAAGCAGTTGCTACAGCAGTCTACATAATGAACAGGACTCCCACTGCAGCAATACATGGAATGACTCCAGAGGAGAGGTATACTGGTAGGAAACCAGATATTTCTCACTTGAAAATTTTTGGTTGCATTGCCTATGTACATGTGCCAGATGAGCTGAGATCCAAGTTGGATCCAAAAGCTGAGAAGTGCATCTTTATTGGTTACTCTCTGCAACAAAAAGGGTATAGAAGCTATAACCCTTCTACTCGTAAGTTTACAGTGAGCAGAGATGTTGTTTTTGATGAGATGAGTAGCTGGTATAAACCAGTAAATGTGATTGATGATGTAGATGCACAAAATGGTAATGCTGCACAGAATTCACAGCAGCAGTCACAAAATATTAGTGGACCTGGAGCGTCTTCTAGCAGTGGTTCACATTCTTCGCCATGGACAGGCAGATTGAGATCAGGAGAATCTTCTCAAAGCAATGCAGATAGTGGTATGCAGGTATCACGAAAAGGAAAAGAGAAGGTTGATCAGCCCATGTTTGATGTGAATGCAGGTCATTCTTATGTGGATGGTGAATCCAGTGGCTCAGAACAGAGCATTGATGATGAGTTGGGTATTCCTTCTATTGTTACACCTGGAGTAAGGAAGACCAGGGATGTTTTGAGAGCACCTAGGAGTGAACCCACTTTGCGCAGGTCTACCAGAGTTAGGTATCCTGTGGATAGGCTGAAATATGATGGATTTACAGCCATTCACTATGCATATATGGTTAAAGTGATACATGAACCAGAACCCACTTCTTTTGAGGAAGCCATGGGAAAAGAAAAATGGGAGAAAGCCATGGATGAAGAAATGGATGCCTTGGAAGCAAATGCTACATGGGAGTTGGTACCTTTGCCTAAAGGTAAGAATGCAATTGGTTGTAAGTGGGTTTATAAGGTGAAGCACAATGCAGATGGTTCTGTGAACAGATACAAGGCAAGATTAGTAGTCAAGGGGTATGCACAAACATATGGCATTGACTATGAAGAAACATTCAGTCCGGTTGCAAGGATGGCAACCGTAAGAGCAGTCATTGCTATGGCTGCATCAAAGGGATGGTCTTTACATCAGATGGATGTAAAGAATGCCTTCTTGCATGGTGATTTGCAAGAAGAGGTCTATATGGAGTAGCCACCAGGTTATGTGCATGCTGTTCATCCTGAGTTTGTTTGCAGGTTGAAGAAAGCCTTGTATGGCTTGAAGCAAGCACCTAGAGCATGGTCTGACAAGATAGGACAGTATCTTGTCACTATTGGCTTTCAAATTTCCAAGGCAGATTTCCCACTTTATGTGAGAAAAACAGAGAAAGGTATTATGCTACTTGTCATTTATGTTGATGATTTGATTATGACAGGTGACAGTGATGAAGATATCCTTCATGTGAAAATGCTATTGAAGCAGAAGTTTGAGATGAAGGATTTGGGAGAGCTGCGTTATTTCTTGGGCATTGAGGTGATTAGATCACCAAGTGGGATACAGCTCTTGCAGAGGCAGTATGGATTGGACATGCTGTCCAAATATGGGATGACAGGCTGTAAGCCTATTTCAGTTCCTTTGGAGCAGAATGTGAAGCTAAGCGCAGATGCAGGTGAGCTTCTGGAAGACTCTACTATGTACAGACGCATAGTAGGAAGCTTGATTTATATGACTATTACCAGGCCAGATTTGAGCTATGCTGTTGGATTGGTAAGTCAGTTTATGCAGGCTCCAAGGAAATCGCATTTGGATGCGGCTAGACGCATACTCAGGTATGTGAAGTCCACATTGCAGTATGGACTATTTTATGAGACTGGGGTTCAGATACAGTTGCATGGATACACTGATGCTGATTGGGCTGGTAGTATTTCTGATAGACGATCTACCAGTGGATATGTGTTCTCTTTTGGGAGTGCTGCAGTCACTTGGAGCAGCAAGAAACAGCCTACAGTTGCCTTGTCGAGCACAGAGGCTGAGTACAGGGGTGCAGCAATGGCTGCATGTGAGGTAGCTTGGTTGCATAAGCTACTTTATGATATGCATCAGTCTACAGATGGGCCAGTTGTCATTTATTGTGACAACATGAGTAGTATACACTTGGCAAATAACCCAGTCTATCATGCTAGAACAAAGCACATTGAGGTGCATTATCACTATGTGCGAGAGAGGGTTTTACTAGGTCTTATTGATCTAGTTTATGTCAGCACAGAGGATCAGGTAGCTAACATATTCACGAAGGCATTGGGCGCAGAGAAGCTGCGCAAGTTCAGAGACCTGCTTGGTGTGCAAGAATTGGGATTGAGCTCGAGGGGGAGTGTTGAGATATCGAGCTCCACTCGTGATACGCCAGGGTGACCGTTGTGTATTTATGTCACCGACTTGTCAGCTGCAGATGCGGTTGGTACACCGCCCCTGAATAATAGCTACATGATAGCTATCCTTATCTACTCTAGTTCGTGGCTCAGTTAGTATGCCACCTTAGTTAGTTGAGTTTGGTTTTGAGACCCATACATAGGGTTCTTCTATTTCTTTGTACTAGAGTTCTTTTGGCTTCCACAACTAAGAAGAGGAAAACTATTTTTCAGCCTCCACCTGTGTGTGGATTCCCCCATTGTGCAAGCAAGAAAGCTACAAGTGAGACTCCTTCCTTCTCTCCCACAATCTTGACACAGCTCTCATGAAACCCTGCAATGCAAAATATGGCCTTTCTTGCCACTCCTGGCCCCTTATCACCCTGCCTCAAGCCTGTACTCACCTTAGTCTTACTTTCCTTACTAATATTTAACCCAAATTTTCATTTTTTGCCCTTATTTTCCCTGTTTCAGCCTATTATACAGCAACAGAAAACCCTACTATGTGCTCCAATGTTTTGCTCCTATCCTTCCTAAATGCAAGAAAAAATCATAAGAGAAACACCTACAATACTCCATCATGATTTTCCAAATCCAAAAACCAAAAACCTACTTTCTAAGGAGATCTAATACCTCTTCAAACTCCCTCTCTTCCTACCTACCTACCTCAAGCACCGGTTCGGGAAAAACCCTTACTTTGATGCTCGCTTCGGACCGCTTATTGCTTCAAGTGTTCCAAGCCGAGCACTAATGGCTACCTCTCACATAGCCGACACACTACCTATCCTTGAGTGTAGTGAGCTTACATCCATGCCAATTGAGTTACCTCCTCTCCTGTGCACTCCGGCAGCTCCATGATCCAAGTGCAAGCTTCAAGCAAGCTCCATCCTCAAGCTCCACACTCCACGGTCCATTGCCGCAAGCAAGAGAAGAGAAGAGAAGAGAAGAAGAGAGGAGAAGATGGAGAGCTTCTCCTTCTCGGTTCCTCACCCTCACACTCTCACACACTCTCTCTCAAAGCACAAGCTCAAGCTAGCAAGAATAAGAAGAAGAAGAAGAAGAGGAGAGCCGCTTTTGGCCACACATAAGAATGAGCTTCTCATTCACTTTTCAACTTTATATACAAAACCCTAAATCCCTTTTGGGCGGCCATCCCCTTATCTCCTTTTTTACATGGCCGGGCATGGCCTAGGCCCTTTTTCCCATTGTCCTATCTTCCTAGCTTCCTTCCTACCGCCCATCTGCCTTTACAAATTGCACAGGTGAGAGCCCAACGCTCTTTAAATTAAATCATGATGCGTTTGCGCTCTTTTACAAAAGTATTGACTTGCGCTTTTTCTTGTGCACCTTTTTCCTTTATTTAGGACTTTTTTGCACTTCTTGTGTTTCCATATTTTTCTTGGCGTGCCTTCGTCTTTTGTTTCACTTTTGCCTTGACCTTTGTCTTCTACTTTAGATTTTTTGGATTTTCCACCTTGTTTCTTTGAGGGTTAACATTTGGCTTAACTATAAAGTATACCAATAGTAATGAATATCATTTTGAGCTACATTTAGCTTATGTTGAAAATGTATGCTCATACATTCTAATAACGTGTGTACAAAACTAAGACTATAAACTTTGTAGCATGGAAATACATATCAGAAGACACCTATTAAGAAGAAATACACATCAATAAATTGGACTAACTTGGCTACTCTTAATGGTGTAGCTTTACATAGAAGTAGGAGGTATTGGGAAAATTATAAGGTCTCAAAGGGGGTCTAGGCATAAGGGCTGAAAGAGTAGAATAGAGAAAAGCATAGGGGTACAAATTTGAGAGAAATGGGATGACCTAGGAGTATCCATTGAAAGACAACTCAAGGGAAATGGAAACAATCAAACAAGGCAAGAAAGAAATCCAACCAGAGAGAGATAGAGTGGATGTCTTCAAACACAACACTTTGTTCTTCATCCTTATATAGCTTATAGCCTCGTTGTTGCCATAAAATCCTTTTGACATAATCATTGGCTAATCTGCTACCTTACATTACTATGCTACTACCACCACAATTGATGACCTCTTTTCACTATCTTCCATGAATGCTATTTCATTATTAAAGTTTACTTACAAATCTACTAAAAGGGCATAGAGCCATTCTTTCCTATACGAATGATCTTATAAGGGCCATCCCATTTGGGTTCTAACTTGCCAGGAAATAACTCGCAATGTGCATCATAATATAGGACCAATTGACCCTTCACAAATTTATATCTTTTGTTATGAAAGTCATAAATCACTTTCATTCTCTTCTTCCCTACCTCTTGATGTAACAAAGCTTGCAACTAGATTCCCTTTATCTCATCATAACTCCATGAAAATATATCCCTAAACTCTTGTAGCAATGCTACATAATCCGCATGCTTATCAACATATAACATAGTGCCTAGTTTAATGGGGTGGGGATCATTGGGAGTCCCAAGATCTAGTTCTATCACATTAGCATCATGAATCCTATCCTTTGCCTCTATTGGTTCATTTAAACATACTTGGTCAACCTCCTCAGTGGTAAAACCCTCCTTAGAATCATTAGAACTTTAGGTTCCAATAGTTTAGTGGGAGATAATGCCCTTTCATCCAATGAGTGCTCAAGGTATGCATCCAGAATTATTCTCTTTAACCCACATCCAAAAATTCAATCGAATAGCTGGGATATCCATCAAACAACTAGAATGTAATATCTAGAGATATCCAAGCAACATCTAATAGCTTGGCCTCCCAACAAATTGGATAACACTGAAGTCAAGGACACACTCAATAGTAGCAACCATCACATGTACTTGCATTACCATTTCTTCAAGTTGTCTTGTGCTATTATCAGCCATTTTTAGAACCATCGTAACATCCTTTTGGATTGGTAGACCCATACTCTCCAATAAATCCATACTCATAATATTTATGAATGAGCCAAGGTATATTGTATTGTCTATCAAGATTCCATCAATGTATGCATGCACCCTAGGGCAGTGCTTCTGTACATGATCCTACCATTCACTACCCACTCGATGATGGACACCAAAAGGTTCTATGACATAACCCGTTCATAGGATTTTCTTAAACTCCTTACAAATGTTTGGTGAAAATTGAATTAGTTATAGTAGATTCACATTTGGTTTAACTTCACAAAGAGCATTTGCTAGTTCAAACACATAGAAGTTTGCCACTACTCTCTACTCTTTCCACACTAGTTGCTCTTTCAACTTTTGATAATCTTAGTGTCCTCCTTTTCTTTCAATTTCTATTTTCTTTGAACCATAGGTGCCTCTAAAATACCATCATTTTTGGGAGGACTTGCCTTGGCATCCAACATCTTCTTATCATCCTTGCTAGGTTTATGCTTGTACTAGGGTCATCCTTCTGAGCGTCTTTCAATTTCTAACCCATAGTTACTATACCCTAACATTGTTAGGAGACAAAATCTCACTGATTGGGAAAGTTTCAACTAGACTTATCCCGATGGGAATTTTCTCAAGTGTGACCTTTCCCTTTGCAAAATTTTCTTAGGGCCCTCTCCTTTGGTATTCTCGTTATTCACACAATGGTTCATAGGTCTAGGTTGTTGACTACCTTGCTGGAGAGAACTAACCCTACTCCAATAGTAGGTAGTGGTTAAATAACTAAATTTCCTACATATATTGCACTTGGCATTAGGACAATTACAAGGAAAATGTTGCCCCACCACACCACTTACAACTGAATCTTGATGGGTCCCATCACTAGGCTTTCTAGTACCCATCACATTTTGGTGATGCTTTAAGAAATTAACATGTATAGCAGTTTGGTGATATATTGGCAAGCAATCATATCTATACAATATTTCATCATATCTTTTACTTCCTCTACAATTTTTGATGCAAAGGGCTCATAACCAATGGCTCCAAGAGCTACCCTCTCACTAGGTTGCACAATTTATAAAGGGGTTGCCACCTACATGAACCCTTGGTTTACAAAAGGAGCTCTTAGACTAATTGATAACTTAATGACATCTAGAGGAGCTGGTAACAAAAGCACATTTTACATCATGCTTCCTCTACCATTCGGGTTGGTCACATAGGGTAATTGATCGCATCTTGATCTCCACTAACCAATCCAAATTATTTATAGGACTAAGGCTTGAATTTAAAATTTTCCTTGATGCATAGGATGCTTGTAAGTGGGACTCTACTTTCTCTGCTCGAGTTATAGTTGTATCTATATCCACTAGAGGGACACTACTCAATTGCACTTGGATATTGAAGTCCAATCTATACATGAAATATTACAATTGGGCAACAAGTTTGGAATAGGAATAGAGGCTTGAAACTTGTGAGATACTTCTTTTTATCTTCTTTGCATATGCTCAGGCATTTTCATTGGGCTCTTGACATATCACATTTAGAATACGTAGCCAATACTGACCACCTCTTTCAAGGAAAAATTCCCTTTGAAAAGATGCAAAGAATAGATTGATCATGGTTATGGTACCCACTTCTAAACTATGATACCACATTGCAGCCCTCCCTTTGATGGTGGTCATATTGAAAAACATCATAAGATGTCCAACAATTAAAAATAAGTTTCTGGAACTCACTAATGTGAAGCTTTGAATCCTCCTCCGCTAACCCATTAAAGATGGGTAGAGGATAACCTTAATTTGGAAAATCTCGTGTTCCTATAGGAATTGCAATAGGTTACACCACAACAACAATGGGATTTGTTGTAGAAGTTTCTAACTATGTGACTACAACTCCACTTGAAGTGGGCTAACTTACTAGGAGAAGCGGCATACTTGAGCTTCCTCCTCCTCCTAATGGACTGTTTGTGGCACTAGGGTCACTAAGACCTCTCCCTTGTAAGGATATCACGTTGTTGTATTGACGAGAATACCTCCTAAGGATTTTTTCCCATTGTCTAGCCCTTTTAACTATTTCTTGTTTTTGGATCTCAGCTTCACAATGTTTATCAAGAGGTAATGGGTCTATCTTGATCCTCTTTGGCATAAACTAGTTGACTAGTCCATAATTAACCATGATTCAAAAATTGCTACTTATTGTGGCTCCCAATAGATGCACCACCTATTGGAACCAAAAATGGGCCTGATATTGCCTCTTAAACTCAGCTAAATGACCCCACAGCCTCATGGTCAAGAGTGTATAGACAATATGAACTGATTTCATCCAAGAATGCATTTTTAGATATAATTTCTAGATTGTAGTCCAATGTGATTCCCTTCGTGACTCCAAGCTCAAGGACTATCCAAACATATTAGTGTATAACACCTCGTAATATAAACAAAGAGAGCATGCCCCAGTTTATTACTATGGCTCCACTACGACTCTCCTACATCCCAGGGATTAGCCCCAGGATGCATCGATTCAACATAAAGTACATATGCAACATAGTCCTCTCATTTAATATTTGTTGCATGATATAATTTAATCATCATCTAGATCAGTCTTCAAAGGAAAGGATAACACTAAACCTATGGCTTAGGGAGCCTCACACTCAACATGGGTCAATGATTTGAAAACAAGTAAGTGCTATGCATTTAGGAGATAATTCACTTAATATCATGTATGAAAATGTGGATGCAAATTGAATTCCACACATGCTCAAACAAGTAAACTTATAGATCAAGCAGTGTGGATGTGAACAATTCTATTTACTTCACTTTAGTGCAGTGCATTGTTACTAAGACAGCACCGAGATAATTCATGCCACTACCCTTCCTTTAAAGACTTAGAATAATTAGATCCTACACATCAAGATATGCATAAAATCAAATTTACATAATACTTAACTTTTCATAGCCTTTTCCCCCTACCGTTTAAGGTTTTGCTTATGGGGGTAGTTGTAAACAGTATTTTTAATGTATTTTTCTTATGTGGAAAGCAATAACTATGCACTTTGACATATAAATATGAGTAAACTGAGGTGATATATCATGCTTTACATTCATTATATATGCACAAACATATTTCTAAATTTGTTTTCTATTTTCTTTGGCCAATACAAATTGTTAGTACTTTTCTTTATTTTCATATTATAAAATGCTATATTTTTTGAATTTTTAGAGTTATGACATTAATCCACACTCTAATCCATCTTCACATTTAATTTTATCCCACATGAACATGATTTGATTCCCCAAAACCAAGAAAACCATCATTTTTCCTTTAAAAATAAGCTTTTTAGATTTTCAAAATTAAATAACTAATGATTACAAACACAGGTTTTAAATTTTATAATACATAGCCCTCAAACATATTGCAACCAAGTCTCAAACAAATTTTCATTCTAGATGAACCAAATTTGCATCATAAATTATTAAATTTTTTTGAATTTCTATTAAAAATAAGCTTACCATCATTTTTCAGGTTTCGAATTTCAAAAGCTAAAATTTTGAGCAGCCACCCAACTTGCCATTGATCTTCAAACTGCGTTGGTCATCACCCCTTAGCGTTGACATGATTCCACAACAATTTGGTTCAAGAAGCTGAACAATCGGGATCATCATTCCGATCTATTCCCATTCATTTGCATATGAATCATCTTCAAGAGGAGAGAGAGGGAAGAGAGAGAAAGAATTATTTTCGTTCTTCCTCTTCAAGCCACCATTTTTTTGATCCAAAGTGAGCGATTGTGGGTGAAAAAAATCAAGCAATAGGCTTGTATATTTGAATCATATGGTTCTTTTGAGGCCCCATAGGCTCCCCTCCACTCAAACAAAATGATGGCACCTCCTCTGTGCTCTCATGGGTACAAAAAACACACAACCCCCTAGACCACAAAAATTTTGCAGCTCTTGGGCTCCCAAAGATCATGCCCCTTTTAATTTAAGGCCTCATTCACACTTCCTTTCAAACCTTTGTACCTTAGCCTTTGGCTTCTTTTGCGTCCGACACCTGATTTTGATTCTAAATTTTTTTGCGTGTCTATCTTGAAGTCCCAAACTGCCTGGAATTCATTCCACCATGTTCCAACACTCGAAAACATTATGAAAAATCCGTAACCACTATGAAGTCCATCGTGAGAAGGGATTTGAATTCCCATCTTCTATGGCCGCTTAAAATTGTCAGATTCGCATCCGCCGCTTCCTTGAGATTTAATTTTTGCCTTAGACAAAATTTGCCACATTTCTAGCTCATTCGCAGTTGTGAAATCTACTCTCAATCCAACATACTCAGACTATCTTCAAAAACATCTAATCATTCCAAATCCTAAATCATCTTTGTGTTTCCTGGTCTCAAGGCATTAGACAAAGAATCCAAAACATTCTCCATTTGTGGAGCATCACATCTAACATCCTCTATAGGCATATCCTCAAGCTCATGAAGTGTCTTAGAAACTATAATTGTATCTTGCAAATCATGTGCATCCACCAAGTCACCAATCTTCCTCCGAGTCCTTGTATCAAATAAAACATGAACTTCGTAAGCCTCTTCATACACACTAAGAAAAGTTACATATACAATGATTGACTCTGCCACTATAGGCTCTTCCAAGGCATTTCTGGTATGACTAGTCATCACATCAATAGTCTCAACCATATCTAGCAGTACATGAGCCTCATAGGCTTCCTCATAAGCACTCAGAAAATCTACATATGCTTTGTCCTTGTCATCCAATTTAGGCTCATTCAAGACATCATTTGCATGTGTACTCAAAGCATCAAAAGTAGCTACATAAACATCATCTATCTCGGGTAAGTTACTCATGAATATATGTGTGCATCATGTGGGCTCAAAATAAGGTATTTTTAAAATACATATGTATATATACACACACACACATACAAAAAGGTTTAATATAAATAGGTTATTTACAAATTGAATAGAAAATGATTATGTTTTATTTAGGAAAATTTCACAAATAATGATATTTACAATAGGCCTTGAATGCACGTGATGTAAAGGATATACATATAGTAACTTTCCTGAGTGATTTGTGTAGAGAGTTAAAGCATCCATAGTAACTATAGAGACATCATCGGTATGCAACTCAAAGCATCCTTAGAAGGGGAAATCACAACCTATGTACTTTCAACATAGGCACTCCACTACTTAAGTACTCCATTCCGAGTAAAATACATTAAAAACATCCTGATTAGATTGTCGCTTAGCCTTGGTAGAGGGTAGTAAAGCTTGAGCAAGAGCTGGTGCTTCCTCTATGTGTTTATCCTTCTTTGGTTGTATCTGCATCCTTAATTTCTCTTCTTTCCACATCTAAAGTGCCACATCTATCTATCTTCTCATATCATTAGGGATTTATAAGCTTCAAGGAGCATTAAAAATATAACCAAAAGTTACATCCCAATTACATCATCTATGTATCTAAGCTCAAGCAGCTTTCAAAGATACTCCATAACCTGCTATATATCTTCTCCAAAACTATCTGTGCATTTACATCCATACCTACATCGATACCTGGCTCTTCACCCCACCCTTCACATCATGTTCACCAAAAAGATGGCAAGATAGTCCGCATGTATGTCGAGAAGACACCAATTCTTTGACTGTGGGAGTGAACAAGACTAGTAATGGATGGATAGATGTATGAGAGCGGAGTTTTGATTCCGAGAAGTGCTTAAAAATAGCAAAAAATTACGAATATCAAGGGAAAAATATTCAACATCAAAGGCGACGGCTCAACCTAGGATGATTTTAAGCATTAAGTGCTTGACAGGTGCCTGTGCGACACTTACGGATTTTTAGTATTTTCTCTGTGCACCTGTGCAAGTCAGCGGAGTTGCCGGCCAGTGCGGGACATCAAGACGAATGCCTAGAATTTTTCGGATCGCGGATCAGGTGCCGGACACGGGAAATAAGTAAAAACCCGAGAGGGTGCCCAAAAAATAGGCCAGAAATGAAAGGGTGTCTAAGTAGGGGGCCAAGGGGGTGCCTCTTGGGACCCCCCACCCCCAAAAATTCAACAAAAAAGGAGGGCGGCACGTCGTGGAGCAGATCGGCGCAGGAAAAAGTGCCCCCCCCAAAAAAAATCGATTTCATGGCTACAAAGAAGCCATGGTAATGATAAGGCAGGGCTGGTACACTAGTCCTTTGCTCCGTATCGCCGGTCTTCACGAGTCTAATGGCGGGCTGTAGAGAGAGAATAGAAATCAGTCTTTCTCTCTCCTCCCTCTCTCTCCTCTAGAGGCAAATTCATGTGGGAAGAAGAAGGATCGACGGATACTTGTCCAACCGAGCTGGGATTCCTCCATGATGCAAGAGGAGGGTAGATTGCTGATTCCGGACTGTCATGGACCTTAATGGCTGCTGGAAATCAGTCTCGAGACATGGCAAAAAAAAACCCGCAACCCGCAAAGAATGGTAATTTTATTTTTACAAAGGGAATTGATGTTTTATGCAAATTGCTTCATGAATATTTGTTCCCATGGGCTGATTATGCACTGTGTTGTTGTTTGCTATGAGTTTGATCAGTTTATGCTTAGAAAATCAGAGAATCATAAGTATTATGACTGAAATTAATGGTATAAAACCCGTAAAACACGCGTTTAAGAGGCAAAATAGGGGGTTTTTGCAAAATAAAGGGGAAACATGAGATATAACATCAATAAAACCTGAAATTTTGCTGTCAAGAAACCTAAGGGCCATAGGCCATAATCAATTTCAATTTCTAGTCATTTTTTATTGAAAATAATAGAGGAAAAATGCCAAAAAATGGTGAAAAATGGGTTTTAAATGGGAGAAAATTAGGAAACGATAAAAAGAAAATTCCAAAAAATTACATAAGTGTTTGTGCAATGTATAATGAAGGTAGAGCACGAGGTTAGCCTCGGTTTACCCTCATTTCTATGTTTCGGTTCGTGTTTATTGCTTTCTCTACAAAGAAATACACATAAAACAACTCTTACACATATAAACGATTGCAAAACATTAAACGGTAGGGTGAGAGGGGAGTTTGAGCATCAAAGTAAAATCTTAAATCTGATTTATGTGTTGCATCATGGCTATAGGACATTGTTTTAAAATAAAGGAAAAGGCAGCATGAGCGTAAGGCTCGGTGTCTCTCCTCGTTTGAATACATAAATGTTAGCATGGAAATCATGGAAAGATTGGTTTTGCACGATGCACAATGCTGATTTTCTATTGTTTGTGCACTAAACCATTCACATTATGCACTATGCATGGTTCATGGTATCGAAGGAAAAATCTCCTGGACTGCATAGCAATTGTCTTCTTAGGACTTTGACCCACGATTGAGAGTGTGAGGTTATCCCTTGACGTAGGGTAGAGGGTCAGTTTCCTAAGGGACTATGAAGTGAGGAAGCATGGTGTATCTCCTGGAAATATGAGAAATATAAAAGAGAGGATTTTGTGCTCGTATGTGTTATATGTTTAGCAGCGCATCAAAGGGCCAATCCCTCTAATGTAGGAGAGCTGCAGTGGGGCTCCGACTATTAGTCGGTGGAGTGCCTCCTATGTGTGTGTGACGAGGCGTTATGCCTAAGTACATTGGGTTCTCCCTCTGAGGAGTTTAAGGGAAATGTTGGACTATAAACTATAAACGCATGAATTAAGCTTTAGGGCAGTTTGTCCTTCAGCATTAGATTGATGCTCCTAGTCCGCGAGGCCGTGGGGGTGGTTGTGTGTCATGAGCATGAGGTCCGGCTAGTGCCATAGCTAGTGCCAGCCCATTTCGGGTCCCATCAGTGATGCATCTGCCACGAGACACTTATAAGTGGTGGTTTTCGGATTTAGGGTTTCTAGGGACCAAAAGGAGGTTGGTTTATGTCCTCTCACAAGGACCGTCAAGCCGAAATCCAGAAAGCAGAACGTGCTGAGAGGGCTAGACGGCGGTTAGAGATTGTAAGCCGTTATTCTCCTCAAAGGAGTAGTCCAGTACGTATACGAAGCAGTGGTCTTAGTAACCCAACTGCTCTACATAGTCTGTTAGGTGCAGGAGGAAGCATAAGTTCTTCCTCTCCTCCACCAAGTCTACCCACTTCAAGTGGGGGGGTGAATTCACCCCATCAAGCTCCTATTGCTAATCCGATTGTCACCATGGCACAACCTATTGCGATTCCTGCAGGAATGCTGGATTTACCAGCCTTAGGAGTTCCCTTGCCCATTTTTAATGGGTTAGCAAAAGAGGATGCAGAATTTCACATTTGTGAATTTCAGATATTGATGTTCAATTATCGCATCCAAGATGAGGGACATCTCATGATGTTCTTCAATATGACGTTAAAAGGAAGGGCTGCAGTATGGTATCATAGCATAGAGTCTAGAACCATAACCACCATTGATCAATTTTATGCAGCTTTCCGAGCGGAATATGCCCTTGAAAGAGGTGGCCAATATTGGTTGCGGGTCTTGAATGTAACACGTCAAGATCCTCATGAGAATGTAAAAGCATATGCCAAGAAGTTGAATGAAATATTCCGTAAGTTGCAAACTTACATTCCCATTCTACCAACTGTCCAATTGCAATACTTTTTGCATGGGTTGGACTTTAATATCCAAGTACAATTGAGCAATGTGGCCTTAGGAGATATAGACATCGCTATTACATGGGCAGAGGGAGTAGAAGCATGATTACAAACGGCCTACTCCTCTTGAATGAATGTTAATGGGGGTTTAGTACCTTGTGGTAATCTAGCATTGACAAATGGAAGTCAAGGGACGCCTATGACTAACCCTATTGGGAGAGGGACTATGGTTTTGAATGTACCTTTACTACCGTCTCCTCCCAGTGTGACTATGCCCATGGCAAGTCAGTTGGCTCCATCAAACGTTGGAGGCCAAGTTTCAAATTCGAATGTTGTTCCTGTGGGTCAACAGCCAATGCCAAATCAAATTGTTAGGCCAATGGAATGACGAGTTGACGATCGAGGCTACGAGTCAAGTGCATCTAATGTCCTTGGCAAAGTTAAGGACATGATGAAGCATTATACCGATATGATCTCCGAGCAATATCGACAAATAGCCGTCGACGTTAATTTCTTGAAGAAGCAACAAAATTTGATAGGGAGTCGACGCCCTGAAGAGGGTGGACCCTCTAGATTCAGTTGTAAATGGTGTGGTGGACAACACTTCCCAAGAAACTGTCCAAATGTGAAATGCGACATTTGTGGGAAGTTAGGCCATTTAGCCGCTACCTGTTGGAGTAAGATTAGTTCCCTCCAACAAGGGAGTAAACAGCCGGGCCCAGTGAATCATAGAGCACAAGGAAATAACTTGCAGCAAAATGATGCACCAAGACAAATATTGCAGAGGGGAAAAACAAATATAGAAGAGTTGGCACAAGGCAACGGAGTCAGCCTTATTGAGGTTGTACGAGTCAATGATGCTGAAACCTCTAACCTAAGAGCCGTGACAAGAGGCGAAAAGGCTAAAGAGGTTGATAAAGATAAGGAAAAACCGGTTGAGGCAAACCCTAAACAAGGGGATAAGAGGACACAAGTCCAGAATTCTAGCATAGAAGGGGGACCGCTAAGGCCAGTTGATAGGAAAGGCGACCCTAAGAAGGATGAGGAAGTGCCAAGAAAGAAGGCAAGAGCTAAGAAAGAAGCACCAAAACCAGTCCCAAGACCAAAAGAGAGGATGGTTTGGCGAGAAAAGAGAGCTTTGGCTACTTATCATGACTTTGATTTAGCGAGTTCTCTTTGCGAAGTTAAACCAGATGTGAATCTCTTGCAATTGATCAAATTATCTCCAGGGGTACGCAAGGAATTCAAGAAGATCCTGCATATCGGGTATATTGTGGAACCTCTGGGCATAGCACGAGTAGGGGAAGATTGGTTTGACCATGCTGAAAAGAACTGCTCTAGGGTTCCAACTTATGTAGATGGAATATTAGTGGAACATGCCATTGTAGACACTGGATCCTCGGTCAATATCATGAGTTCAAAGTTGATGGAGAGGTTGGGCCTAGGCATCCAGAAAGACACCTCCACCCTTCTGAGAATGGCTGATGATAGTCTAAGACAACCAAAAGGCTACGTTACTAAGGTCCATGTTATAGTTGCGAGTGTAGAATGGTTCTTGGACTTTAGGGTGATCAGATTTGCATGATTCACTAACAATATGGCGGAGTATAAAGCCTTGATTATGGGACTGCATATTGCCAAACAAGGTGGTATTCGTTGGTTGTTAGTAAAAGGGGATTCCCAGTTGATCCTAAATCAGCTAGATGGGACATACACAATGCGAAATCCCATTCTTTATATGTATCATCGGAATGTGATGACCCTACTTGAAGAGTTTGAGAGAGTGTCTTTTCAGCTGATTCCATGTTATTGGAATCAGTTTGCGGACTCACTGGCAAATCTTGCTTATGAAGAATACCTCTTCTTTAATTGTGGACCTACTTTGGATATTGTTATCAATGATGAAACAGGACCCGGTCGCTTGTGGGGAATGTTATCAGAGCATGCGATATATGGCAGATGATGGTTGATATGGGTGATGCAAAGAGTAGCCGAGACCAATCTACCATTATTATCCTGGACCCATAGGTTAATTCGACAACATGTTATGCGTACGCCTCTTGCTATATATGCAGGAGGGATGGGTCATAACCTTATGCATTTAGTTTAGGGTTGTGAGCCCTGTGGTTTTCCTCCTCGGAAAGGAGCTTATTAAAGTATATATGTATTATTTCAGGGAGGGAAGTGTAGGTGCTATTTGGTTTTATTTCATTAAGCCATTTCGTTAGGCCAAGAGGGCCGATCCTTTTTTGTGGTGAAGTGCTTTATTTCATTAGGCCAAGAGGGCCAGTTGTCTGTTTAGTGCAGGTGCGGTTAATGGTTTCTTGTTTTAGTTTTGTGCTAGACAGGTTCGGAAGAAGAGCTTGGAATGAGCCTTTTGTTGCATGGAAGCTTCTTGTGGCCCTATCCAGGTGATATCTCTCCTTTATGAGTACTGTGGTTTTGTGTTATATGTGTTTGTGTACTTGTTCAGGGGGATTTTTCTTTTCTTGTTGGGGACCGGAGTCCAAGGCATGAAGTCCCAGGTTTAGGATAAGTATGTTTGAGGGAGGTCTGAGTAGTCGTTGCCTCCTGTAAAGAGATTGCCCGACATCGAAAGACTTGTTTTAGAAGGGAGTCCTAGTGACCCTGTTCTGCTAGCCTGCTAGGCCGCCGTTCTAGGAGTTCTTGTTAGTTGTGAGGCCGTTAGAAAAGCATGTAGAAGAAAAATAATGATGATAAAGGAAAAGAAACCCTGAATATCTTACAGACAATAAATATATACAAAGGTGTGTAAAAAGGGGTTCTAAACCCCTATAAAAATAGAAAAGAAAAGAAAGGAAATTCTATGAGCAGTTGATCATCGCCTAGTGAAGGCCTGGTAGGTTCCTGGGGATGAGTCAGACCCGGGGGCCGATGCCTTGTCTTCCTAGGGGTGGCATCTTGCTAGAAAAGAAGAAATTAAGGAAGGTTGGAGCAAAAATAAAAGTGAGCGTCAGAAAAGGATTAAGTGTTGCCTTGCGAGGGCTTGGTAGGTTCTTAGGTACCGAGACAGGTCCTGAGGCCGATGCCCTGTTCTCCTTGGGTCACTACGCTCAGCTCCCTCCTTTTTACATGCCCGAGTATGGAAAATAAAAACCCTAAAAGAATAAATATGCTGAAAGAAAATACTTCTTGATCAGGCTATAGGAGTCCTCGCCTAATAGGAGCTACTAGTTGTGTTGTCCTTAGTTAGGAAGGTAGTTTAGACCACCACTTAGGGCAACTTCTTTGATAGTTTTTTTTTAGTTTGGAAATGTTGGAGCGGTTGGTTAGTGACTAGCTTCGGACCTTTTTATCAGATTATGCTAGGCCTAATCCTTGTGGCTGTCATGCCTTGGTTTTGTCAGGGGGTAGGGTGAGCAGTGTGCTGTGTTTAATATGTATCTATTTTGTATCAGCTTGATGCTTCCTTTGGTTGTTTTGTGCAGATCTACTATGGGATTCGACGGGCTGAGTCGCCCTATCCCATGGTCGCCAATGAGAGCGGAGTTTTGATGTCGAGAAGTGCTTAAAAATAGCAAAAAATTACGAAAATCAAGGGAAAAATTTTCAACGTCGAAGACAGCAGCTCGACCTAGGACGATTTTAAGCATTAAGTGCTTGACGAGCACCTGTGCGACACTTACAGATTTTTAATATTTTCTCTGTGCACCTGTGCAAGTCAACGGAGCTGCCGGCTAGTGCGGGACATCAAGACAGACACCTAAATTTTTTCGGATCGCTGATCAGGTGCCGGACACGGGAAATAAGTAAAAACCCAGGAGGGTGCCCAAAAAATAGGCCAGAAATGAAAGGATGTCTAAGTAGGGGGCCAAGGGGGTGCCTCTTGGGAATCCCCCACCCCCAAAAATTCAACAAAAAAGGAGGGCGGCATGCCGTGGTGCAGATCGGCGCAGGAAAAAACGACGCCCCCCCCCCCAAAAAAAATCGATTTCATGGCTGCAAAGAAGCCATGGCAAAGATAAGGCAGTGCTGGTACACTAGTCCTTCACTCCGTATCACCGGTCTTCTGAGTCCAATGGTGGGCTGTAGAGAGAGAACATAAATTATTCTTTCTCTCTCCTCCCTCTCTCTCCTCTAGAGGCAGATTCATGTGGAAAGAAGAAGGATTGACGGATGCTTGTGTCCAACCGAGATGGGATTGCTCTGTAATGCAAGAGGAGGGTAGATTGATGATTCCGAACTGTCATGGACCTTAATGGCTACTAGAAATCAGTCCTGAGACATGGCAAAAAAAAACCCGCAACCCATAAAGAACGGTAATTTTATTTTTACAAAGGGAATTGATGTTTTATGCAAATTGCTTCATGAATATTTGTTCCCATGGGCTGATTATGCATTATGTTGTTGTTTGCTATGAGTTTGATCAATTTATGCTCAGAAAATTAGAGAATCATAAGTATTATGACTGAAATTAATGGTATAAAACCCGTAAAACACGCGTTTAAGAGGCAAAATAGGGGGTTTTTGCAAAATAAAGGGAAAACATAAGATATAACATCAATAAGACCTGAAATTTGCTATCAAGAAACCTAAGGGCCACAACCCATAATCAATTTCAAATTTTAGTCATTTTGTATTGAAAATAATAGAGGAAAAATGCCAAAAAATTGTGAAAAATGGGTTTTAAATGGGAGAAATTTAGGAAACGATAAATAGAAAATTCCAAAAAATTACATAAGTGTTTGTGAAATGTATAATGAAGGTAGACATGAGGTTAGCCTCGGTTTACCCTCATTTCTATGTTTCGGTTCGTGTTTATTGCTTTCTCTACAAAGAAATACACAAAAAACGACTCTTACACCTATCAACGATTGCAAAACATTAAACGGTAGGGTGTGAGGGGAGTTTGAGCGTCAAAGTAAAATCTTAAATCTAATTTATGTGTTGTATCATGGCTATAGGACGTTGTTTTAAAATAAAGGAAAAGGCAGCATGAGCGTAAGGCTCAGTGTCTCTCCTCGTTTGAATACATAAATGTTAGCATGGAAATCATGGAAAGATTGGTTTCGCACGATGCACAATGCTGATTTTCTATTGTTTGTGCACTAAACCATTCACATTATGCACTATGCATAGTTCATGGTATCGAAGAAAAAATCTCCTGGACCACATAGCAATTGTCTTCTTAGGACTTTGACCCACGATTGAGAGTGTGAGGTTATCCCTTGCCGTAGGGTAGAGGGTCAGTTTCCTAAGGGACTGTGAAGTGAGGAAGCATGGTGTATCTCCTAGAAATACGAGAAATATAAAAGAGAGGGGATTGTGCTCGTATGTGTTATATGTTTAGCAGCGCATCAAAGGGCCAATCCCTGTGATGTAGGAGAGCTGCAGTGGGGCTCCGACTATTAGTCGGTGGAGTGCCTCCTATGTGTGTGTGACGAGGCATTATACCTAAGTATGTTGGGTTCTCCCTCTGAGGAGTTTAAGGGAAATGTTGGACTATAAACTATAAACGCATGAATTAAGCTTTAGGGCAGTTTGTCCTTCAGCATTAGATTGACGCTCCTGGTCCATGAGGCCGTGGGGGTGGTTGTGTGTCATGAGCATGAGGTCCGGCTAGTGCCATAGGCAATGCCGGCCCATTTCAGGTCCCATCAATGTATATGATGTTAGAGAGATTCTGCAAATTCTTGTATGAGAGCAGAGATGATGATAGAGATTACATAAAGTAGAGACCAATAAGAGATGAAACAACATATATACAAGAGATGCAAGACTCAAAGTATCCCAAAACCAATCCTTGATTTTAAAAACCAGTTTACAATGAGTTTCTCATTCAGACTATGTCCTATTATAGATGGAGCTCACACTCAACCGCCAAGACCCATGGGCCACTTATTGCTTCTAGTGTTTCATGCAAGTACAAATGGCTATCTCTAACCTATCAGATGTGCCTTCAATCCTACTAGGGTGTAGTGAGCTTACCTTGGTGCCTGAATGTGTAGCCTCCTCCCTCAAGCAAGCTGATAGCTCTATGGTTCACGATGCAAGCTCAAGCATCCTCAAGCCTCCACCTCCAAGCTGCATCCTCATAGCCACATGCGAGACAAGAGAAGAGAAGAGAAGAGAATAAGGAGAGAGGATATGATGGAGAGCTTCTGCTCCAAGATCCCTCATCCTCACACACTCACTCCCTCACACTCTTATACTCCCTCTCTCAAGCACACACAAGCAAGCAAGAAGGAGAGAAGAAGGGAAGAAGAAGGGTCAACTTAAGACACACACCAAAGAATGAGCTTCTCATTCACTTTTTGAATTTATATACAAAACCCTTATCCCTTTGGGTACCCATCCCCTTTTTTACATGACCGGCCATTGTGGCAAGGTCCCCTTTTTCCATCCCCTTCTAGTTGCCATTTCTATTTACCTGCGCCCGTCTACCCTTTAAAATTTTCATAGGAGGGAGCTTGATACTCTTTTAAAAAAGTTTTAGGGTGCGTTGCATTTAAAAATGTGTTTTTTTCTTTGACTTAAATTTTTAGGTGGCCCTTGCGCTTTCAGTTGTTTCCCTTCTTGATTCTTCCTTTGTGTCTGCATTTGGAGTTTTCTTGAGCTTCTTTTTCTCCATCTCAAATTGGAGTTAACATTACCCCCTCCTAGATGAGTGCCAATCCCATAGCACTTGTGGGTCTATGGTGTTTACAAGGATTCAATGATTTGAAGGGCATTAGGAGCGTGAATGATGATGGGGCCTCTTGAGGATTGGTTGTTTGAGAGAAGCTGATCAAAATGATGAGGTAGTGGAGGCCAAGAATGGTTGGAGTGGATGAGGGGGCCTCCGAAGTGGGTGGTTTGCAGCCCTTGTATGTACTCGAAAAGAAAAGAAGTGTGCTATACCTAGGGGGAGTGTCTACCTTACTGTGTGGTGCATTGTGCTCATGCTAGTGGAATTGGAAGTTGGGTAAGCTTGGGTTTTGTCCCATACTTAAGGACAAAGTTCTTGCAAAAGGAAGGTGCAGTGGGTGCGGCTTAGAGAGATAGGTCTAACCATAGGTGAGTGTAACCTCCCTAGGTATGTCCTACCCATGATGTGCCCTAATAATGATCTGGGGAATCAAAATGGACCAGTGGGTTAGGGGCGAAGCTCGCCCTACCAAAGCCACCACATGCACCTAACTTGGGAACCCCTAGGTGCAATGGTTGTGCCTACGTGCAATGAGGTGATTTGATTGCTTTTTCTTGTGTTTCCTTATATTTTATTTTCTTTTTCCTTTCTTTTTCTTTTTCGTTTTCTTTTTTGAATTACATAAATATGATGAGAAACTAGTCTTTGTTGTTCCGCTTGAGGTTTAGACATACTTGGAGAGTGATGGTGGAAAGAAATGGATGATTGCAACAAGGTGAAGTGGCTATCATTCATATCTAAGAGGGCTAATCAAAATGAGGGGAGTAGAGTAGCTTGTATCATTAGTCTAGCCATATCAGAGTTGTTTATGCCATTGGGATAAAAAAAGAGTACTAGGAGGTGATGTTCTTGTGGTGTTAGATCCTGCCTCAATAGTATCCTAAGAAATCTAAGGTAGTTACACATTATAATGAAAGCGAGATTCGAACAAGAAGAGAATTCATTAATGAAGCAAACTATTGAGTTGTATAGGTCCTCTGACGTGAAGACTAGGGTTTCTTTGGGTTTAGTAGCGTTTGCATTATAGATCCATGGAAAGCCATATCTGCCGTGGATGCTTGGATTAAAATCCACCCCTACCCATCTTGGATATGGCATGAAAGTCAGGTTGTTCCATTCAAAGGGTAGGGTGTTACAAAATGCCATCCAGGCATCCATGTTTACATAAAAAATGTGCCTTCTCCACGTTGGTTTGCATTCATAGCCCTTCACTGCTCTGGGTACTTCAAAAAATTTGTTCTATCAAAAATCTTTGTCCTTTACCCCCCATAAGGTAGGGTTCTGTGCCCTCTTGGATATCCATTTGTCTCTTAGCCTACTTCCAACATCAATTACCTCTTCCACCCCCTTAACTGGTAGTAATCTGCACAAGTTAGCAAGAATTAAAGTCAAAAGGCTCATGAGCAGCCTCTTGTTGCTCCCAGATTATGAGTTCAGTGTTGAAGCTTGATAGGAAGTCATCTTAGCTTGGTGGGCTAGGTGCGATTGGCACTACTAGTGGTTGGTCATTCAATCTTCTTCGTGCTTACTCTACCATTTGTTGTCTCTTCTTCTTAAACTTTACTTTTCTTTCTGCAAAGGTGTCCACCTCCTACTGTACTTTGGGTCGAGGGGAAGGGGGTAGTGGGATGATGAGTTCTTCCTCTTGAGGTCCCATCTCAAAAATTGTTCTTGCATTGCCCTCTTGTTTGTCCTCCTGTTGTGCTTCCTTGGTGAACCCTAGAGCAACCACTTCTTGTGGGGTCAAGCCTACCCTTAGTAGATAACTCCTCTATTCTTTGAGGCTAAGGTTGACACCCAGTGGTTGTGCTAGCATATGCAATCCTGCTCTCAGTGCCCTATGGGAAATACCCGCTTTCCTCTTCAATGGTTTAATAGCCTCCCCTTCTTTGATTTGAGTGATATCCATGATTGTTTTAAGGAAGATGTGTTGTTGGGTCTCTAGGCTTACTTGAGCAGCTTCTGCCTTGCTCTATGTTAACACTTTATCTCTTTCCACACGGTCCAGATGGCACGCAAGTCCTTGAATCTTCTTTCATTATGATTAGCCCAATCTTCTACTCTCTTTTTCATTTCTTCAAGGCTCTCTCCTTGCCTTTGAGCCTGTTGAAGATCACGGATCTAGAGCATGGGGCAGCTATGGAGGTTGGAAGATGAAGACTATGTTCATGTTTTCATAGACAAAGAGACTAGCTGTTACACAAGTGAATTAGGTTCCAAGATAGGTTAGCTTGGACTCATAAAGAAAATCTTGTGTAAGGAACTAACACTAACAAGATACTAAGTGAAAGTACAAAGCATCATAATATTTTATTCATTCCATTGTCAAGTACAATGCTTTATAAAAGTTGAGTTGTTCCACTCTCCTCACTGTGCACATGGGATTCAGGTCATCTCTTCCTGGAGTATACATCATTTTTATATCTCTCAACAACCCCCCTCAAATGATGAGTCCCTACACTTGCTGGCTTTTGCCCCCCCTACATGTTAACATGGCCCAGGAGACTAGCTCATAGGCAGCCTAGTCAAGTTAAAGCTTGAGATTTTACATCGTTGGAAAGGGTTTCTACAAATCAAATCTACTAAGGGAAACATAGAAATCCACTACAGGAAAAAATTCCTTAGAAAAATCTGTCAGAGTTGTTGATGGTAGTGAAAGCATCTTCTTCTTCTTCTTCATTCATGAATTGACTTTGGTGGTGGTCATTCTGCATCTCTTGTGCTCTTTTCTTTTGAAAACATTCACTGGCAATATGACCAGTTTTACCACAATAATGATATGTCATCCGACTTTTGTTGTTAGTGTTGAATCCTTGACCTCTTCCTTTGGATCTATTAGCTCCTTTGGTGTATGGGAGATTTTCCCTTGAGCTAATCTCTTTTACATCTTTGCTTTTAAATTTGCTTTCTCCATCAAGCAATGCTCAATGTCTTTGAGTGAGAGACTGGGAACATTGCTTAGTGTTGAAACAAGGTTCTCATACGGTTCATGATTAACACTAGAAAGTAGCACTCCTATTGCCTCATCCTCATCAATGTTCTTTTTAAGAGTTGCTAGCTGAGTTTTAAGGCTCTTGAATTTATTGATGTGTAAAGTCATAGATGAACTATCTTTTACATCCAACTTATAAAATTGCATAAATAATTTAACCTTTGAGTTCTTTGCTTGTGTACCACCAAAGATCTTGTCAAGTTCTTCCCATGCCTTCTTTGCATCCTTGATGCCAAAGATGTGGTATAATACATCATCTGATAGACCCCATGCAATAATACCTAGAGCTTTGTTGTTCATTTTCTTCAATGCCTTTGTTTTAGGTTGGTCTTTTGTAGCATCTTATTTCTTGTCATCTACATCTTCTTCCTCGTCTTCAAACAAGTCCCACAAGTCTTTGGGCATAAGGTGGCACATGGTCTTCTCCTTCCAGGCATGAAAGCCTTCCCCATTAAACTTTGCTATATGTTCCACTTTAGTCATCTTAGTAGGAGGTCTTACCACAAGAACTCTCGGGCAGTGTCTATCCTTTTACAAGAAGATTGATATTTACAAGGGATTTGATCAATGTGACTTTAAATATTTACATAAACTGAGGATAATCTTCAAAAAAGGAATCAGAAGGTGAGCTACTTTTGAGTAAGCTGAAACTCAAGTGCCAAGAAACACTATTTGAGTATCAATAGATACTATGTTTTGAATGAAGACCTTGACGTTGATGCTTATGTTGATGCTTAGGTTTCTCAAACCTTCCTCTTGTTGAAGTCTTTGCTAGAGACTGAGGTCAGACTCAGATCATAGTGGCGGGAACTAGAGTAAGAAAAACGAGGGGTTTTATGAGTTCTTAGTGTAAATGAGCTATGGTGGAATTAGGGTTACACAGACATGCAACTGATTTTTTGATTGGTGCAGCTTGTAGGCGCATTCATATCGCAAATCCTTTGATGAGGAAGAATCTTATGACCCAAGCTTCCAAAGCCATATGGTCTTGGTAAGCATTGTGTTGTGTGCAGAGAGTTCTAGCTTACGAACGATTAGCAGGTGCATTTCACTGCAGCACGGTGATTTTTATCAATGATGGAGAAAAAATGTCCCACTCTGATGTACCAGCCAAGAGCGTAGGGAGTTCATGGATGTTTGTTCAGAAGATAGCTTGGGGAGATATAGCCTATATATGGAGATCCAACTCCTCCAAGTAAGGTAGGTGTTGTTGTCCAGAGATAGAGATATGGCAGCAACATAGGCAATGCTGAGACTATAGTTGCCCAATGTAACTGATTGAGCTAGAAGCAAAGAAACACTTCTCCAGAAGGAAGTCCAAAGAAATTTGGCCTATGGAGATAGATATAGAAGCTTCAAGTTGACAGGGTACCCTTATCTATGCCTGCCATGGAAGCTTTATTGAATGTAGAAATGTAAATGGAGTTGGAGATGAGATCTAGCACTCAACTTGAGCTAAGAAGAGATGGAGATGAGCTAAGCCATGCCCAATTAGACTCTGATACCATGTTGAAGATCATGGAGCTAGAGCATGGCAACTATGGAGGTTGGAAGATAAAGACTATGTTCATGTTGTCATAGACAAAGAGAGATCAACTATTACACAAGTGAATTAGGTTCCAAGATAGATTAGCTTGGACTCATAAAAACAATCTTGTGTAATGAATTGGCACTAACAAGATACTAAGTGAAAGTGAAAAGCATCATAATATTGTATTCATTCCATTGTCAAGTGCAATGCTTTATAGAAGTTGAGTTGTTCCACTCTCCTCACTGTGCATATGGGATTCACGTCATCTCTTCCTAGAGCATACATCATTTTTCTATCTCTCAAAAGAGCCAAGATTATGAGTTTTTTCTCTTGCTCTTCAATCTCTCTCTCCAATCTCTTTTGCTCTTCCTGCCCCAAAGGTTGCCTCCTTTTTCAAATTTTCTATGTCCTTTTGATACCTGCATGCCTTTTCCTTTCTTGCTACTTCTAGCATTTGTGTGCATCTTGGACATTCCTCATTTCTTCTTGCAGCTCTTCATACAACCCTACCAGCTCCTTGATGCATTGCTGCATCTTCAGTAGGCCTTATTTCTCCTCAGCTAGCCTTGCCTCCCACTTTCATTATTTTCCTTCCTTAGCTTTGAGCTTTACCTTTAGTTCATTTATTTCTTTCTGGCACATAGCTACTTGGTGGATCTTCTCTAATTAGAATGCCACCATGGACTTCTTTTTAGCTTCTAACTTAGCCACCACTACCACCTTCTTATCATCATTTTCTTTCTCTAACTACTAGAGAAGCTCTTTGGCGTACTCATCATAGTTTGCATGTGGTGTCATCGTTGTGGGAATGGAGGTCATGGAGGCTTCCACCCTCTGTCTCTTAGGGTCCTATCTTGACTCAATATGTGCTACTGCCGGTCACTTGGTTTCTGCTACAAGGGTACCTTCACTTATCCCTTGGGCCATTTCTTTATTAACCGAGAATTGCACCCAAGCCACCAGCATCAACTTTAGGTGTGGAGCCTTGGGTGGTTGTGGTTGTTGGGGTAGTGGGACACTAGGAGAGTAGGGATGGGATCAATTTGGCCCTTGCTCTTGCCTTCTTTCACCCCAGAGGTAGCGTGATCTCTAGAACATGGGCACTTGAGTCTGGGCCTTCATCTCATGGTGGGTTCATAGCACCCAGCTCATCCTATTTGCACTACTATTCTATTGACATGAATATTGCTAGCGCGATGTCCTCCTCTCCCTTCCTCTTTAATTCTTCCTCTTTTTCAGTTGCTTTCCTCTTTCTTTCTTCTTCGCTCTTCTTGACTCTTCTTTCGATCTATCAGAATTTTCTTTTTCTTTTTTTTTCTTCCTTGTCTTTCTTAGAATATTTTCAAGCCTTTTGTAGATCTACTTTATCTTTTCTTCTCCTTTCTTTTTCTTACTTCTCTTGTGTAGTCTTTTTCTTTGCTTTCTTAGCCCTTCCACAGCTAGATTGTGTTTCCTTTTCCTCCTCTTTGTCACTTATTGTTCTCTCACTGGATTGTTTTTCATTATTGGTAGGGAGGAAACCTATCTGACATTTCATGGACTCTTTCTTCTTCATTCTATGCCTCTTTCTATGCCTCTTGGATAAGAGTAGTCAGCACACCAATGTATCCAATGAACGAGGCTTTTGATGATGGTTTCTTTCTTTTAGCTCCTACTTTGATGGTGGGGATTCCCCACCAATCTATTTCCTCCCTAGGGCTAGTGCCTTGGTTGATTGGTCAATCGTCTTTCTCACATACCCATTCCAATCAACCTCATCCAATGAATTGGCTACCAAGATCTCCAACATGGGCACGTTGATTCTGTGCATAAGCAAATTATACCTTTGGCTAGAGAATAGGAAGTGAATGACTTTTGTCTACAGCCTTACTTCTAGATCTGAGATGTCTTGGATGTTGATGCTATCATTGGTTAGAACTTGGTCCTTCCTAATGTTCAACATGGCATAGACATCCCTTTTGGGTCTCCTTTCCACTTTGTGCTCCAGTCCTAGTGGTTTCTCCACCAAGGCTTTATTCAACTCAACCTGCACCTGCTTGGCTCCTTCTCCTCCAACAATCACAAAGACACATTCTCTATCGAGATTGTAGGTTCTCAAGAACTCTATGCACTTAGTATGGTCGTTCTCTTGCCCAAATTTATTGACATATTTAGCAAGGTTGCACTATTCAACAACTCTTTTGGGAGCCTCCTCCCTTGGCCATGACTTCTTCAATGTTGTGGATAGTTCTGAACTTTAGCTAGTTGTAGGCATGTTTCTCGAGAGAGATGTGGTACTTTTCCCTTTCTTCTTCCGTGAATGGAAGCTGATGGGCTCGATCCTGCTATACTGCCATTTTGAGTTCTTGCCATGATATCATAGTTCACCATTAGTGTCCTTTAGATAATTTCTTACTGAAAGGTAAGCAAGAATTTATTATGCTTTTATGGAAATAATAAAATGCTTAAGTACAAAAGGAGAATTTTCCTTTAAGATGTCCATTCATTCCAAAAAATTTATGACACTTTTTCTCTATCACAAGTTGATTTTCATCTATTCTTTTTTGCTTTTGGACATTGATTGAGGCTTTGTTTTTTCCTTGCATGTTTCATTCACCTTACATATTTGATTGATTCACCTTATCCCCTCCCCTTTATAATTGAGAAGAATCCTTCCTAGGATTAAGGGTTGAGAGGTCAAGGGCATTCAACATGTGCTCTTAGTGTTTTACTTTCTCATGAGCTAAGCATAGAAGTTGGGATTGTATTCTAGATTAGCATAACAGTCCATGTCAAAAGGACGAATGCCTACTTAAGTGATGTAGGTGAGAACATCCATGAGGAAGTCATTGGAGTCTATTCACTTGGAAATGTGTAACTAATCCTCAATAGCAATAGTCAAAATTCAATCTAAATACAGGTGGGTTAGGAGGTGCTCTTCTAGAAATCCATTATAAATGGTGATCAACACCTTGTAGGAGGTTGGAGCTACATACGTGGGATCATACTCTGAGGTTTTGATGGCACAGTGTTGTTCAATATTAGTCATGATTTGGTAGCGCTCTAGCTCCCATTGAAGTCAGAGAGCATGTTGAGATGACAAGCTCAACACGTGGGGACATTGATGATGGACCACCTAGCTAGATGAGTCTGCACGTCTACACTTAGCACATTGGTGGTCATTATGATACTCACATGGCCACTGACTTATCACTTAATATATTTAGCTTGTTACACCTACCTATAGAGCTGGCAAAGATATAGGGCCAGCCAATTAGTGTAGTTTGTTATGCACTATTTGACTTAGTAGGCCACTTTCCTCTATGTTGTATCTTATCTAGACTTTGTGTACATTGTATAGTGTATAGAAGAAGAAGAAAAAATCAGCAAGAAACGTTTAAGCCTCCATCTCTCTTCTTATGTTCTTGAGTGAGCTTTCTCTTGTGTATACAGTGTGTGTTTGGCGTAGCAGCTCAAGCAACCCCCTCCACAACGTGATTCTTGACATGGTATCAGAGCCATGCCACTAAGAGAGACTGATTTTAAAAGCTGAAGTGAAGGAAAAGAAGTAAGGTTTGAGCAAGCAAGAAACAGGTAAGAAGCTCTCCCATTCTTCCACTTTTTCTCTTGGATAGTGCCTATGGAGGCACCAGAAGTAGGGTAGAGTGAAAATCTAAGATTGCTGTGAGATTTGGTATGCAACTAGAGCATTGTATATTCTGCAAAAAAGTTATTTATGGCTCATCCACAAATTTTTTGGGCATTTGAGGCCGTTTGAGGCCCCGTTTTAGAGTTGCATGTTGTGGACAACAGTTTTAGGGCACACTGTGATTTCGACTATATTGACCGAAAGTGGGTGCATAGGTTACAAATTTCGAATCTTAAATTTTGAGATGTTTTCGAGGAAGCAAACATAAGGTTTATTTGTAAACAGGTTGCAGATTACATATACTATTGACCAATCGCGGTGAAAAATATTGCTTGGTGTATTGTTGTGCACTTGTTGTGAAAGGATGCAGAAGACTAGCTTGCTGTGTTGTATCATTTTTTGTGATAATGGCAGAGAATAGTGAAAATACCATTATTGAGAAGCTCAACAAGAACAACTTTCCTTCATGGAAGTTCCGCGTGACAAACTTTCTCATTGGAAAGGGCCTTTATGAGTTTGTTTCAAGTGAAGAAAAGGAGCTAGAGCTGGGTATCCCTCCAACTGCACATGAATTAAAGGCATGGAAAGAGTGGAATAAAAAAGATAAAAAGGTGATGTACTGGCTATTTGCAATTATTACTATGATGGGACATATCAAGAATGCAGAAACTTCACATGCAGCTTGGACAATTTTTGAGAGCATGCTTTTAGTAAATACAAAGGCATAAAAGATTCAACTCAATACATTCAAGAAAGGAAAAATTTCTGTCAATGAGTATGTGTTGAAGGTGATTGTAGATGCTTTAGTAGCGATTGATGCAATGCATGATGATGATGATTTGGTTTCATCCACTTTGAGTGGACTCTGTTGAGATGGCAAGCTCAACACGTGTGGACATTGATGATGGACCGCCTAGCTAGATGAGTCTACACATCTACACTTAGCACATTAGTGGTCATTATGATACTCACATGGCCACATACTTATTATATTTAGTTTGTTACACCTACCTATAGCTAGCAAAGATATAGCACTAATCGATTGGTGTAGTCTGTTATGCACTATTTGCCTTAGTAGGCCACTTTCCTTTATGTTGTATCTTATCTATACTTTGTGTATATTGTATAGTGTATGGAAGAATAAGAAGAAATCAGCAAGAAAACGTTTTGGCCTCCATCTCTCTTGTCTTCTTGAGTGAGCTTCCTCTTGTGTATAGAGTGTGTGTTTGACGTAGTAGCTCAAGCAAGTCCTCCCACCACACGATTCTTGACATGGTATCAAAGCCGAACCACTAAGAGAGGCTGATTTTGAAGACTGAAGTGAAGAAGAAGAAGCAAGGTTCGAGCAAGAAGGAAATGTGTAAGAAGCTCTCCCATTCTTCCACACTCTCTCTTGGATAGTGCCTGTGGAGGCACCGGAAGGAGGGTAGAGTGAAAACCTCAGATTGCTGTGAGATTTCATGTTCAATCAGAGCACTGTATATTCTCAAAATTAACCCTTTAGGGTAGTCTCGCTATTCTTTTTGGCATCTGAGGCTATTTCAGGCCCCGTTTTAGAGATGTAAGATTGCAGACAATAGTTTCAGGGTATAGTGTGATTTTGACTGTATTGACCGAAAGTGGGTGCACAGTTAGGAGATTTTGAATCTGTAATTGAGGTGTTAGCAAACATAAGGTTCATCTGCAAAAAGGTTGCAGATTACATGTACTATTGAGCAATTAGTGAAAAAGGTTACTTGGTGTATTGTTGTGCACTTGTTATGAAAGATTGCAGAAGACTAGCTTGTTGTGTTGTATCCTTGTTTGTGATAATGACAGAGAGCAGTGGAAATCCCATTATTGAGAAGATCAACAAGATCAACTACCCTTCATGGAAGTTCCGTGTGATGAACTTCCTCATTGAAAAGGGCCTTTATGAGTTTGTTTCAGGTGAAGAAAATGAGCTAGAGCTGGCTATCCCTCCAATTGCAAATGAATTAAAAGCATGGAAAGAATGGAATGCGAAAGACAAAAAGGTGATGTACTGGTTATCTGCAGTCATTGATAATATGATGTTGGGACATGTCAAGAATGCAAAAACTTCACATGCAGCTTGGACAATTTTTGAGAACATGTTTTCAGTAAATACAAAGCACGAAAGATTCAACTCAAGCAAGAGTTGAATGCCTTGAAGAAAGGGAAAATGTCTGTCAATGAGTATGTGTTAAAGGTGAGGAGCATTGCAGATGCTTTAGCAGCGATCGATGCAATGCTTGCTGATGATGATTTGGTTTCATCCACTTTGAATGGCCTTAATAATAATAAGGTATAGAAATCATTTGTTAGTTCAGTATACGTACGGAAGCCATTTCCAGATTTTGATGAGCTGATCTCTCTCATGATTACAGAAGAGATCAATATGCAGGGTGACTCATCTGAAAAAAATGGTGACCAGGTCCAAGCATTTTACTCAAGTTTAGGAAGGGGACATGGTAGATCCTCTTCAAGACACCAACAAAACGGGTTCAATCAGCAATTTGGTGAAATGCAGGTTTCACGAGGCCGAGGAAACTTTAGAGGCAGGGGGAGCTTTAGAGGAAAACATGGATGGAAGAATAGAGGTATTTGTTGCCACCAAGAGATATATTTTGTGTAGGATCCCAAATATTTGTTCCATGACTGTTCAAGGAAGAATAGAGGTATTTGTTCAAGGAAGCTATGGATATATTTCATGAAAGAAAAGAGTGATGTATTTGAGCACTTCAAATCTTTCAAGGCAGTTGTTGAAACAAAAACATGCTTGAAAGTAAAGTGCTTGAGATCAAATGGAGGGGGAGAGTACCTCTCTAATGAGTTTAGTGGCTTCTTGAGGGCTCATGGGATAAAAAGGTAGTTTACTTGTAGGTATACCCCATAGCAAAATGGGGTTGCAGAAAGAAAAAATAGACATATTCGATAGCTATGTGCAGAAAAAAAAAGCCAGAATCATGGAGTCTTAGTGAACGAGAAACATCATCTGGTACTACACCTACAATGAGCCCTTGGTCTAGGAGACTAAGGAGCAGCCCCACATCTTTAGGTGTATCTATAAGTGTTACAAGCAAAGATAAGGAAAGAAGAAAGTGTTGGATGCTAATGATGAATCTACTACTCATTTGGGATTTGATGGAGATTCTAGTGGTTCACAAAATTTGGATGATGAGCTTGATATTCCTTCAATCAGGACAATAGGTGTACAGAGAGCTCATAGTAATGTAAAGGCTCCATTGAGTGATCCAGGGGTATGCAAGTCTAGCAAGGTCAGATACCCTGTTAAAAGATTTGGCTTTGAAGGTTATGCAGCTCACCATTATGGTTATATGGTGAAACTAGTTGAGGATGTTGAGCCCACTTGTTTGGTACCATTGCCTAAGGGTAAGAAAGCTATTGGTTGTAAGTGGGTTTACAAAGTCAAGCATAATGCAGATGGTTCAGTTTAGCAGGTATAAGGCTAGGCTAGTTGCAAAAGAATATGCTCAAACATATGGCATAGATTATGAAGAGACATTAAGTCCAGTTGCTAGGATGGCAACTGTTAGGTGTGTGATTATCTTAGTAGCAGCCAAAGGTTGGAGTTTTCAGCAAGGGGATGTTAAGAATTCCTTCTTGCATGGTGAATTTTCAGAAGAAGTGTATATGGAGCAGCCAACAAGTTATGAGGATTTAGAGCATCCCACATATATGTACAGGTTAAAGAAGGTGCTCTGTGGGCTAAAGCAAGCACGTAGAGCATGGTCTGACAAGATTAGAGAGTATCTTGTCATTATTGAATTTTGTATTTCTGATGATGGTGATCACTCACTTTATGTGAGAAAGGGAGATGTAGGTTTGGTCATCATAGTCATCTATGTGGATGACTTGATTATTATAGGTGGCAGTGACAATGGGATTGCTTAAGTTAAGGAATTCTTGAAGAAGAAGTTTGAGATGAAGGATTTGGGTGAGCTAAGATACTCTCTTGGTATTGAAGTGATCAAATGTGATGATGGTATATGGCTATCCCAAAGGCAGTATGGCGTGGATATGTTATCCAAGTATGGTATGACAGCATGCAAGCCTCTTTCAGTACCATTGGAGAAAAATGTGAAGTTGAGTGCCGACGTTGGGAATGAGATAGAAGACCCTACTATGTTGAGGAGGATTAGGGAATTTGATTTACATGACTATCACAAGGCCAAACTTAAGCTATGCTATTGGCCTTGTCAGTCAATTTATGCAGATGCTTAGAAAGCCTCATTTGGATGCAGTTAGACATATATTGAGATATGTGAAGTCCACTTTACATTATGGAATTTTTTATGAGGTAGGTAGGGAGGTACAGGTCTTTGGATACATAGATGCACATTGGGATGGTAGCATGTTAGACAAAAGATCTACTAGTGGATTCATATTTTCCCTTGGTAGTGTAGCAGTTACATGAGCAGCAAAAAGCAACCTACAGTTGCTTTATTGACTACAGAGACTGAGTATAGAGGTGCTACTATGGTAGCATGTGAGGTGGTATGACTACAAAATTTATTAGCTAATTTGGATGTGCACAGAGATGGTCCAGTTGTCATTCATTGTGATAACAAGAGGAGCATACAGTTAGCTAGGAATCTACTGTTCCATGCTAGGACAAAACACATTGAGGTGCACTACCACTTTGTGAGAGAGAAGGTACTTGTAGGAGAGATTGACTTGGTATATGTCAATACACAGGATCATATAGCTGACATTTTCACAAAGGCATTGGATGCAAAGAAGCTTCGAAAGTTTTGATTCGAAAGTTCCAAAATGTACTTGGAGTTGCAAAGATAGAGTTGAGCTTGAGGGGGATTGTTGAGATGGCAAGATCAACCGCACATCTAGACTTAGCACATTGGTGGTCATTATGATACTCATATGACCATTGACTTATCACTTATTATATTTAGCTTGTTACACCTACCTACAGTTGGCAAAGATATAGTGTCAGTCAATTAGTGTAGTATGTTATGCACTGTTTGACTTAGTAGGCCATTTTCCTTTATGTTGTATCTTATCTATACTTTGTGTATATTGTATAGTGTGTGGAAGAAGAATAAAAAATTAGCAAGAAAACGTTTTGGCCTCCATCTCTCTTCTTGTGATCTTGAGGGAGATTTCTCTTGTGTATACAGTGTGTGTTTGGCGCAATAGCTTTTCTTGACAAAGCATATCATTTACTCAAGAAAGAGGAGTCGTTGTTTAGCAAGCCATTTCAACTCCTCCATAACTTGGTAAATAGCAAGGACTGTGCTCTTGTCATGAGACGTAATGAGGCGCTATTTTTGCGTATCTTCTAAAAAAAATCAATGGAAATTAGTTTTTCGATTTCCTGGAGAGCTTTAACAAAAAAAAAATTCTTCCCATGAGCAAGGCAACGTACATACCTCCATTGCTAGGCTCATCTAAAAGATCCGATCATAACTTTTAGTAAGTGTGGTAAATGTGGCATCCAACTATCAAAGGAGATAGCAACCTTGCACTTTCCCATCAGCGCATATGATCGGACCCCATATGGGCTGAGTTTGGCATTAGTGGGTTGTAACTCTGGTGGTCTACCAATTTGAACCCAATGATCGTAAGTCAAGATATTAAAATCACCACCCTCATCAATCAATGCATCAAATGTATGTGTTTTCTTGGCAGTGACAGTCATGCACAGGTAAGGTGGAGCTACGACTTCCTCAACTTCATCTTCGATTTCCGTGATAGTGGCCACTCATACCACCTTGATAGGGGATTCTAGTAATGGAGGCTCATGTAGTGGGTGTGTGGGAGGGTAGTACTTCTTTATGCGGCTGTTGATGAAGAAGCATATGTCCTCACCCTTAGAGTTTTGAGTTATACATTAGTAGTTTGGTTGATGGTGCAAACTTTGAAAGGTCCTAGCCCCCGAAACTTCATTTTCCGCTTATGGCCTTTAACTAAGTACAACAGTACTAAGCCGCCCTATTTGAAATCTCGTTGCTTGATATGCTTGTCAAACCAACTCTTGCGTCGTGCCTTCTCACATATCAGCATATGGGTGGATAGAAGTCAAGTCTTTGATAAGAATTCTAGCTCGATTAGGTGCTCCATTCATGCTTCCTTTCATTTCCATCTCTCTTGAAGAGCTATTCTCAAGCTAGAAACCAATAACTCTACTAGTAGAATTGCTTCAGTTCGGTAGGTCAATCTAAAAGGATTCTGTTCTACAACTGTTTTATAGGCTATTTGGTAGGCCCATAAGGCTGCCATTAGTTTGTTAGCCTAGTCACTACGCGAAGCAGAGACTACCCTAGATGTTTACTAGAATCTTTTTTGTGGAATCATCTTGGCCATTTGCATGAGGGTAGTACAGTGAGAATTTTCAATGGATGATCAGAAAGGTAGATAAGAGGTGAGCAATCACTTCATTGATGAAGTGCATGCCTTGATCACTAACCAGTTCAATGGGGCAACCAAATCATGAGATCACCTGCTCCCATAAGAACTTAGTTGTGGTCCTAGCATCATTTTTTCTCATGGCTTGTGCTACCACCCATTTCATGAGATAATCCATGGCAACAATGATGTACTTGGCCTACGAGTACTTTGATGTAGGACTAATCGGCCCAATGAAGTCAATGATCTATTTCTTGAATGGTTGTCTCGCAATGATTGGACTTAACTTCATTTAGTCCTTGCTAATAGGTACCTTGGTCCATCGGCACTCATCACACTGGTTTACGAATCGTGTTGCATCTTGTAAAAGAGTAGGCCACCACAGTTGAGACTGCAGCACCTTGCGGGCTATTATGTCTCTATTAAAATGTCCTCCTGCAATCTTGTCATGTGCCTCTACAATTATGTTATGCATTTCATGCTCGCACACACATCTTCATAGCAACCCGTCTTGCCCTAGCCTATAGAGTTGACATGCTATCAACTAATAGGGTTGGACTTTAAGAATGAGTCACCTAAGTTAGCCCTTTTTGATGGGTCATTCAAGTAGTCCATATTCAAGAACTTGGACTATGTCATTTCCCAAGATGGTGTCAAGTCAGCTCTAAACAATTCTCTTTCACTAGATAGATTAAATAGATGTGCATCTAGCAATTCATCTATAATGTCCTATCCTGATGCCAGGAGGCATATTCCACGGTGGATTCCGTGAGGTTTTACGGTGGATTCCGTAAACTTAGATGACCGGGGCTCATACGCAAAGAGGATTCTTTGTGCGAGAAGTTGATGGGGACGCCTGTCCTTTTCGGGCGTTTCATTAATTTAGTGTGTACATGGGTGATTCCATAGCGGGTGATTCCGCAAAATGCATATTAAATTAATAAACGTTTATGAGTTTAGAGTGCGCACTCGTAATAAATTAAGGTTAGGATTTATTTCTAACCAGTTGATTTATTTATGTAGCTGAAGACTGCTAGGTATTCACTTTTGTCGGTTTAATTGTGTTATTTTACTAACAATTGTGAATGCTTCAGTTGATGTGTAGAGATAGCAGCAGTGGCGGAGGAAAGCATTGGAGACTAGCGAGTTTTCGATCTTTGGACTATATTTTGATAGGCGCCACGCCTATATTTTGTTATGTCTATAGAGATATTGATTATTTATTATTATTTTGTATGCGCTTATGCACCTGGATATGTTATTTCTATTTGGACATTGAGATTGGGCGTGCCAGACTCTTTGGGCACCGTCCATTAGCTTTATTTTCCTATTTTTGGTAGAAAGCAAACTCAAAAGCTAAAAGCTTGTCATATTTTTGTAATTGGGCTATTTTTGAGCATGAAGATTGGAAATATACATTAAATACATGCTTTGTGAAGCGCTCACACAAGGCATGGGGGAGATTGAACCCAATTTGTCTCTTGTCTCATGTCGTGCTTGCTTTTACATGGGTTTTTGTGCTAAAAAGTAGAGTACTTTGTTCTTGGGGACCTTCCGGGATTCACCACGTGAGCTATCTGCGTCCGACCTGCGCACCAGTGGTATCAGAGCGGAGCAGAGATCAAGGGCTTCCAATCGCTACCAATCTCGGGCGAAGGCGGAGCTCCAGGAACAAACGGCCTCTACAGTCAATCTCGTCGCGAACCGTCGATACAGGCAGACTTCTGGCGATCAAGAACCCCTATTTCCACTGTCAGATCGCGAAGGACCACTCTCTGTCGGCGGAGGACCACTCATCAATTCTCTTCTTCAAGTCGTTGAAAAAACAGTGAGAAAGCTCTAATCTTCTTCATTAAAAAGCTTAATTACAAAGCTTAAGAGCTTAAGAGAAGCCTAAGCTTCAAATCGTCAAGTCGTGGCAAGAGGAGGACCCCCGAAAATTCCGTGTTTAAAAAAAAACGCCCCCCCCCTCCCTCACGATCAGAAACGGCGGCCTCTTTCTTAAGCTTATTAAGCTTAAGCTTAACCAATTAAGTTTAAGACACACTTTACTCTGCAAGTTACACAGGGCAGAGAAGTCACAAAACTCCGGGTCTCGCACACCAGAAGACAAGTTCACCAAGTCACTTAGAATCAAGTCCTGCAAGTTCTGCAAGTCGGCTAAGTCCAGCAAGTCAACAACCCTGCAAGTCTGCTAAGTCTGCAACTCTGCAAGTCAGACTAAATCAGAACTGACTAACGCTTAAAACTCATAGAAGACTTGTTCGTTTGCAAAAACTCTGAACTGGAAAGTTGTTCGCAGCAAGCTGTTTTACCTATCTACAAGTTCGTTGAAGTACTTTCAGCAAACGGAGACAGAAATATTTCAGAATTTCTGAAAATTGAAGAAGAAAATACCCAAAAATACATAGCCTTGTAACCCCAAATTTGAGCTACGCTCATCCCGCTAACTGATTTTGAGTGAGAAAGGTTTGTTGAGTTTTACAGGATGACTACCCCACATATGGATGATCCTATGGCTGAAGACGATCTACCCGATCCTACCATGGAACAAAAGCTGGATCTTATCATGCTGCAATTGGAAGAAGAGCGAAGAGCTAGGCAAGCCTTGCAAGCGCAATTGACAAAGCTACAAGGAGCGTCCACTGATAAAGAAGAACCGCAAGCTGAAGATTTGATTCGCCGTACCATCGACGCCACTCTTGAAGCACAAACCATTCGCAAGGAATCCAAGATAAGTAAACGAAGTTTTAAGTTTCGCACTTTCAATGGCATAAGAGAAGGAAAGACTGTTTTATCATTCATTAGCCAGTTTGATGACTATTTCCATGAGGAAACTTATCCTGAGAAAGATAAAATCAAGTGTGTTACTAATCATCTGATAGATAGAGCATCACTTTGGTGGACTGTAGTCCGCAAGAGCATAGAATGTCCTGCTACATGGGAAGATTTCAAGAAGAAGTTCATGCAAAATTTCCTTCCACCGCAATTTCATGAGAAGGCAATCAAGCAATGGGATTTACTTCAACAGCGTGATCGTGAGCCTATTCCACAGTACACAGAGCGTTTTTGGAATGCACTCTTACAGCTACGCATGCTTGAAGACGTACCAGAGATGACACATAAGCGGAAGTATATGTCTGGACTTCTTGGACATTACTACGCTGAGGTGAATATGTTCAAGCCTGCTACCCTTGAAGATGCCATCTCCTTAGCTCACGACACTGAAGATAAGTTACGTGGAAGAGATCGACGACCACAGCCATTCCAAGCAAACGGTAATTATGGATCTAAACAATTCAATTCCAATTTCAGAAGGTTTAATCCATGTCGTTTCTCATCACCATCTTTCCGCAAGAATTGGCCTAAACCACCTGCATTACCATCCATTGTCAATCCAAATCCTAAGCCTATCCAACAAGCAAATCCAAATATACCCAGACTCCCAGCCATTGCAAATAATGTGACCAAAGCCAAGCCCATCGTATGCTACAAGTGTCACCAGCCAGGCCATCTCGCAGCAAATTGTCATTCAAAGAAGCCATCAGCACATATCAACTACCTTGGAGCTATGGACGAAGACGAGCATGAGGATATGCCGGATTTCACTGAAGAAGAAGATGATCCTACTACTACTTCCGACACTTTACCAGGTATGCCTACCTCACATTCATTGTTGACTATGAAATGTATGGTGCATGGAAAAGAAAGAACTATATTGCATGATGACGGTAGTACGCATGACTTTATTTCAGCAAAATTGGTAAAAGAATTGAAATTGCATACTGTACCTACGCACTATCGTATAAAAGCTGCATTTTTAGGCACTAGGTACAATGGCACACAAGAAGTTCAAGATTTAGAAATTCAAATTGGTCCATATATTGAAAGAAGAAATTTCTTAGTTGTCCCATTACAGTCTAGCGACATTATTCTAGGAATGCCATGGAGACACCAACATAATCCCAACATAGATTATTCCACACACACAATGAATATAAATTTTCAAGGAAAATCTATTACATTATTTGGTATGCATGCATCTCATATGTTTCCACTGCTTTCGCATACTCAAGCAAAACGTGCACTACGCAAGAACACTAAATCATATCTCATTTGGGTGAATGAATTGCACGCAAAAGAAACTCATATGCACCCTAGGCATAAGGAATTTCTTGCATATTTTAAGGACTGTTTTGCAGAAGACCTACCACCAGGTTTACCTCCATCCCGTCCAGAAGACCATAAGATTGACCTAATACCTGGCACACAACCACCTTGCAAAGCCCCATATAGGCACAATCAAATAGAGCAAAAAGAAATCCAGAGTCAAGTAGAAGAATTACTAAATAGAGGTTTAATTCGACCTAGCAGTTCCCCATTAGGTGCACCTGTGCTCTTAGTCAAGAAAAAGAATAATACTTATCGGATGTGTATTGACTACCGAGCATTAAACAAGATCACTGTAAAGAATAGGTATCCTATACCTAGAGTTGATGACCTTATGGACAAACTGCAAGGATCTTCTATATTTAGTAAAATTGACCTTAAATCTGGATATCATAGGTGAGGTTAGATAGATCCGACATATTTAAGACTGCATTCAGGACACAGTTTGGCCATTACGAATTCTTAGTTATGCCATTCGGATTAACTAATGCACCTGCCACTTTCAGTAGAATGATGAACCGTATTTTTCTAAAATATCAGTATTGTGTGATTGTTTTCTTTGATGATATTTTAGTGTTCAGTCAAAGTGAAAAAGAGCATTATGAGCATTTATCATTAGTTTTTCAATTACTGAAAGAAAATCAATTGTTTGCAAATCCTGACAAGAGTGAATTCTTTAAGACAGAAATAGAATATCTAGGTCATATTGTATCAAAAGAAGGAATAAAAGTTGATCCTAAGAAAATTGACGCAATATTGCATTGGCCTATTCCTAAAAATGTACATGAATTACGCTCATTCCTTGGTCTTGCTAGTTTCTATAGGAAGTTTGTACGTAATTTCTCATTACTTGCTTTACCATTGACCAAACTTCTTAAGAAAGGCATTGTTTACCAATGGACTGAAAACCAGCAGAAATCCTTTGATTTACTCAAACGTGCATTGACCAATGCCCCTGTCCTACAATTGCCTGACTTTAACAGACCATTCTTTCTAGTTGTGACCGATGCTAGCGGATCAGGAATAGGAGCCGTGCTAATGCAAGACAACCATCCAATAGCATATTCTAGTTCTAAGCTGAAACCCTCTGAGCTTAAATATTCCACTTATGACAAGGAACTCTTAGCAGTTGTACAAGCATTAAAACAATGGAAGCATTATTTAATGGGTTCAGACTTCATGATAAAGACCGACCAGCAAAGCATTAGACATCTACTTAGCCAACCCCAAATTTCTGACCGCCATATCAAATGGGTTTCCTTCATTCAAAGTTTCTATCCTATCATTCAATACCAACCTGGAAAAGAAAATGTAGTTGCCGATGCATTAAGTAGAAGACCTGCAATTCACAACATTTCTATCATATCTTTTGATTCTTTGATTGCTATGAAAGACACATATCACCAGGATATTACTTTTCATTCTGATTGGCAAAAATTAGTTCAAAATAATTTCATTCCTGTTGATTCATTGTCATATAATGATGGATTCATGTTCTTTGAAAAGAGACTGTGTGTTACTATTCCATTCCGATCTTTTGTTTTGAATGAAATTCATTGTCCCCCATATCAAGGTCATAGAGGTATCATTTCTACATTACGCATGTTAACTGAAGATTTTTATTGGCCGCATATGGATGCAGATGTGTCTAATTTTGTTTCTGAATGTCTGATTTGTCAAAGAATAAAGAGACATCATGGTAAACAGTATGGATTATTAATGCCTTTATCTATTCCATCTAAACCTTGGGAACATATATCTATGGATTTCATTACTGGCTTACCAAATACTAAATCTAACCATGACATGATTTGGACAATTGTAGATAGATTTAGTAAGCAAGCATATTTCATTGCATGTAAGAAAACTTTAACAGCATCACAAGCAGCACAGTTATTTTTGAAAACTGTTTTTACTAACCATGGATTGCCGAAAGTGATTATTTCAGATAGAGATTCTAGATTTTGCAATAATTTTTGGATTACACTGTTTGCAAATCTAGGCACAAAGATTGATTTTTCATCTGCATTTCATCCAGAAACAAATGGACAAACAGAAGCCACAAATAGCACCATTTTAGATCTTTTACGTGCATACACTATCTCTAAACCTCAGACATGGGATACTCATTTACATTTATTACAGTTTGCTTATAATAATACACCGCACACATCTACAAAGAAAGCACCTTTTGAAGTTATTTATGGATATAGATTATCTACACCTGTTGCATCTTTGTCTAATAGAATACAAAGTGCCAATGATATTGCTGTTATGCATAACACTATTTTTGATGAGGTCAAGGATATGATTGCTAAAGCCCAACAATCATATACCAAACAAGCCAACAAGAAAAGACAAGCCATGAATTTCAAAGTAGATGATTATGTTTGGCTTAGAATAGAAAAGCGTAGACTGCAAAGTGTAGATAGACATCCAGTTGTTAAATTAGCCCCTAGATTCTACGGACCATTTAGAATCATTCATAAGATTAATGACAATGCATTCAAGTTAGAACTGCCATCCCATTGGAAAATTCATAATACATTTCATATTAGTTTATTGAGACCATTTAGAGGACAATTACCTATCCACCCTGTCTATGAAAACCCACCTTTACTAGAAGAAGAGACTGAAATACTTGAACCAGAAGCCATCATAGACACTGACTACATGACCACTAGAACTGGCCGAAGGTATTCTAGATATCTAGTGAAATTTAAGAACCATCCTGTAGAAGAAGCACAATGGATGCACGCTAGAGACCTAAATGCTTTCCCCACTCTGTTAGCTCCACATTGAGCTAATAGCAATTGAGGTCAATTGCTATCCCACCCCGGGGGTATGATGCCAGGAGGCATATTCCACGGTGGATTCCGTGAGGTTTTACGGTGGATTCCGTAAACTTAGATGACCGGGGCTCATACGCAAAGAGGATTCTTTGTGCGAGAAGTTGATGGGGACGCCTGTCCTTTTCGGGCATTTCATTAATTTAGTGTGTACATGGGTGATTCCATAGCGGGTGATTCCGCAAAATGCATATTAAATTAATAAACGTTTATGAGTTTAGAGTGCGCACTCGTAATAAATTAAGGTTAGGATTTATTTCTAACCAGTTGATTTATTTATGTAGCTGAAGACTGCTAGGTATTCACTTTTGTCGATTTAATTGTGTTATTTTACTAACAATTGTGAATGCTTCAGTTGATGTGTAGAGATAGCAGCAGTGGCGGAGGAAAGCATTGGAGACTAGCGAGTTTTCGATCTTTGGACTATATTTTGATAGGCGCCACGCCTATATTTTGTTATGTCTATAGAGACATTGATTATTTATTATTATTTTGTATGCGCTTATGTGCCTGGATATGTTATTTCTATTTGGACATTGAGATTGGGCGTGCCAGACTCTTTGGGCACCGTCCATTAGCTTTATTTTCCTATTTTTGGTAGAAAGCAAACTCAAAAGCTAAAAGCTTGTCATATTTTTGTAATTGGGCTATTTTTGAGCATGAAGATTGGAAATATACATTAAATACATGCTTTGTGAAGCGCTCACACAAGGCATGGGGGAGATTGAACCCAATTTGTCTCTTGTCTCATGTCGTGCTTGCTTTTACATGGGTTTTTGTGCTAAAAAGTAGAGTACTTTGTTCTTGGGGACCTTCCGGGATTCACCACGTGAGCTATCTGCGTCCGACCTGCGCACCATATCCAGTGGCTTTAACCATGCAATGTTGCTTCCCTTTGCATATAACCAGAGAGAAGTCAAATTCTAAAAGCAAAAGTAGCCATCAAGAAATGCATCCTATAGTGCAAGGTTTGTTAATGAGATACAACAAGGCCTGCTGGTCAACAAAGAAGATAAAATACGTAGCCAAATGATAGTGTCAAATTTTTTTTACAGCAAACACCATGGCCTAACCCTCTCTCTCTATTGTTGAGTAGTTCATTTCCGTATTTGTGAGTTATGTGCTAGCAAAGCTCACTGGATAGTCTAGATTGTGTTCACCACACAACATAGCTCCCACGATAAACTTCAAAGCGATAATGTGAACGTGGAAGGTTATGGTCCAGGTAGGGGCTTGTAGGATTGGTGATGTGGTTAGAGTCTTCTTCAATTCCTTGTATGCATGCTAGCATTTCTTAGTCCATTTGAATATATACAATCGACATCATTCAAAGACCACTCGGAGTTTGTTCAGGTGTTATACTTCTAACTCTTTCCCAAGCATGTCTTTGAATATGGCATGAATGAGCCTTTGGAATGTGGCTAGTGCATTTGTCAACCCAAAGGGCATGACTATGTAGGCGAAGACCCCCCACTCAATGTGGAAAATGTAGTCTTGTGCCTATTGTCAGGATGCACTTGCACCTGATTGTACCCTAAGAAGCCATTTAGAAAACTGTAGGCCTCTTTACCGGCTACTCACTCGAGCATATGCTCAATGCATGACAATGGGTAATTGTCTCTCTTGGTAGTTGCGTTGACTTTCTTATAGTTGATGCACACTTTGATCTTTCCATTTTTCTTTAGTACGATCACTATGGGTGAGACCCACTCCATGTGCTCAATCTCCTTCTCTCAATAGTTTATCGATTTCTTCTTTGACAAGGTGAGCGCGCTTGGCATTCATAGAATATGATTGCTACTTGACCGGCGGGCATCATGGGTATATTGTGAGTCACTACACTGGGATCTACCCCTTTTAGCTCATCAAGGGACCAAGCAAAGAAGTCTATATACTCCCATAAGAGAGCAATGAGACTGGCTTCCTCCTCCTTGGTCAAGTCATTGGCTATAAAGATAGGTCAAGGTGTCTCCCCTTCCTTAGCTAGATTAACCTCCTTGACTTTGGCTGGGACACTTCTATTGGTTCACTCGCTTGCCCTTGTCATTTGGCTCTTAGCAAGATCAATACCCTATTACCTTTCTTAAACTTTGCGAATCATTGAGATATTGGCAATCACACTCAACTTAGCCTCTTTGTATGGATCAGTGTGGACTCAGGATATCAGATTGTCTAAGTACCCAATCTCTGAGAATCTCTTAATGAAGAGGTTCTTGAGATGATTGAAATTGTTACATTCTGCGGCATCTAAGTTGGTGTACCAAGTCCTTCCTTTATTGCCTAAGCATAGACCAAACTTGTGAGTGCTAGGTGAGATTGATGAGGCCCTTGGCCTCACAGACCAGCTTGAACTACTTTACAAAGCTGTAGGGATCAACATTTGACTAGTAGTTGTCTAGCCGCTTAGCAACGACGGGGATTTTTAACTAGCTTTTGGAGCCTTGATTGACTCCTAATCCTATGAGCAATGAGTTTTCTAGTGCTACTGCACTCTTCACTACTGCTGATGTGTTATCTAATAGTCGCTTCATGAGAAGCTCGCTCGGCATAAGGTCTCCTTCTAGCGCTCTCTCTCTCTCTCTCTCTCTCTCTCTCTCTCTCTCTCTCTCTCTCTCTCTCTCTCTCTCTCTCTCTCTCTCTCTCTCTCTCTCTCTATGTGTGTGTGTGCATTAGGTCCTATTTTGATTTTTATTTACTAAGGCTAACACTTGCTGGATCTCCCACATTTCTACGTTTTCTCTTGCAAGCTTCTAGCTTGATGTTCCTGATTATATGCCACTATGTTGCAAAGCTTTCTATGCTAGTTCCCTCTCCTCTTCGAGATCCGTTATGATATTATCAGATGGCCTACCGTGGTGGTCCATCCAATTTTGCAAGTTGTACTTGCTCATGTTGGACTTGATCCCGGAAATCCACCAAATTGAGCTCCTCATTGCGTTTGCAGTTTGAGCTAGTCTCTACCATGTATGTGGTCTCTCATTTGATGAGATTGTCGATGAGGTTAATCAAGTCGGGTAGATTCACTTCCCCAATGATATTGATCCTTAATGCATCTGACTCCTGTGTCATGTCTTCCTCTTGGTCCTACAACTTGGGTTTCTCGATTACTCGTCTCTAAGTCCTAGGGTCTTTTCCTACTGGTGGGTTTATTTATTTTCTTGAGTCTGAGTGAGTTCCTTGTTATTTACAGACAATCTTCAATTTACCGTCACTCTATGTGTGTGTGTTTGTGCTCTTTTTCGTGCATTGTGCGAAGTCAAGCTTTTAGGTTTTGAAAAACAATGTGGGGTGCAATACAGAATGGTAAATGGAGCTTCAGCACTCCCATCTATGTTCTTGGCCTAATAGGGCTTTAAGCTTGGTTTGTGTTGTGTCCTTCCACTCAGTCAAGGTCTAATTGAGGGTCTACGGCTCCGTTTGGCACTCTTAGTGGGATGGACAGCTTGTAAGTTGGCTAGCATCATTGTTTCCTAGATTTGCAATTCACTAGTTCTCTTGTTTCTTGTGCTAGAAAGGTGTTCTGTTCATTTGTATCACTCTTAGGGGTTTGTTCATAGCTATGGCCCTAGGTCAGTCAGGGTCAAAAATTTTCAATTCAGGTAAAATCTACATTCGGCTAGGTTGGTCTGAATTGCAAGGTTCAAGTGTCAAATTTGGCCCTACCATCCAAGGTCAAGTGGGCCGAATGACAACTAGGCCAAATCAGCCGGGATGAATGGCCAAATTACGTGTCCAAATGCTTGGGTTGAATGCCACATGGCAAGGTGGGTTGATTGTCCAAAACATCCAATTTGGATAGGCCAAATATGGTGGTCCAAGTGAGCGAGGTCGAGTGGGTCGAATGTAAGTGATTCTGGGGTTCAACTTGAAGTGGCCGTCCAAGTCTATGACTGGGACAGGCCAAGTTTGATGGTGCGTGGCAACAATGAAGATGATTCTCAATTTGTTTGCATGATCTTTAACATACTAGGTAGCAAGCACTTCTAGAATAGATCGATGGACAAAGGTCAAGGTTTGTATATACCTGGCGTGCTCAAAAAATGCTCGTAGAGAGATTGATCAATTGGTCGCAAGGAATGGTTCAAAATCTAAGATCTCTTGGATTTTGAATCCTTACCTTGACCTTTCCAATCACTTCCCTTACAACATTAATACATCTAAATGCTCTTTTTCTCCATTTTTTCTCATTTTGTGTCTTGTTTGGACCTGTTTTACAGCAACAACCCTAAAGCTTTTTGCTTTGATTTCTCAATCCTATCCTACTCTAAATGCAACAAAAATCAAGACCCAAATATTGAAATAATTCCTCCTACTTGCCTAATCATTAAAAAAATGAAATATTTGTTGCAAAGATTAAAACCCCAAAATCTCCTATCTATCTCAAGCTCCAGTTTGGGGATGAAACCCTTACTTTGTTGCTCGATTTGAGGCATGCAAATGCTCAATCTTGAATCCATTTGTCCCATGCTCTCAACCACCAAGATCCATGGACCGCTTATTGCTTCAAGCGAGCACAAATGGCTATCTCTCACCTAGTCGATGCACCTTCTCCCTCAAGAAAGCCAGTGGCTCCATGATTTGTGGTGTGAGCTCAAGCATCCTCAAGCCTCCACCTCCAAGCTCCATCCTCCATATCTATGTGCGAAACAAGAGAGAAGAGGAGAGAAGAGAAGAAGAAGAGAGGAGATGATGGAGAGCTTCTTCTCCAAGATCCCTCACCCTCACACACTCACTCCCTCACACTTTCACACTCCCTCTCTCAAGTATGCACAAGCAAGCAAGAAGGAGAGAAGAAGGGAAGAAGAAGAGTCCACTTTAGCCACACACCAAAGAATGAGCTTCTCATTCACTTTTTGAGTTTATATACAAAACCCTTATCCCCTTGGGCACCCATTCCCTTTTTTACACAATCGACCATTGTGGCAAGGTCCCCTTTTTCCCATTCCCTTCTAGTTGTCCTTTCTCTTTACTGCGCTTGTCTACCCTTTAAAATTTTCATAGGAGGGAGCCTGGCACTTTTTTACAAAAGTTTTAGGAGCGCCTTGCATTTAAAAATGTGCTCTTGCCTTTGACTTAGCTTTTGAGGCTGCCCTTGCACTTTCGATTGTTTCCCTTCCTGCTTCTTCCTTTGTGTCTGCATTTGGATTTTTCTTGCACTTTTATGGACTTCTTTTTCTCTGTCCCAAACTGGGGTTAACATCTGTTTCACTCATGTTATACCAAAAACTCACACCAAATATTAGCTTCTACTCTATTGCTTAGATAGGAAATCTGATAGTTTCATTGGATCCAAAAGGGGGTAAAATCATATGACACCTGATTAGGATACTCTCGGATCACTCTTCCTTCCTCCTTGTCTGGAGTGTTATTTATTGCTTGAAAACTGCAATCATGCATGGCATGAATTCGGGAGCCCTTCTTTTTACATGAGATCTCCAAAACTGGCTAAAAAGTAATTTGCTTTTTTGCATGACATCCTATTCTAGAAGTTTTCTACACCTATTTAGAATATTTACAAAAAAAAATCCCAAATATCAAAAATAAATTAAAATTATCCAAAATTTGTGTAAGTTTGAACCATCCATAGTATGGACACTAACACTAATGACTAATATAACATTGACTCTTTAGATTAATAAGAAAGTCGAATGATGATGCACTCGAGGGTTTTTCACATTGTATCCACATAATGGTATGACATTGCAAGAGAAAATGTGAAGAAGAAGAAAACCCACATAATCCCTCCTCCAATCTGTCTCTCACCCAACTAGGGGGAGAAGAGAAGAGTGCATGCAAGGAAGGAGGTTAACCTCTCAAGCTCTTACTCTCTCCCTCTCTCCCTCACTCTGACACTCTCATTTTCTCTTAGTCTCAAGATGGAGCATAAGTAGATAAAACAGAAGTAAGAAGAAGAAGTATGCTCTCAAGTTTTCACACCACAAGAATGATATTATCCATTTATTTTTCAAATTTTATACATAAGATATGGAGTTTGGGCTCCCACTTAAGTTGGATACCTATCTCTCCTATTTGGCTCTTAGTTGGTATTTCCTAATTTATGCATACATAGTAGATTACAAGGGCCATTAAGAAAGTGAATGAAAGCTAGTGCCCTTACACTTGGAGCTACGGATATTTCTACCTAGTGAAAAATATTACAACTTGCACATGCACTATAACAGACTTTCAAAATAATATTACAATTAATTGTATGGTTGTTGCAGACTTTGATTTGAAAATATATACCTTGCACTCTTATTGATTCACACTTCTCTTTATTTTCTCCACCTTCAATGTCTTTATGGACTTGCTTTGCTCTCCTACTGCTTTTTGTCTTATGATTAATATTACCCTCTCCTAGATGAGTGACAGCCCCATGATACTCTTTATCAAAGTTAGCATGCTTTAGCTTGCAATGAAGACAAATAATATCAAGGATAGTTTGGGGATCATTACAAGGAGAGTGGTGGTTGTTGCTAGAGCTTAATTTGGATGTTGAAGTCGTGGGAAGGTACTTGTGGGAATTGGAATAGTTTTGCACTTTGGATGCCAAGTAGAGAGTGGTAATGTGAAATGAATGCAGCTCATGAAATTAGCGTCTCCTAGTGGGAGGCAGGTTAGAATTGATTGGATTGGTTGAATCTAAGCACCAGAAAGGATATTTGCCCAAGATATAAGTTACAAGCCACTACATTCACTTATGCCTGCAAGGGAAAATCTTTCAGGCTCTCTCCCTAGGGAAGTGCTAAGTGGATTGCATGAATAGGATGCATCTATGGATGGGGAGATAGTCAAACTCAAGGCAAAATCTAGAGTCTTGTCCTACACTTAAGGGCCTAATCCATGTATATATTATGGTGTGATTATTATGTGAGTGCATGTGCTTACATAGGCTATTATAGGAAATATTATCATTGATGCTAAGGGATAGAAAAATTAATGGGGTGACATTAGAAACACCTCAAAGTACCATGTGGAAAATGGAGCCCACATTCATGGACATGATAAAAAGTTTCCTTTTAATGAATAGAGATTACAACCATACTTAATATTGCTATTCCTATTGTTCACAACAAGTAAGGAGTAAAGCAAAAAGAGTAGTTTACATGTGTTCATGAAAAACATTAATGTGCTTGACTAAGGTGATAGTGAAGAAAATTATTTTGTGTGTGTGTGTGTGTGTGTGTGTGTGTGTGTGTGTGTGTGTGTGTGCGTGCGTGCGTGCGTGCATGCGTGCACGTGTGCATGCGCATGAGCGTGTGTGTTGTTATGCCACATGCAAACACAGTGTGAAAAACTCTAGAGTGCAATGCCATCTAGCTTTCTTATCGATCTAGAGAGTCAATGCCATATTAGTCATTAGTGTCAATGTCCATAGTATGGATGGTTCAAAAATACTAGATTTAGAATAATTTTAGCCTATTTTTAATGTTTTGGATATTATTTCTTGTAAATATCCTAAAAAGCTATAGAAAACTTCTAGAATAGGGTGGCATGTAAAAAGCAAGTGGCTTTTTTAGCCAGTTTGGGAGATTTTATGCAAAAAGAAGGATGGGGAAAATCATGCACGTCATGATCATAGTTTACAAGCAATAAACAACAGTCTAAAACTAGGAGAAGAATGAGTGATCTCAGAGATTTCTGAGGTGTCCTAAAGTTTTACCCCTCTTTCAAAGCCAACAAAACCATTAAATTTGCGGTCTAGAGTAGCAAAGAAGAAGCTACTATTTGATGTATGTTTTTTGTCTACAAGGGAGCTCTAGGAGATCTAATGCTTGGAGATTGCTTCTAAGTAGTGCTAGACAAGGAATTTCAGGTTCTATCAACACATAGTGCTTTGATTCATTGAGCTTTGTCTTTATCTTGTGTACCTCTTGTCTATTCTTTTTCTTATATTCTATCTCATGTTCTCTACTTCCTTCTATCTCTGATCCCCAGTGGATACGACCTTTTGACTAAAACCCCTTTGACATTGGTAAACCTGACGTGAAAGGTCATCAAAAGGAAAGACAACATGGGAGAACCTTGAAGCACAATTTCTAGTAATGTTTTGCAAGAGTTAGTGCAAAATATGAACATGCTTATATAGGTACAACATGATGGGACCTAAAATGGGCCGGCACTGGCTATGGCACTAGCCGACGGACCTCATGCACAAAGCAGACAACCCCATCGCACGGCCTTGCGGGCCAGGAGCGTCTCTAATATACTAATGTACACTAAATAGACTTAATTATGCATTTGTAGCTAATATGTAATCCAACCTTTACCTTCCCTTCTCCTCAGAGGGAGATCCCATAACATGTAGGCATAGTGCCTTGTCACTCAAACATTAGGAAGCTCCCCTCAATTGATTGTTGCAACTCCACTGCAACTCTCCTACACCTCGAGGATTGGCCCCAAGATGCATTGCTCCAACATATAAGACATAACGCACAAAATCTACTCTTTACTTGTTTTGCACAATCTAGAATATATAAATCCTCACCAAACAGTCCCAAGAAAAGCGTACAACTGACCTACAGCAAAGGCTCCTTTCCACTCAACGTATAGGTCATATCCTAGGAAGACAATTCCTATGCAATCCACGACTGATACCATGTCATGCGTCATGCATAGTGCATATGATCCTCATGCACAAGGAATATTTATCAAATCAGCATTTCGTGATGTGAAAAAATAGCCCTTTCATGATTTTCACTAAACGTATGCTTCAATGTATGGAGACTAGCACCAATTTCTCGTGCTACTAGCCTCTTAAACTGAATTATCACAATTCTAAATGAAATGTACAATCAAATGCTTCAAAAATTCAAACCCTCTCCAACCTCTTAATCTCTTAACATCACCCTTTCCCTCTAACATTTAGGTTATGTTGTGTTGCATAGGTGTAGGGTTTTGTTTTGTATGTATTTTTTGCATAAAATGAAAAAAACATGAACTATAATACATAAATAAAGCCAAACTAAAGCCAAACTTCATGCCTTTTTTTTAATTTTACAGCCACAACCATGAATCATAATTTTCTAGATTTTTATAATGCAAAAATCTTATTTTTTTCCATTTTAGCTATTTTTTGCTATTTATTTGTGTATAAAAATAGATTATTTTCTAATTTGTGATTATGGATTGATTATGATAGTTGAAAGACATTTTTGTCTCATAATTTTATCCCATGTGCATCTCTTTTTCCCACTCGAAACCAATAAAACCTTCATTTTTACACTAAAAATGCTCTTTTCGGGCTTTAATTTAATTATTGCAACTATTTATTATTATGGATCTGCATTTCTTTTATGCATAGCCCTCAATCATAATGCAAACAAGATCCAAACAATTTTTTATTCCATATGAATTCCATTTCAACCACCATCAAACATCAACAAAAAGCAAATTTCCTTTGTAAAAATATCGCATACTGCTTATCTGCGAGTTGTGGGTTTTTTGATTAATTTTTTGGGTTGCCAATGGACGGACCAATAGCAAATCTTCAATGCTGAACATCTCCCCTTAGCCTCCTCTTGACCTTGGAGCAATCCGGTTCATGCCGGACAAGCATCCTTCACCGATCTTCATTCTTCTTCATGTGCATGAACTGCCCCTTAAGGGGAGAGAGAGGGAGGAGAGAGAAAGACTAAAAAATGAGATTTTTAAATCCCCCATTAAAATAGGCAAGCTTGTAGCCATCTTGTTTCTCTCTTTGCCGTGATCGAGAATCTCCCTCTCTCTTTCCAAATGGATTTGAATCGGAGAGGCATTGAGCAAAAATGAGGAGGCGTATTGACGCTTCCCTTTGTTCGACAGTTTTTGCATTAGTTTCAAAGTTTTTATTAAGTCTAAGGTTTAAAATATTAAAATAACTGGTTCATCTTTTTGGTTCACATTATCCTACAAGTGGATTTTTCAATTTTGAGGGCCGAAACGAACTCTCATTTGCAATCTGACTGGATAGGTGGCTTCGTGGCGTCGAACTCCATCAACCTGGCCTCTCCCACACACTTAATGGCTTCGCAATCCGGTAGCTACTTTATAACACCGAACCTTTTGGGGATTAAATGGGGGGACAAACAACCTCAGATTGACAAACCAAGACTTGCATTGGATTCGTGATGTCAAAATGCATCTAGGAAAACTCCAACTCAACCATCCGCCTCCGTTTGATTTTTCATGAAAATTGGCTCGTTGATGCCTCTAGGACACTTTCCAGCTCCAAAATGAGCTCCAACACTCCAAAATGGGTCCAAATCAGGTCCTAAAATCTAGCTCTCATTGGCGACCACAAAATAGGGTGACTCAACCTGTCGAATCCCACGAACAAATCTGCACATTAACACAACCATAAAGAGCATTAAATTGATACAAAATAGATACTCAACAATAAACATCACAGCTTTTACTCTACCCCTTGACAAAACCAAGGCATGAAATCCATGAGGAGTAGGCCTAGCATAATTTGACAGAAAGCCCAAAGCTAGTCACGAACCAACTGCTCTAACACGACCAAGCTAAAAAGATCTATCAGAGAGGTCATCCTAAGTAGCGGTCTAAACTACCTACCTAACTCGGGACAACTCAAGCACGAGCTCCTCCTAGGCAAGGACTCTTATAGCCTAATAAGAAATGTTTTCTTTTAGCACATTTTCCTTTTAGGCCTTTATTTTCCATACTTGAGCGTGTAAAAAGGAGGGAGCTGAGTGTAGTGACCCAAGGAGAACAGGGCATTGGCCTTAGGTCCTATCTCGGTATCCAAGAGCCTACCAAGCCCTCGCAAGGCGACACTTAATCCTTTTCTGATGCTCACTTTTATTTTTGCTCCAATCTTATTTTGTTTATTTTTTAAAAATGTCGGCAAGATGCTACCCCTAGGAAGGCAAGGCATCAGCCTCGAGTCTTGTCTTGTCCCCAGGAATCTACCAAGCTATCGCAAGGCAATGCACAACTCCTCAAGGATTTTCTTTCTTTATTTTTCTATTTTTATAGGGGTTTGAACCCCTTTTTATACGCCTCGGTATATTCATATATTTTCGGCTATTCACGATTTTGCTTCTTTGCATCATCATTTTGTATGGCAGCTTTTCTAACTACCTCACAACTAACAGAAACTCCTAGAACGACCGCCTAGCAAGTCAGCAGAACAGGGTCACTAGGATTGTCTTCTAAAACAGGTCTTTCAATGCCTAACAATGCCTTTACAAGAGGCAACAACTGCTTAGACCTCCCACATACATACCTAACCTATACCTGGGACTTCATGCCTTGCTGGTCCTCGACAAGAAAAGAAATCCCTCACAAGTAACCATACATATATAGTGTAGAAACAAGGTACTCATAAAGGAAATATATCACCTAGATTGGGCCACGAGAAGTGTTGGCGCAACAAAGGGTCCCCTCGGTTCCACATAATCTATCTGGCACAACACTAAAATAGAAAATCATAAAATGCACCCACACTACACAAACAAATGGCCCTCTCGACCTAAAATGGATAGGTCATTCTAATCCATGCAGTACATGGTCTTCTTGGCATATACACCACATCCTATCAAACTAACCAGGATACCAACGATAGCATACAATAGGACGGCTAGCCCCACGCTACTCATGCGAGTCAGCTAAAGGTTTGATCTTGGGATCTTGTAAATCCACTAGCCCAAGTCTTTCTACTGATATAACCTCGATATGGCCTATCCTTCCTTGGGTACCATTGGCTGGGTGAATGACATCATTGGGCTCACATGTCCCACATTTATTGTCATCCAAATGAATTGGTCATTCAAGCGGCTTAGAGGCTCCTTTGGCAAAAAGAATCATAGCTTGGTGCTCATTTGAAACTTCCCCATTTGGGTTTTGGCATAATTCAGTGTTGCAACCCAAACTAGGTAGGGTTTCATGCCTAGGCACATCACATAGATGCATCTCAGAGTGGGGGCAGTCCCTATTTTCAGATGTAGTATTATGGCCTTTAGTCGTATCCTCTTGGATGTTGAGATGGCTAGCTCAACATGTGCGGACATTGATGATGGACCGCCTGGCTAGATGAGTCCACATGTCTACAGTTAGCACATTGGTGGTCATTATAATACTCACATGTCCATTGACTTATCACTTATTATATTTAGTTTGTTACACCTACCTACATCTCACAAAGATATAACGCCAGTTGATTAGTGTAGTCGATTATGCACTCTTTGACTTAGAAGGCCACTTTCCTTTATGTTGTATCTTATCTATACTTTGTGTATATTGTATAGTGTGTGAAAAAAGAAGAAAAATCAGCAAGAAAACGTTTTGGCCTCCATCTCTCTTCTTATGTTCTTGAGTGAGCTTCCTCTTGTGTATACTGTGTGTGTTGGCACAGCAGCTCAAGAAAATCCTCCCATCACATGATTCTTGACATAGTATCAGAGCTGCGCCATTGACAGAGGGTGATTTTGAATGATAAAGTGAAGGAGAAAAAACAAGGTTCAACCAAGAAAGCAACGGGTAAGAAGCTCTCCCATTCTTCCACTCTCTCTTGGATAGTGCCTGTGGAGGCATCGGAACCAAGGTAGAGTGAAAATCTCAGATTTCTGTGAGATTTGGTGTGCAAGCAGAGTATTGTATATTCTGCAAATTAACCCTTTAGGATTGTCCCGTAGTTCTTTTTGGCATCTGAGGCCATTTTAGGCTCCGTTTTAGAGCTGTAAGGTCGCAGACAATAGTTTCAAGGTTTAGTGTGATTTTGACTGTATTGACCGAAAGTGGGTGCACAGTTAGAAGATTTTGAATCTATAATTTTTGAGGTGTTTTCCAAGAAGAAAACATAAGGTTGATCTAGCAATAGGTTGCAAATTACATGTACTATTGAGCAATCACTGAAAAAGGTCGCTTGGTGTATTGATGTGCACGTGTTGTAAAAGATTGCAGAAGACTAGCTTGCTATGTTGTATCCTTGTTTGTGATAATGACATAGAACAGTGGAAATCCCATTATTGAGAAGCTCGACAAGAACAACTACCCTTCATGGAAGTTTCATGTGACAAACTCCCTCATTGGAAAGGGCCTTTATGAGTTTGTTTCAGGTGAAGAAAAGGAGCTAGAGCTGGGTATCCCTTTGACTGTAGATGAGTTAAAAGCATGGAAAGAGTAGAATGCGAAAGACAAAAAGGTGATGTACTGGCTATCTGCAGTCATTGATAATACTATGCTGGGACATATCAAGAATGCAGAAACTTCATATGCAGCTTGGAAAATTTTTGAGAGCATGTTTTCAGTAAATACAAAGGCACGAAAGATTCAACTCAAGAATGTCTTGAAGAAATGGAAAATGTCTGTCAATGAGTATGTGTTGGAGGTGAGGAGCATTGCAGATGCTTTAGCAACAATTGATGTTATACCGAATAATGATGATTTGGTTTCATCCACTCTGAGTGGCTTTAACAATGAAAAGGCATGGAATTCATTTGTTACTTCATTATATGTACGAAAGCCATTTCCAGATTTTGATGAGCTGATCTCTCTCATGATTACTGAAGAGAATATACAGGGTGATTCATTTGAAAGAAATGGTGAACATGTTCAAGCATTTTACTCGAGTTCAGGAAGGGGACATGGTAGATCCTCTTCAAGAGGCCATGGTATGGGACGTGCTGGCGATAATCAGCAACAGAGGCTCAATCAACAGTTTGGTGAAATGCAGGTTTCTGGAGGCAGAGGAAACTTTAGAGGCACGAGGAGCTCTAGAGGAAGAGGTGGATGGCAGACAAAGGCTCTGAAAATTCCGCTATTGTTTTGCCATTATTGTGGCAAAACACGACATATTGCAGCCAATTGTTATGCTAAGAAGGATGTTATTCGCAGTGGTAAACTACAGCAAGGAAACTATGCATCGTCTTCACGACAAAATGAAGACAAAAATGAGCATCTGTTTGTTATGGAGCATATGATGAATGCGGTTACATGAAAGGGGACACATGATGATGTATGGTATGTCGATTCAGGTGCATCTAATCATATGACCAGTCATGTTGAATGGTTTGGAAAGATGCAGGACTTACAAACCTAGGTTATGTGCAGACAGGTGATGATTCATGCCACCCAATTTCACACATTGGAAAGGTTCCCTTGTCCTTGTATGATGGCGAGACAAAGAGTTTGAAAGATTTGTTATATGTGCCATCAATCACAAAGAATCTAGTGTCTATTGGCCAAATGATAGAGCAGGGGTTGTAGGTCCGATTCAATGCAAAAGGTTGTTTTGTAGAAGACTTTAATGATAAGTGAAGATTGGTTGCAAAAGGAAGTAAAGTTGGCCACATGTTCATTTTAGATGCTTGAATTCCTACAATGGATGCTGCTATGTATGCTAAAGGAAAAGGAGTAGTTGTAGATATTGAAATATGGCATAAACGTATTGGACATGAAAATGTGCAAAGGTTGAAATTATTGCAGTCCAGAGGATTGGTTACAGGGTTGTCTTCTTTTAGAGTTGCAGAATTGCATAAAGTATGTGAAGCATTCCAGTTTGGTAAGTAGGCAAGACAACCCTTCTTGCGTGATAGAGAAGTGAGTAGAAAAATACTTGATGTAGTGCATACAGCTGTTTGGGGGCCTACACAGAATGTATCTCTTGGTGGTAGCAAATACTTTGTCACATTTATTGATGACTGTTCAAGGAAGTTATGGGTATACTTCATGAAGGAAAAAAGTGACGTGTTTGAGCACGTCAAATCTTTAAAGGCAACTGTTGAAATATAAACATGCTTAAAAGTAAAGTGCTTGAGATTAGATGGAGGGGGAGAGTACCTCTCTAATGAGTTCAGTGGCTTCTTGAGGACTTATGGGATAAAGAGGCAATTTACTTGCATGTATACCCCACAAAAAAATGGTGTTGCAGAAAGAAAAAATAGGCATATTGCAGAAGTTGCACGGGCATTAATGGCTGAAAAGAATATGCCCAAACATTTTTGGTCTGAGGCTATCCATATTGTTGCTTACATTATGAGTAGAATTCCCATAGCTGCAGTTCATGGGATGACTCCTGAAGAATGCTTTACTGGTAAGAAACCTGATGTATCGTACTTCAAGGTATTTGGCTGTGTTGCATATGTTCATGTGCTAGATGAACTACGAAAGAAGGTTGATCCAAAGGCAAAAAAAAGTGTTTTTATTGGATACTCTTTAGAGCAGAAAGGGTATCGCTGTTATAACCCTATCACAGGTGAGTTCAAAAAGATCAAGAATGTTATCTTTGATGAGATGGGAAGTTGGTATATACCTGCTGGTGATGTTTTGGATGATGATAATGATCAAGACAGCTATATGCAGAAAGATAAATAAGAATCACGAAGTCTTAGTGGATCTATAAGTGTTGCAAGGAAGGAAAAAGGAAAGAAGAAAGTGCTAGATGGTAATGATGCATCTAACAGTAATTTTGGATTTGATGGACATTCTAATGGTTCGGAGAGTTTGGATGATGAGCTTGGCATTCCTTCAGTCAAGACACCAAGTGTATAGAGAGCTCATAGTAATGTAAAGGCTCCGTTGAGTGATCTGGTGGTACGTAGATCTAGCAGGGTCAAATACCCTGTTAAAAGTTTTGGTTTTAAAGGTTATGCAAATCACCATTATGCTTATATGGTGAAACTAGTTGAGGATGTTGAGCCCACTTGTTTTGAGGATGTTGTTGATCATGCTCATTGGGATGCAGCAATGGATGAGGAGATAGCTGCATTAGAAGCCAATAAAACTTGGGATTTGGTACCCTTACCTAAGGGTAAGAAAGCTATTAGCTGTAAGTGGGTTTACAAAGTCAAGCATAATGCAAATGGTTCAGTTAGTAGGTATAAGGCTAGGCTGGTTGCAAAAGGCTATGCTCAAAGATATGGCATAGATTATGAAGAGACATTCAGTCCAATTACTAGGATGGAAATTGTTAGGTGTGTGATTGCCTTGGAAGTAGCCAAAGGTTGGAGTTTGCAGCAAATGGATATTAAGAATGCCTTCTTGCATGGTGAATTGAAAGAAGAAGTGTATATGGAGCAGCTAGTAGGTTATGAGGATTCAGAGCATCCCACATATGTGTGTAGGTTAAAGAAGGTGCTCTATGGGGGGCTGAAGCAAGCACCTAGAACATTGTCTGACAAGATTGGAGAGTATCTTGTCAATATTGGATTTTGTATTTCTGATGTTGATCACTCACTTTATGTGAGAAAGGGAGATGCAGGTATGGTCATCATAGTCATCTATGTGGATGACTTGATTATTATAGGTGACAGTGACAATGGGGTTGCTGAAGTTAAGGACTTCTTGAAGACGAAGTTTGAGATGAAAGATTTGGGTGAGCTGAGATACTTTCTTGGTATTTAGGTGATCAAATGTGATGATGGTATATGGCTGTCCCAAAGGTAGTATGGCTTGGATATGTTATCCAAGTATGGTATGACATCATGTAAGCCTCTTTCAATACCATTGGAGCAAAATGTAAAGTTGAGAGTCGACGTTGGGGATGAGATAGAAGACACTACTATGTTCACGAGGATAGTAGGGAGTTTGATTTACATGACTATCACAAACAAGGCCAGACTTGAGCTATGTTGTTGGCCTTGTTAGTCAGTTTATGCAGATGCCTAGAAAGCCTCATTTGGATGCAGTTAGACATATATTGAGGTATGTGAAGTCCACTTTACATTATGGAATTTTTTATGAGGCAAGTAAGGACATACAAGTCTTTGGATACACAAATGCTGATTGGGCTAGTAGCATGTCAGATAGAAGATCTACAAGTGGATTCATGTTTTCCCTTAGTAGTGTAGCAATTACATGAATCAGCAAAAAGCAACATATAGTTGCTTTATCAAGTATGGAGGCTGAGTATAGAGTTGCTACTATGGTAGCATGTGAGGTGGTATAGCTGCAAAAGTTATTAGGTGATTTGGACGTGCAGGGAGATAGTCGAGTTGTCATTCATTGTGACAACATGAGTAGCATACAGTTAGCTAGGAATCCAGTATTCCATGCTAGGACAAAACACATTGAGGTGCACTACCATTTTGTGAGAGAGAAGGTACTTGCAGGAGAGATTGACTTAGTATATGTGAGCACACAGGATTAAATAGCTGACATTTTCACAAAGGCATTGGGTGTAGAGAAGCTTCGAAAGTTCCAAAGCTTACTTGGATTTGCAGAGATAGAATTGAGCTTGAGAGGGAGTGTTGAGATGGCAAGCTCAACACATGCGGACATTGATGATGAACCGCTTGGCTAGATGAGTCCGCATGTCTACACTTAGCATGTTGGTGGTCATTATGATACTCACATGGCCACTGACTTATCACTTATTATATTTAGTTTGTTACACCTACCTACAGCTAGAAAAGATATAACGCCAGTCGATTAGCGTAGTCGGTTATGCACTGTTTGACTTAGAAGACCACTTTCCTTTATGTTGTATATTATCTATACTTTTTGTACATTGTATAGTGTGTGAAAGAAGGACAAAAATCAACAAGAAAACATGTTGGCCTCCATCTCTCTTGTTGTGTTCTTGAGTGAGCTTACTCTTGTGTATACTGTGTGTGTTTGGTGTAGTAGCTCAAGCAAATCCCCCCATCACGTGATTATTGACATTGGGAATCCATCAAAGCATGTCCACATGCAATTCTTGGCTCTTCATCTGACACACCAATAGTATTTTTGGGGTTTTGGGCCTCCAAACCCATCTTACATTACTCATTATATGCTTATTCATTCTTGATTTGCCACATTGGTCTAATGGACTCACTATGGATTTATCACTATTACAAGATGGCCTCACAACCTTATGGCTTCTAATTAGTACAGCTGGCCATTTGGCATGTTGCATCTTCTCTACGTGAGATGTCTTTACTTTCCTTTGTCCACTCTGCAATTGCCTATTTATAAGAACCATGCTCTTACTGATAGGAACAACACCTACTCAAAAGCATGACTTATTTAAAGATGGTAGAGGTCTCTTTAGAGCCTTTCCACTAGCAAAACTAGAACCTCTCATAGGATACTTATCCACACTATTACGCCCAATGGTTCTATCAATGTTACTGTCACAACTACATCTCATGGAAGCATTGCAAGTTTTTGATGGGACTTACTGGGCTTGGAATCTTTTGATCCCCATGGGGTATATTATCCCTACTATTGCCATTATTTTCTTGGAGATTTTGGCTACCAAGGTTCCCCTCATAGGCTGCCTTGGTATCAACAAGTGAGCGGTCTCCGTGTAGAAATGGTTGGAAACTGGGATGCACTTGTACAGAGCAGGGAAAACTCCAAAAGTTTTCCCAACATCTCCGAATATACTGCTCATAGTCAATTGCATGCCCCTTGGCCTCATTTAATGACTTAGGATCTTGCATCCTCACTTGGATTTGCGTATTAATCTCTAAGCCACTCATAAAGAGCTCACATAGCAAATCACCTGGCAATATAGTAGTAGCTCTTCTTGGCCAAAGCCTAAGAGTATCGTCAAAGGCTCTAGCACATTCTTTAGCAGAAGGGTAAGACTCTTGACTTATATGCATAAGCTGTCCTAAGACCTGGGTCATAGACACCTTCTTTTCATATTCATCTAAAAAAATTTCGTGCAGCTCCTTGAATGATTTAATCGACCCTCTTGGGAGGCTCCAATACCATTTTCTAGCTACTCCCTTCAGGGTGCTAGAAAATACAAGCATTTGATGAATATCATTGAACCCACTTGCAAGGCAAGTTAGGCCATATTCTTTTAAATGCAACGTTGGGTTCTCATTTACCAACCCATGAAATACTGGGAGATCCCTATAAGGAGGAGGGCATTTAGTCCTCTCCTTTGGGATTAGCACTCGGCCATTAAAACCTTCATATTCATGACCTAACTCTAGTGTCTTGGGGTCTCCAACCTCTTCCATTTCCACCTTTGCTAGTGTAGGGAGGTTAATATTATCCTTGCCATCCCTTTCTGCCAGCTCACAGAGTGGTCTAGGGAGTCCTATAGCTCTTAGCATGTCATTCTGATCCTTTCTTAGAGGATCTTTCATATTTTCCCCTTCCTAGGCAGTTCCATGATATCTTTATCTAGGAGCTTCTTCCTCTCATCAAAGTAAACTTATCCTTAGCACTTAAGACCTGGGGATTGTACCTTTTCAGCAACGGTTTTCCCTTTACAGCTAGGCTTCTAGCATCCTTGTGATACCTAAAATTTTGGCATGATGCCCCACCACATGGGATGTTTAAGCCATAATTGCACTCCACTATATGTCAAGTTTTTCCCATGGCACTATGGCTTTAGCATAATCACTTGTTGATGCCATGACCGCCATAGCTTCCAACATATTTGTTCCATGCCCTCTAGGTTGATGGATGGCTATACATGATTTCTCTTGGGTAGAGACCACCACACCAAGGCAAACCTCGGCCCATGCCATTGCATTAGAGGATGAGGTAACCACTTATTGGTTACTCTTCTCATCACCTAAATTATCTTTTGTAGAGGACTCATGCTCTACATAACTAACTAAATCCATTAGTAAGTTTTGTATAGGGAAAGCCAAGGTTTCCCATCCTTGAATGAATCCCATTTTATGGGCCACTTAGCACACTACTACTGGAAATTATAAACTTAGGTCCCTTTACAACCTACATTCAAAAACTTTCACTTATAGGCAGCTCGTGGCAGACGCACCACTGATGGGACCTAAAATGGGCTGGCACAGGCTATGGCACTAGCCAATGTCAAGATTGTGGGAGAGAAGGAAGGAGTCTCACTTGTAGCTTTCTTGCTTGCACAATGGGGGAATACACACAGAGGTGGAGGCTGAAAACAGTTTTCCTCTTCTTAGTTGTGTAAGCCAAAAGAACTCTCATACAAAGAAAATAGAAGAACCCTATATATGGGTCTCAAACCAAACTCAACTAACTAAGGTGGCATACTAACTGAGCCACGAACTAGAGTAGATAAGGATAGCTGTCATCTAGCTATTATTCATGGGCGGTGTACCAACCGCATCTACAACTAACAAGTCAGTGACATAAATGCACAACGGTCACCCTGGCATATCACGAGTGGAGCTCGATATCTCAACACTCCCCCTCGAGCTCAATCCCAATTCCTGCACACCAAGCAGGTCTCTGAACTTGTGCAGCTTCTCTGTGCCCAATGCCTTCGTAAATATGTCAGCTACCTGATCCTCTGTGCTGACATAAACTAGATCAATAAGACCTAGTAAAACCCTCTCCCGCACATAGTGATAATGCACCTCAATGTGCTTTGTTCTAGCATGATAGACTGGGTTATTTGCCAAGTGTATACTACTCATGTTGTCACAATAAATGACAACTGGCCCATCTGTAGGCTGATGCATATCATAAAGTAGCTTATGCAACCAAGCTACCTCACATGCAGCCATTGCTGCACCCCTGTACTCAGCCTTTGTGCTAGACAAGGCAACTGTTGGCTGTTTCTTACTGCTCCAAGTGACTGCAGCACTCCCAAAAGAGAACACATATCCACTGGTAGATCGTCTATCAGAAATGCTACCAGCCCAATCAGCATCAGTGTATCCATGCAACTATATCTGAACCCCAGTCTCATAAAATAGTCCATACTGCAATGTGGACTTCACCTTTGCAAGAGCTGTATCCCACTTGGTGATCTAATCACCTCAACGCCCAAGAAGTAACGCAGCTCTCCCAAATCCTTCATCTCAAACTTATGCTTCAATAGCATTTTCACATGAAGGATATCTTCATCACTGTCACCTGTCATAATCAAATCATCAACATAAATGACAAGTAGCATAATACCTTTCTCTGTTTTTCTCACATAAAGTGAGAAATCTGCCTTGGAAATTTGAAAGCCAATAGTGACAAGATACTGTCCTATCTTGTTAGACCATGCTCTAGGTGCTTGCTTCAAGCCATATAAGGCTTTCTTCAACCTGCAAACAAACTCAGGATGAACAGCATGCACATAACCTGGTGGCTGCTCCATATAGACCTCTTCTTGCAAATCACCATGCAAGAAGGCATTCTTTACATCCATCTGATGTAAAGACCATCCCTTTGATGCAGCCATAGCAATGAGTGCTCTTACGGTTGCCATCCTTGCAACCGGACTGAATGTTTCTTCATAGTCAATGCCATATGTTTGTGCATATCCCTTGACTACTAATCTTGCCTTGTATCTGTTCACAGAACCATCTACATTGTGCTTCACCTTATAAACCCACTTACAGCCAATTGCATTCTTACCTTTAGGCAAAGGTACCAATTCCCATGTAGCATTTGCTTCCAAGGCATCCATTTCTTCATCCATGGATTTCTCCCATTTTTCTTTTCCCATGGCTTGCTCAAAAGAAGTGGGTTCTGGTTCCTGTATCACTTTGACCATATATGCATAGTGAATGGCTGTAAATCCATCATATTTCAGCCTATCCATAGGATACCTAGCTCTGGTAGACCTGTGCAAAGTAGGTTCACTCCCAGGTGCTCTCAAAACATCCCTGGTCTTCCTTACTCCAGGTGTAACAATAGAAGGAATACCCAACTCATCATCAATGCTCTGTTCTGAGCCACTGGATTCACCATCCACATAAGAGTGACCTGCATTCACATCAAACATGGGCTGATCTACCTTCTCTTTTCCTTTTCGTGAAACCTGCATACCACTATTTGC